>NC_056732.1:1726184968-1726484137 GCF_019279795.1 Protopterus annectens
CATGATGTCACTGGCATCAGTATCCATGACACAGAGTAAGCATGCTATCACTGGCATCAATATCCATGACACAGAGTAAGCATGATATCACTGGCATCAGTATCCATGACACAGAGTAAGCATGATATCACTGACATCAGTATCCATGACACAGAGTAAGCATGATATCACTGGCTAGTATCCATGTCATAGAGTAAGCATGATATCACTGGCATCAGTATCCATGTCTCAGAGTAAGCAAGATATAAATGGCATCAGTATCCATGACACAGAGTAAGCTTGATATCACTGGCATCACTATCCATGACACAGAGAAAGCATGATATCACTGACATCACTATCCATGACACAGAGTAAGCATGATATCACTGGCATCAGTATCAATTACACAAAGTAAGCATGATATCACTGACTTCACTAACAATGACACAGAATAAGCATGATGTCACTGGCATGAATATCCATGACACAGAGTAAGCATGGTATCACTGGCATCACTATCCATGACACAGAGTAAGCATGATATCACTGGCATCAGTATCCATGAACCAGAGTAAGCATGATATCACTGGCATCAGTATCCATGACACAGAGTAAGCATGATATCACTGACATCACTATCCATGACATAGAGTAAGCATGATGTCACTGACATCAGTATCCATGACACAGAGTAAGCATGATATCACTGACATCAGTATCCATGACACAGAGTAAGCATGATATCACTGGCATCAGTATCCATGACACAGAGTAAGCATGATATCACTGGCATCATTATTCATGACGCAGGGTTTGCATGATATCACTGACATCAGTATCCATGACACAGAGTAAGCATGATATCACTGGCATCAGTATCATGACACAGAGGAAGCATGATATCACTGACATCACTATCCATGACACAGAGAAAGCATGATATCACTGACATCAGTATCCATGACACAGAGTATGCATGATATCACTGGCATCAATATCAATGACACAGAGTAAGCATGATATCACTGACATCACTATCCATGACATAGAGTAAGCATGATGTCACTGACATCAGTATCCGTGACACAGAGTAAGCATGATATCACTGACATCAGTATCCATGACACAGAGTAAGCATGATATCACTGGCATCAGTATCCATGACACAGAGTAAGCATGATATCACTGGCATCAGTATCCATGACACAGAGTAAGCATGATATCACTGGCATCATTATTCATGATGCACGGTTTGCATGATATCACTGACATCAGTATCCATGCCACAGAGTAAGCATGATATCACTGGAATCAATATCATGACACAGAGGAAGCATGATATCACTGGCATCAGTATCCATGACCAAGGGAGACCGCAGTATTTTTTGCAGGGGGGTGCAAACCCAAGTCCTGCCCATGCAGCCCCACCCCTATGCTGCCCCGCCCACTCAGCCCCACCCCCACCCCCACCCACACAGCCATTCCAGTGTCCCATTACTTGGCTATTTCTCCCCATTTGTCATAGACACTGTTCAAATCTCTGAGTGTGCATACTGTTTTATGCTTTACTTCTACAATGATTACAGATATCTGGATTTCTTTTACAACTTTTATTTCAAATTTTATAGCACAAGCACTGATAGACATTTATTAAACCTAAACAGAGCAATAGTCTTACAATGTAAACAAACAGCATTAAAACTTCTCTACCTTTGAAACCCACATTCACTGAAACAGCATCGAAACCCCCATTCAACGAATATGCATCTGGCTAGTGGCAGGGTAAGTTTACCTTTGGCCTGTTTCCAAGTCATAAGCTCCTTGCACACATTTTTAGAACCATGCAAAAGTTATTTGATTCACCTTCCTGACTGTATTAATTATACTACATAATAATTGAATTATATCCCTTGTATAATACAGCACCACTTGTTAGAGTGTGTTTTAAATTTATAGTTCTGAGCATTTTTCCTTTAAGCAATGAAACAAATCATATGAACCAATAATGACAACCTGCCCAATTTAGAACATTTCAACCATAAAGGGCCACTCAAACATCTGTCATACAATCCACCAATATCAATCAATATGCAGAATCTCTGCAGAAGTAAAAGTCATCTGAATAATTCCACATTAAAGAGATCTGAAACCAATGAAGAGGTTGCTGCTAGGAAAAAACTTTATATTTCAGTGTTTCATTTACAAATTCAGTGCCTGTTGCCCTTGAAGAATAACTTGCCTGTGCTACATTAAAATAAATGGTAATTTGGTATATTGCAATAAGGAATGGGTGGCAGGCTGAAAAACAGGTTCATAGTTATTAGGTGTCTCATCCAAAGGAAGACATACTAAGATCAGTAGTACCATACCCCCCTTAAAATACAAATGTACATGCTGTATGAATAGAACCTACAGCCCTTTGCATCAAGAAGCTACCTACTGTCCTAACACTGCTTTAAAATTCTATACCACAATAATGATACCATTTGCTAAACAAAACAGTTGCACGTTTTAAGCAGACTTAGCATGAGCAGCAGTAACCTTTGCTTCCCTTGAAGCTCACAATTCCTTGAAAATAAATTCCACCTGTTAGATATAACTAGGGCATTTCTCTCTCTCTCTCTCTGAATCTGTCACACACACCTCAACTTCTTAGTGCAAGAAATACATAAATAGATTTTTTCAAAGTTACAACAACTTTAAACTCTGTGTGACCATGGTGTGTGTTTGTTTTTTACAGAAAGGTATAAAGGAACTCATATCTATGTATATAGTTGAATCTCTCTGTACTGAAGTACTCCCTACCATGATGCTGCTTTAATAAATAACGTGCTTGCATTCAGAAACTGTTACAGTTTTTATACTGAATTTTATAGCTACATGAATTAGAAAATAACCAATTTCCTTTTCAGAGCCTAAACTAAAAAGTCCACGCCTTACAAGCACTGCTTCCCCTGGAAAACATCTATATATGTATCATCACAGAGACCTAGTTCAAGACCGATGACAGCACTCCTTTAATGCAGGATTTCAATACCTTCCACAAGTTTAGGCCTACCACCTTAGATGAAAGGGTGATGGTGTCTACATATTCTTAAAGAACAATTCATCTCCAGACTTGCTAGGCGAGATAATGACGTGGAATTCCTCTACATCCAACTTAGCATTAACAAAACTCCTTACTGTGTCATACCTCTCTATGTACCCCATCAGTCCATATCTCCTACCTAACTAATATGGTGTCCCTATGCATTAAGCCAACACCATTATTCTAAGAGACTTCAATCACATTTTCTTCCAAAATTGCCATTTTGAGGAGGGATTATTAGGGGAGATCAACATTTTGAGCCAAAATTGGGGGCAATGGAGAGGTTTGGATATACCTAATTCGACAAAGCGATTTGCACATACCTCTCAACCTCTTAATGCAGGAAATCTAGACAAGGCCAAATATTGGGGGAACATACAAACACTACTAAAAATTTCACTGGCCTCATTATCCATGACACATAGTAAGCATGATATCACTGGCATCAGTATCCATGACACAGAGTAAGCATGATATCAATGGCATCAGTATCCATGACACAGAGTAAGCATGATATCACTGACATCACTATCCATGACACAGAGTAAGCATTATATCACTGACATCAGTATCCATGACACAGAGTAAGCATGATATCACTGGCATCAGTATCCATGACACAGAGTAAGCATGATATCACTGGCATCAGTATCCATGACATAGAGTAAGCATGATATCACTGACATCACTATCCATGACACAGAGTAAGCATGATATCACTGGCATCAGTATCAATGACACAGAGTAAGCATGATATCACTGACATCACTATCCATGACATAGAGTAAGCATGATGTCACTGGCATCAGTATCCATGACACTGGTCTGTTCATGCTTCCTCAATCATCAGTGAAGTGATGTGATAATGTGCCTTGTACCCAGTGCATGATATCACTGACGACAGTATCCATGACACAAAGTAAGCATGATATCACTGACATCACTATCCATGACACAGAGTAAGCATGATATCACTGACATCACTATCCATGACACAGAGTAAGCATGATATCACTGACATCAGTATCCATGACACAGAGTAAGCATGATATCACTGGTATCAGTATCCATGACACAGAGTAAGCATGATATCACTGACATCAGTATCCATGACACAGAGTAAGCATGATATCACTGACATCAGTATCCATGACACAGAGTAAGCATAATATCACTGGCATCAGTATCCATGACACAGAGTAAGCATGATATCACTGGCATCAGTATCCATGACACAGAGTAAGCATGATATCACTGACATCACTATCCATGACACAGAGTAAGCATGATATCACTGGCGTCAGTATCCATGACACAGAGTAAGCATGATATCACTGGCATCAGTATACATGACACTGGTCTGTTCATGCTTCCTCAATCAATTATCAGTGAAAGAATGTGATAATGTGCCTGGCATCCAGTGAGACAAACTCTTTCCTCCACTGCTTGTCAGTTTTAGACAGATCCCTGCCCCTCCATGATGAGCAAGCTGATGTAAACTGCTCACTCCAATCTCCTTTCCCGACTCCTCCAGCATGTGAGTCACTAATCAAAGGGAGGTCATCTGCGCCACAGTCAGAGCTCCATCCATCTACACCATGAAGCTGAGACTGACGTGTGATGTTTTTAATTTACAAATTCTTCCCTTATGTGGTATGGCGTTTAATGCTTAAACAAGAGGAAGATACACAGCATATAATGACAGCACCTCTTCAAGTGCTGCTGATACCTTCAAAGAATGCAAGAATATAAGGCAAGATCTCGCTAACAAACTCATATGTTTCTGTCAGGTAAGTATGTCATCTGCGTCAGTGTTGATAAACTCCATTTTGACTCACTATGATTTACACAGGCTCTTGGAGAAGCTAAAAGGTTTGGGTGTGATATAACCCCCACCTTGTAAAGTATTACCACTATAGCGTATTGTCATAGATCAGTGACTGTTCCACAGGCCAGGATCTTGTTTTAAATGATTAAAAGGGGTTTAATAAGGTTTATGTTAACTCTGTGTAAGAAATCACCAGGTGCATCTTGTTCTGTAACTCGTCTAGTGCAGATACAGAGTCTTAGTTTTAGCACTTAAATTTGCTTATTCATGTTCAGCACTTGTTCAGAACTTGTAAGCACTAAATAAGCTACTAATTACTATAGTACTCAATCTTCCTCATTACCTAGAGGAAAACAGTTTTCATACTTACTTTTCTCACTTGCTTAGAGAAAAACAGCACTTGTATTCACTTTCCTCACTTATCTAGAGGAAAATAGTTTTTTATTCGGGCATGTCCAAAGGTCAGCTCCCAGTGTTCTCTCCTGTCTATCTGATGAATCTGGGCATCTTGAGGCAATGTAGAAGTTGCCTCATGTACAAAGACAACCTTCTCTTCCTACCACCCAACACTACAACCTGTGAGAGATGCACTTATCTAGCCAAACTGGAGGTAAAGCTCTCTCCAACCAAGACTGAACCTGACAGTCATGAGGAGAAGGTAAACATTTGCACCACACCACACTCATCACATAGTCTCACTAAATCTACACCACCAAAATCCACACATAGCAACACAAAAACATTTGTGGAGGCTCTCAATAATAATCTGTCAAAGCAACAGAGACCTCCAAAGCAGAAACGCAAGCAACCTCCATCCCCCAACACAACCCAAATGACACATAGCCCACAGACTCAGTGTGCCACTCAACCACAGCCAATAAGGTAAAACAATGTACCCAACACACTAGTCATAGGTGACTCTATAGTCAGGCATACTGATGTCCCACTCACCAGGCTAAACAAGGAGAAGGTTACTGTCAGCTGCCTGTCGGGTGCCAGGATCTGCCACATAAGCCACGCACTCAGGTCACTCCACAAGTACAAATATGACTCTGTCATTGTCCATGTTGGTGTGAATGACCTGAGAT
Organism: Protopterus annectens; assembly: GCF_019279795.1. Taxonomy (NCBI): domain Eukaryota; kingdom Metazoa; phylum Chordata; order Ceratodontiformes; family Protopteridae; genus Protopterus; species Protopterus annectens. Next base: position 1,726,190,955 of record NC_056732.1, read on the forward strand.
GTACCTCCCTGGACTACATGAAAAGAGACATGGAAGAGCTCTCTGATCTTGTAGCCCAGGCAGGTATGATCCTAGCCCTGAGTAGCATTCTGCCATTGCCCAAAATGATACTGCAGTACAAGGACAAAATGATTGACTTCAACAATTGGCTAAGCTTCTGGTGTCATTCTAAGGGGATCCAAGTATCTGTCTGCTTGGGATGACATGGTCGACAGACCACGATGCTTTGCCACAGATGGCATGCACCTGTCACCTCTGGGATTCCAGATACTGGCTAAGGCTCTTGCTGCCCCTATAGTGCCTTTTTTAGACAAGGTTCAAATAACAAATTCACCACCATAACAGGAACAGGCAAGCGAAAACTGAGGGTACTGCTACTCAATGCTAGAAGTCTAAATCTCAAAATGCACACACTCGAGGCACTCCTTAAAATGGAAAAAATCAATATCTGTGTAGTGACTGAGACCTGGTTCAAGGCTCCAGAAAGCACCCCTGCACTACCAGGCTATAACACATACCACACTTTTTGGCCATGTAACTTGCACTGAAACACCAAAGGCGGAGGTGTGTCCATATTCATTAAGGATAGCCACACCTCCAAGCTAGTTGCTCAGCATAATGCATCCGAGGTTATCCAAGTGCAACTAACTCTGGGCAAAATTGCAATTCAAATTGTAGCTTGCTACAGATCCCCCACTATGCCCCAGGATACCCACTTCTCTTTTCTTGATGTACTGGAAAATATTAGGGTTCAACCAAACACCCTAATAATGTGTGACTTCAACTATCCCACCATTAACTGGGAAAACTACTCGTGTACCAACTCCTTAGCTCAATGCTTTCTGGAATTCATAAACTCCAATGCCCTGGATCAGCTTATCCACACCCCCTCCAGGGGCAACAATATCCTAAACCTAGTCATTACCAACACGAGAGACCGGTGTTCCACACCTGAAGTCAACTCCTCATTAGTATGATCTGACCATAAGCTAATCACCCTTGATATCCACTTCCCTCCCCCACCCCCATTAAGGAAACCACAGTAAAAAATTTCTCCAAAGCCAACTTCATGCTTCTTAAGACAGAAGTGGTGAACTTCATGACACCCATGCAGATGGACAATGCAGTTACAACTGCTGAATCCTACACAAATATAAGCACTTACATGAGTGCATGGATCATGCTATCCCAAACAGAACCAAGATGCTATCCTCCAAAAAAGGAAGCCAATCTGGTGGTCCCCTGCCATAAACAAACTGTACAACAGAAGGAAGAAACTGTTGCAAAAGAGAGTAAAATCCCATGAGTGGAGGAGCTCCCTGGTCAGCCTCAGTAAGAAGCTGAAATCCCTTATAAGATCCTCCAAAGCTAGCTATGAAAACAAAATCACCACTAATTCCAAGGACAACCACAAAGCATTCTATAGCTATGTCAAGAATCTTGATGGCATCACCCAGATCTGCTCTGAGTTACAGCACAAAGGCATGAAAATTACAGAACCAACTGATATTGCCAACATCCTGGCAGATAGGTTCAGTGCTAACTTTACCCCCCCTCTCACCCCCTAAACGGCCCGTATCTATACAGGAAGAATGCAAAGTCCCTGTAATAACAACTATGCAGGTAAAAGCTGCACTCTCTAAAGCCAAAAACACAGCATCCATGGGGCTGGACAACATCCCAGGCTGCGTTTTACACGAACTTCAGAACAAACTGGCTCCCCACTTAAGCACCATGTTCAATAATAGCCTCGCATCAGGCTTGGTGCCCACTGAATGGTGCACAGCAACAGTTATCCCACTCCACAAAGGGGGAGCCACCACTGATCCCGGGAACTATCGACATATTAGCCTGACAAGCCTGGTCTGCAAGGCCATGGAACATATCATCATGGAATTCATAAACAAAGACATTGGTAACCTCCAAACTCTGGATCCCTGTTTGGGTTTGTGAAAGGCAGATCATGCCTCCTGAACCTGATCGACTTCTTTGAGGCAGTCACCAAAGCTGTAGATGAGGGTAAGGTGGTTCACACAGCCTATCTTGACCTTGCCAAGGCTTTCAACACCATCCCCCATTCTGGAATTATAGCTAAACTCACTAAACTAGGTATAAATCCCTACGTCACAAGATGGGTTGCCAACTGGCTCACTGACAGAACCCACACTGTAAAAGTTGCAGACTCCAAATCTGACCTCAAAGCAATAACAAGTGTAGTACCACAGAGTTCCGTCCTGGGATCTCTCCTGTTTGGTATCTACTTCTCTGAAGTACAGGCTAGCACAGAAGGCCTCTGGCTAATGAAGTTCACAGATGACTGCAAACTAGGAGTCATAGTCAAGTCCCCAAATGATGTGGACATCCTACAGAAGGGCCTCGCTGAGACAGATGCCCCCTCTTTTGCATCCTAAAAAAAAATAAAAGAGCGAGAGAGAGAGACACTACATTTTATTTAAAAAAGAGAGAGACACTGAATATCTTTACTTCTGTATTCGCGGCTGCGGAGTTGCTTACTTGCCCTCCCGCATCACCGTTGGTTGCCTGGCTGTTTAAAAAAAAAAACATTAAAATGTTCTTTCCACATTTGCTTACTCTTTCCCATGCTGCTTGCCTGGTTTTGTAGACTGCTCTAACTGACTGTACTGCATCGGAGTGAAAACTAAATTGGTTTTGTGAACCGTCCACTACACTACCACATATCACATCGTAAGTCCTGTTCATTCTTTGCTTTGGGTTTGAGGCAGTTGGAAATTTGGACATTGTGTTGTATTATACAGCACAAATACTGTTTAAGATATAATTATCTTATTGTTTTTACTTCTGTAACCTCCCATGAACAGATATTTTGGAAAGTGTGTGTGTTTCTGGAGAGGAAAAAAAAGGTAATAAATCTTTGTGAAAAAAAAATGCTTTAACAGCCATACACAAGTTACAGGTTAGAGTTAGTGCTGAAAGAAAAATACTGAAGTGGGCCAGGCCAGCAACTCTCCTCTGTAAATTCCCATGTGTTATTTTTTTTTTTTATAATAGTTTGTCATGACCCCCCCTTTCTTCTTTTTAGTGTGGTGTAATTCATTCCATCTCTTGTGGAACCATCATTAATATTTTTTTCTAGTCAGTGTTAATAAGGTACGTATTCCCTATTTTTTTTCCCTCAGAGTCTGAGCACCTGCATAAAATGGGGGTAGTATGCTGAACTGTATGGCAGCCATAGATGGTAGCAGGCAGCGATGATGTGGAATCAAACTGAATTAAATGAAAGGCACTGGTCTAATTGTACCTTATGAATCATTTATCTTACCCTTGTCATGCTAGCTCATTATTTATGTATTTATTGATATTTGTTAATTACCTCTGAGGTGTCATTATTTTTTTTAATACTGTGCTTGAGTGAGACGCTACCAGTCACACTGAATAAATGTTGTTGTTTGTCTTTCGGCTTTTCCTGGTTAGGGGTCGCCACAGCGGAACTCCGGTCCGCTAATGATTGGCAGTAGATTTTTCACAAACGCCAAGGTGCCAGCTCAACGTCCAACCTTCAATGAAGGCATGCCCATTTACACATGTCTTTCGAACGCCACCCAACCGCAGGGAGGACATGCAGACTCCACACAGAAGGCACTCCCCACACTCCAGCCAAGAATCGAACGGGAGAACCTCTTGCTGTGAGGCAACAACGCTACTGCTGCACCACTGCGGCATGTGTATCCCAAATGACTGTATGTAGTAGCTCTTTATGTCAAAACATAAGATGATTTTGCAGATTATAGGACAAGTTGTGTCACTATGGATCAGTGCGTATGGTATGATCCATATGCTTTTTCTAGTCCTGTTGGTTTGATGACATTGCATTGTTGGGAATCTGCAATGGAATTAATTCAGATGGAGGGTTGGTATAACAGTTAATGTGTTTACCTCACAGTCACAAGGTACAGAGTGATAGTCACATTTGAAAGGGGAATTGGCTAGACTTAAAATGGTCTGTAAGGGCAGCTAGCCTAATAATTACCTGTGAACCTCTAAATAGACACATTATTCTATTTTGCCCATCTGACATTTTGCTGATTTAACTGATGTTCATGCACCTTTCTAAAAAAGATTTGTTGCTGTCTGATGCCTTGTCACTTAGTAGCCATAAAAAGTTCAGGTATGTATATTTAAATTACAGAATATCCATACACAGACAGGTAGATGGTGTCACAGGTATCTTTTCAGGAAGAGCTTCTTGTGAGAGCCTGTATCATTGGACCTTCACATTCAGGGGGGTTTGTTTCTGCACCAGTAAGTACTTCTCTCAAGTAAGCGCAGGTCAGGTAGAGTAAGGATCCAGAAAGAACAGCACACTTCAGAATTTGAAACAGAGAGCTGTACAGATTCCACCTTACTCTTGGAAGTAAAGAAACTTCAATGTGCCTTGAGTCCATTTGAGAAGTTTTTGCATCATTTAGCTTTCCTTTCAAGCTATAGCATTTGATATGCAGATGGAGACTGTGTCTGTGCTGTGACTGAAACCTGGTTCAAGGCTCCTGAGAGCACCCCAGCACTATCAGGTTATACCTCATATCATGCGTTACGGCCCCAAAATCCGGACCGAACCACAAAAGGAGGGGGAGTATCCATATTCATAAAGGATACCCACACCTCCAGGTTAGTGGCAACGTACGAAGCATCGGATTCCATCCAGGTGCAATTAACCATAGGTAAAACTGCCCTACAGTTTGTAGCATGCTACAGACCACCTACTCAAACTCAGGAAACCCACACAGCCTTCCTGAAGACACTGGAGAGTATGAATGTCTCTCCAAACACCATCATATTGGGTGACTTCAACTACCCAAACATAGACTGGGAGCATTACTCAAGCCCCAACACCCTAGCCCAAAGGTTCCTGGAGTTCATAAACTCAAATGCTATGGAACAACTAGTCACCATTCCCACAAGAGGAGAAAATATACTAGACCTGATCATCACAAACATGGGGACAAAATGCTCCACACCGGAAGTATATCCCTCATTGGTGAAATCAGACCATAAATTAATCTCATTGGAGATCCACATCCCGCCCCCACCCCAGCAAAAGACCACAGTGAAGAACTTCTCAAAAGCAAACTTCACACTTCTTAAAACTGGAGTGGTATCCTTCAAGGCCCCCGAGCCAGTGGAAACTACATCCCATGCTGCTGAAACCCTTACAAATGCCTTCTACGAGCACCTCCAGGAATGTATGGATCAAGCAATCCCTAATAAAATCAAGACCCTTTCCACCAAAGGCAGGCGCCCGGTCTGGTGGACCTCAGCCATAAACAAACTCTACAACAAGAGGAGAAAGCTACTACATGACAGAGCAAAATCCCTAAAAGGGAAGGCATCTCTGATCAATACTAGCAAAAAACTACGATCACTCATAAAATCATCCAAGGCCAACTTTGAGAGAAAAATCGCTAATGACACAAAAGACAATCATAAGGCCTTCTTTAGCTATGTTAGAAACCTGGGTGGAAACTCCCAGATATGCTCAGAATTAGTCCAAAATGATAAAAAAATCACTGAACCCACAGACTTTGCCAACATACTGGCAGACAGGTTCAGTGCAAATTTCTCCCCCCCCCCCAAAAGGAGAAATATCTATCCCACCAGAGTCTAGCCTCCCAAACATCTCAGATGCCCAGGTGAGAGCTGCTCTCTCTAAAGCAAAAAACACAGCATCAATGGGACCGGACGGTGTCCCTGGCTGTGTGCTACACGAACTCAGTGAGGAACTAAACCCACACATAAGGCTGCTGTTTAATCTTAGCCTTACTACAGGATACATGCCCAAAGAATGGCGTACGGCAACTGTGGTCCCACTCCACAAAGGCGGTGCTTCTATGGACCCTGGAAATTACCGCCCCATAAGCTTGATGAGCCTTGTCTGCAAAGCTATGGAGAGGATCATAATGGAACTCATAAATAAAGACATTGGGGACCTACAGACACTGGATCATACCCAATTTGGCTTTGTCAAGGGCAGATCCTGCCTCTTGAACTTGGACGACTTTTTCGAAACAGTCACTAAGGCCATTGATGAGGGTAAGGCAGTTCACACAGCCTACCTTGACCTAGCAAAAGCGTTCGACACAATACCCCACTCAGGCATCATAGAAAAGCTCACCAGCTTAGATGTAAACCCATATGTCACAAGATGGGTTGCAAACTGGCTCAAGAACAGAACACATAGAGTTAGAGTTGCTGGTGCCATGTCAGACTCTAAGCCGGTCACGAGCGGTGTCCCACAGGGCTCAGTCCTGGGCCCCCTCTTGTTCGGCATTTATTTTTCTGAAGTGCAGGCAAACATAGGGGGATTGTGGCTGACAAAATTTGCAGATGACTGCAAACTGGGCACCATAATTGACACTCCATCAGACACAGACATCCTCCAGAGAGGTCTCATAGAAATGGATAACTGGTGCCAGAGCCATGGCCTTAAGCTAAATGCCAAAAAATGTATAGTCATACCCTTTGGGAAAAATAAGGTAACCTCTAATTACCACATAGGTGGTAATCCATTAAACACGGAAGAAGTTATCAGGGACCTGGGGACCCAAGTTGACAGTAACCTCTCTTTTGACACTCACATTGCCAAAGTGGTTAGGAAGACCTTCTACATTGCCCACCTGATCATGAAGGGATTCACATCCAGATCAGGAGAGGTCATTGTACCCCTGTACTCTTCACTTATCAGACCAATGATTGAGTACAACGCCCCATTCGGAATGTACCTTACCCGACACCTGCAGCAGTTGGAAAGACCAGGGGCGGCTCGTGGCATAGGGCTGCCGGACTGCAGCCCCCTCAAAAATTAAAAAAAGAAAGAAAATAAACGAAAAATAAAAAAAATTATTTTTTTAAAATTCGCGGACTTCGCGCATAGACCGAGTCCCGACTTATCGGTCTATGCGCATGCGCAAGGCAGCCAGCCATCCCCATAGGGGACACAAGGAGACGCCTGTGCACTTTTACAGTGCACAGACCAGGAGTATAGGACGTCCGGACTGCAAGAGGAGCAGCAGGGACTCGGGACAGAGCCTTAGGGATCTCGTCGGCATCGGGATCTCGCGGGTCTTCAGTGTTGCGCGGGAAGGATGTATGTACGTTAACTGGATGTATTCATTCAGGTAAGGTGCCTTTTAATTTACTATGATTATTGAGTTTGTGCTTTTTAATTTACAATGTTTATTTGTGTGTGTGTGGTGCTTGTGCTTTACTGGAGTTTGTGTATGGTGCTTGTGCTTTACTGGAGAGTGTGTGTGTGTGTGTGTGTGTGTGAAAATGCCCCAGGTGCTTATGGTGGTGTGTGGTAGGAATGCCTCAGGCTTGAACCCTGTACCCTGTATGCAGGTGTTAAAGACTTGAGTTCCTACCCACCACCATTTGTAAAAAAATTTCAGATTTTTGCCTCATATTCGATCTGATCTGTTCCTCATAATATCTGTGGTTTGTAAATGGTGCAATGCTTGATATTTGATGGTGTAGTAGTAGCATTGTTGCCTCACAGCTGCAGGTTCTTGGGTTTGATTCTTGGCTGGGGTTCCTTCTTTGTGGGGTCTGTATCTTCTCCCTGTGTTTGTGTGGGTTTGCTTTTGTGTCCTCCCATGTTACAAAGACATGTCTGCATTATTTCTTCCTTGTCCTCTGCTGAAAATTGTTTATTTGTTCCAAGTCAGACTGTCCTGATTAAAAAATGTTAAATAAAATTGACAGGCATTTGAATTTCAGACTTAAAGGTTTCTGAATGTTTAATTCCTTGCGTATTTGATGGTGCAGTGGTAGTATTGTTGCCTCACAGCTATAGGTTTTCTGGTTTGATTCTTGGTTGGGGTGGCTTCTGTGTGAGTCTGCATCTCCTCCATGTGTTTGTGTGGATTTGCTCTGGTGCCCTGCCATTTTACAAAGACGTGTCTGCAGTTTTAATCCCTGCTGAAAATTGTTTTTGTTCTGTCCGCAGTAAAATTGACAGGCATTTGAATTTCAGACTTCAGGTTTCTGAATGTTTAATTCCTTGCATAATTGATGGTGCGGTGGTAGTATTGTTGCCTCACAGCTATAGGTTTTCTGGTTTGATTCTTGGTTGGGGTGGCTTCTGTCTGCATCTCCTCCCTGTATTTGTGTGGATTTGCTCTGGTGCCCTGCCATTTTACAAAGACGTGTCTGCAGTATTAATCCCTGCGTCTCTGCTGAAAATTGTTTTTGTTCTGTCCGCAGTAAAATTGACAGGCATTTGAATTTCAGACTTCAGGTTTCTGAATGTTTAATTCCTTGCATAATTGATGGTGCGGTGGTAGTATTGTTGCCTCACAGCTATAGGTTTTCTGGTTTGATTCTTGGTTGGGGTGGCTTCTGTCTGCATCTCCTCCCTGTATTTGTGTGGATTTGCTCTGGTGCCCTGCCATTTTACAAAGACGTGTCTGCAGTATTAATCCCTCGTCTCTGCTGAAAATTGTTTTGTTCTGCCCGCAGTAAAATTGACAGGCATTTGAATTTCAGACTTCAGGTTTCTGAATGTTTAATTCCTTGTATAATTGATGGTGCGGTGGTAGTATGTTTGCCTCACAGCTATAGGTTTTCTGGTTTGATTCTTGGTTGGGGTGGCTTCTGTCTGCATCTCCTCCCTGTATTTGTGTGGATTTGCTCTGGTGCCCTGCCATTTTACAAAGACGTGTCTGCAGTATTAATCCCTGCGTCTCTGCTGAAAATTGTTTTTGTTCTGTCCGCAGTAAAATTGACAGGCATTTGAATTTCAGACTTCAGGTTTCTGAATGTTTAATTCCTTGCATAATTGATGGTGCGGTGGTAGTATTTTTGCCTCACAGCTATAGGTTTTCTGGTTTGATTCTTGGTTGGGGTGGCTTCTGTCTGCATCTCCTCCCTGTATTTGTGTGGATTTGCTCTGGTGCCCTGCCATTTTACAAAGACGTGTCTGCAGTATTAATCCCTGCGTCTCTGCTGAAAATTGTTTTTGTTCTGTCCGCAGTAAAATTGACAGGCATTTGAATTTCAGACTTCAGGTTTCTGAATGTTTAATTCCTTGCATAATTGATGGTGTGGTGGTAGTATTGTTGCCTCACAGCTATAGGTTTTCTGGTTTGATTCTTGGTTGGGGTGGCTTCTGTGTGGAGTGTGCATCTCCTGCCTGTGTTTGTGTGGATTTGCTCTGGTGCCCTGCCATTTTACAAAGACGTGTCTGCGGTTTTAATCCCTGCTGAAAATTTGTTTTGTTCTGTCCTCAGTAAAATTGACAGGAATTTGAATTTTCAACTTCATGTTCTTCAGAATACATAGTAGCCCAACCTTTATTTAGCAGTTTTCTAAGTTTATAAGATGAATATTTGTCCCAATTTTTGGGACTGTATTCCCCCATTTATTAGCTTCGTCCAGGTTTTGGTGCTAAGGTTGACAGCTATGGCAAGAACTGAATTCACTGAATATGTTTGAGGCCTGTATTCCCTCATTACTGGGTTTGTCCAGGTGTTTTGTACTAAGAGGTTGACGGCTATGGTGAGAACTGAATTCACTAAATGATAGCCATTTAAGTTTCAGTCTTCCTCTTTTACAAAGCAGCTGATGTGGCAGTGGTATGTTACTCTGACTGTTTTTGCTCAGGGACCTTGGCAGTAAAATATATGGTGGCAACACAACATTTTATTCTAGCAACTTTCCAAGATTATACAAGCAATGTTTAATGTGTCCCTGGTTTTGGGCCTTTGACCCCAATACATTTTGGCTTTTCCAGTTTTCTTGAGCTGCGGTTGAGATGCAGTTGAGTATTGAGTAGATTTTACAAGGAACTGAGAGCTGCAGGGGAATAGAAGTTTAGTGCTTTGCCAAGTTAATACTACAGCACAACAGGCTGTGTACTTGCTTTTGATGCAGAAGGTTGTGGGTTCTACTCCCAAAGTAGATGCTGCCGCACTGAGAATGTTCTCCTTGGTGAAGATACTAACTATGAGTTCGTTATCAGTTTGCCATCCATTTCCTTTTGCAATATTATTACTAGCTTATCATTTTTAATGTAATATAGACAATTTATTCCTGCAGGGCAACAGACACTTTATTTTTCGATGAAACCATGAAATATAAAGGTGATTGCTAGCAGCAACCACTTCATTAGTTACAGATTTCTTTAATGTGGAATTATTTAGATGACTGACTTCAGAGATTGTGCATATTTACTGATAATGGACTGTAGAATTGTGCATATTTACTGATAATGGTGGACTGTGGAATTGTGCATATTTGCTGATAATGGTGGACTGTGGAATTGTGCATATTTACTAATAATGGTGGACTGTGGAATTGTGTATATTTACTAATAATGGTGGACTGTGGAAGTCTGAGTAGACTTTTTATGATAAATGTTCTCAACTGGGCAGTTTTGCCATTATGGGTGCATATGGTTTGTTTCATTGCTTACTGGAAAAATGTTCAAAACAAATTTAAAACATCCTGTAACAAGTGTACTGTATTGTACAAGGAATATAATTTTAGTACAATGAGGAAGGTGTATCAAAGAGCACATGTATGTTTCATATGCAAGGAGCCTATGATTCAAAACAGCCCAAAATTAATCTTTATCTGCCACTGGCAAAATGTATTTTCTTTGAATGTGGGTTTCAATGCTGTTTCAATGAATGTGAGTTTCAAGGGCAGAGAAGTTTTAATGCTAAGTTTTCATTGTGAGACTGCATTGCTTTGTTTAACAGATGACTTAGTGTTTGTGCTGTAAAATACAAAATAAAACTTTCAAATGAAGTCCAACTCATCATAGAAGTAAAGCAGTATGCACATTAGTGTTTATGGTAAATGGAGTGAAATAGCCAAGTATAATGGTTCATTGGAATGGCTGCAGAGGCTCCATTCAACCATTGTTTTGTCAGGGGAAGGGCAGCAAACTCAGACAGGCCCAGCTGAACTATACCTCCCAACTGTCCAGATTTTCAAAGAATGAATAGATTTTTGCTTCTTATTTTTGGTTTGTTCATAAAATTTGTAGTTTTAATTCCTAAATGATTTGCCAGAAGTCACTCTAAGTTTCAGACTTCATAACCTTCAGAAAAATGCATGTTAAAGTAAGAGCTGTTGTATCAACTGTCTCAATTTATACAAGAGCAATTTGTAGTTCTGTTTATATGTGCGCCCAATATATTTGGCCTTGTTCTGATTTACTGCATTAACAGGTTGAGAGGTACATGCAAATAAATTGCTTTATAGAATTAGGCATAGCCAACCTCTCAACTGTCCCCAATTTTGGCTCAAAATGTTGCTCTTCCCCTTATAATCCCTCCAAAAATAGCAATTTTGGAAGAAAACATGGAGGGTTTACAATTAAGAAATAACTGTAATAATCAAAGTTATAGATTACTTGAAATGCATGTAGATTCTTTTATATTTTGTCAGCTGCTCAAGGTAGCAGTACTAATATTAAAGTGTCCCTTCTTTGACAGGTAGCAGCTGTATTGTGTGTCTATTTTATATTTTTGCATCACGTTTTTGTCCATTTTTCATAAAATTGTGTTTTTGGCAAATTAGTGACATCACTAAAGACTGAAGTTAGAAAATGACAGACATTTGAGTTTCAGATTTTATACCCTTCAGAAAATTCATACTAATGCAAGACCTATTCTATCATCTTTCTAAGTTTATTAGAGCAATATTTAAAAATTGTCCTTATTGTTGGGCCTTTGTCCCACTTCTGTGTATGGCTTTGTCCAGATTTCTTGCTCTTGAGGTTGAGAGGTATGACAAATGTGTCAGGGCCATCACAGTCAGCCAGTGAGATTTCAAATTGTGACATGCTTTTTGCACCCCACTCCGCCATGTAGTGACTCTGGATGTGTCCAAGCAAGGCAAGGAGTAGTTGTATCTACCTTGGATGGGGAGGACACACTGCATAAGTACTACAGTGGCTTTTCATCTGTCCTTGATTTTGCAGAATGGTCTGGTTTCTGTCATATTTTTGTACTGTTGATTTATGCTTATTACTCAAAGTGCCTGTTGCTCTGTGTTTTAAGTAGCAATGCTTTAATGACCATAAGGTAAGCTTGTCTGAGATCGTAAGATGCAAGTAAGCTTTAATAAGCATACTGTTAAAGAATTGCCAACATTGAAAGCCTATCTGTTGTTGCCATGCAGAGAATACTTGACTAGATAATGTATAAGCCTTGGGTATTAAAGGACAGGATTCCATTATTTTAAAAAGCTCATTACACTTGTTGGAGACTTCCAGTCATCTCTACAGACTTTACCCGTAAACTAAACAGAATGCCAATCATGTGTGGTCCATAACCTGTACAGTAATCCTTTAAGCAATGTATCTTGAGCTTGTTTCTTGTTTGCTTTTCATTTTTACTTTTATCATGTTTTCCCATGAAACAAGTTGTCAGGCAGCAGGTCTTTTTGGATAAGAAACATTTTTACAAGTGGGGGCATCACATAGATTTCTACTTTCAGCATGTTGCTTGGTACTTTAATAAAGCTGAATATATTATAATTAGAACTGCAGTGCAAGGAGAAGTGGTTTGAGTTGAGTGCTTCTGGTTTTTCTTATACTTGATTTTGACTGGCATTCCAGTAATGTATTTAAAAAGTAATTTATTTTTTCATGCCTCACAACCTTTTGTTTCCATCTAGATATTAAGTAAGCTGTCATGCAGCCAATGCATTGAAATATTTTTATTCTTCTACACTTATTTTTGTCTTGATTGAACTTTCATAATGATGGTTTGCCACCCAGGGCAGCGTATTTAATTAAAGTTAGTTTTTTGTGGTTTTGTGCATAGCTCCTCCCCTTTATGGTTGACCACACCCCTTCCCTTTGACCCCACCCATTCAGCGTCTCCTGCAGCCCCCCTGTGATTTGAAGTCACCAGCCGCCACTGGGAAAGACCCCAAAAGTTCCTCACCAAAAGGATAAAGGGGCTCAAACATATGTCATATGATGCCCGACTGAAGAAACTCCAGCTCTATTCAGTCGCATACCATCTGCTCAGAGGTGATCTGTGCCTGACATACAAGGCCATGTCCAACCCGGAATTAATGGACATGCTCCACCTCAAAAAATCCAAATCCACCAGAGCCACGAGAGCAAGAGACTTAAACCTCAACACATATATAAATAGGACATGCTGGAGGGACAGATTCATCACCCAGAGACTCCCTACACTATGGAACAGAATCCCAGTCCATGTGAGGCAGAGCCCCTCACTGACTCTGTTTATTTAACACTCCAATCTTTCTCACTAATCTCAAATAACTTTGTTTCTATTGTTGCTACTTTTGTAAAAAAAAAAAAAAAAAAAATTTTTTATTTGCTTGTTTTTACTACATAACTAGTATTACAAAATTGTATTATTTGCTCATTGTTAGTTTTCATAACCTGACCTGAACTAATATCCTTGTATTTTTGCTCTTTGTCTATATCATAAGTGACTATTTTACATGTATTTCTATAACCATTATATCCATGCTTTAATCTGAGGAGCTTTTCTCCCCGGGCCTCCACTGAAAATGGACAACGATCCAGTTGGACTAGCCCGGTCAACAAATGTAAAATAAAATAAAAATAAATAAATAAATAAATAAATAAATAAGAGAAATCTTGACGAGTGGATGGGAGATCGTAGGTTTACCCCGGGAATCATCTCTGTGTCACTGCTGGACAGAGGCACAGCAAACTAATGGATATAGTATTCTCATCCTAGGGGGTGGTGAAAGCCACACACACTCTGGCTGGGCTTATAAATGCCCTAGGGCAGATAGCCTAGTATGAACCTATGAACCTATGAACCTATGAGACAACACAGATGTTTGCTATATAAGCCAACCAAAATGAAACAAAACTGGGAAACCACAAAGTGAGCTGACACCACAGGAACAAAAAATAAAATTTAATGTTTAGCGTTTTCATCACAAATTACAGTTGACTTCTTCAGAAAAAAACAGAGTATCACCTCTCAACTCCTTAAATACTCATTACAATAACATCATTAACAAATGTGTGTTAAGCACCATATATATTTAAAGATACAGACTCCCTTTTTCCCCCTTTGTACATACAAAGTTAAAAACAATATTAAACTACATATAATGTATAATTATATTAAATACTTCAGACTTAGTTAACTTGGATTATGAAGGTAATAAAATAATAAAAATTAGCTAATTATATAAAAAAATAGCTTTTAACTTAAAAAAACTGAAACCATGTCATTCAATCCTGGGTTAATGTTGGCATTAACCCTCAATTGCCATAACAGTTCTTTTATACTCAAGTAAATATTCCATAGGACCTTCTCTCTCATCTACCATAAGTTGTTCAAGAACTGTAAATTTAAAATTGTGACCTGGGTAGGTATTCACATGCTTAGCCAATTAATTTTTTAAATTCATTTTCCTAATGTCGTATAAGTGTTGATATATACGTGTTCGAAAGGTATTCTTTGTTTTGCCTATATAAAAACAAGCACACGTCTGACAAACACCAGCATATATAACATTCTTACTATTACAGTTGCACTTATGTAGTAGTTTCACCCAACCATAACCTTTAAGAAATACGCTGTCACCTTCCAAAATGTAATTGCAGTGAGTACACTGCCTACATTGAGACATTCTCCCTAGTTCTCCAAAGGTATTGCCACCTTTTTTCCTCTCTAAGATGTTTTTAACACTAGTGTCCTTTTTATACACAACCACTGGGGCTTCCCCAATCCTCTCTCCTAGGGCTGGATCCCCTGACAAGATAAACCAGTTCTTGAAAATAATGTCCCAAATCAGTGGGAACTGAGGTGTATAAGTTAATATGAGGCCATGATGGAAACAACCAGAAGATGAGTTACTGTTCTCCAATGGGGCACACAGTCTGGTGATGTTAATCCCTAACAAAGGATAGAAGTGACCCTCTAATCTCTTCTTGGTCACTTCATCAAGCAAAGGTGTCACAAATTGCTTTGGGTAACCTCTTTATACCAACATCCTCAATAAAACTTCCCTTTCTTTATAAAAATCTTCCATCTTACTAATCACGCGAGCCAACCTCACTCCCTGGCCTTTAACCAGGGAGCATTTTTGATGGACTGGGTGCCCAGTCTCATAATGAAGAAGGGAGTTCGAGTAAGTTGGTGCATGATAAATGGTAGAGCAAAATTGTACAGAAGCGTAATCTTTGCTAATCCTAATATCCAAATAACTAATGGAATCCAAATGAGTTTCCATAGTGAATTCCAGAAACATGGTACTAGAATTGAGGAACAGTAAGAAATCATACAACTGGTCATAATTACCATTCCATAAAATCAGGATGTCATCTAGGTAACGTCCATAAAACTTGCAACATGACATCCCTTCATATGGAAAAATCTTGGAAAGTTCCCACTGGGTCAGGACTATATTTGAAAAAATCTGGTGCACAGGCTGCGCCCATAGCCACCCCTATGCTCTATTTGAACAATTGACCCTCATAAATTACAAAACTGTTCTCTAGTACAAGTTCCATCAATGTCCTTAAGATCAAACTTTTTGTGTGCAAAAACTTAGTGTACTGGCACAGAAAGTCATAAAACATATCTATCTATGCCTTCATTATGGGGAATTACATTAAATAAGTCCTTCACATCTATTGTTGTAAAAATAATATAACTACCAAAATACTCCTGTTTTATTTTTTTAAGACAATCCCTGTAGTTCTTGATAATGTGTGAAAAATGACTTGAACAGTTCTTTAACTGTGAGTCTAGAAACTTTGCAATTGAAAGGGTCTTAGATCCTTTTGCATCCACGTTTGGTCTTAAAGATGGGTGCTGAATGTTCTTATGGGTCTTGGGGATCCCAAAAATAGTGAGGATCCTTGGATGTTTTTGTGTACAATAATTAAATTCTACTTCTGAAATTTGATTGTTCAAAAGTACATCCATTAGAACCATGTCAACATGTCTATATGCGATGTTTAACTCATTGCGGGACACCTGCTGATACCCGTTCCCCAATAAATGACTTAACATACTATCCCCAGGATTCATGAAGCTCGGCACAAGGACAGCGGTAGGCTTGTGCCGACAGTGCAGCGTGAAGATGGTGCAGTAGCGCCAAATGCATATTAAAGAAGACGCGCTGCTGCCACAGCCACATGCACAGGAAAGGAGCGCGAGTGCATAGGGCGTGTCGAAGTGCTGCACGGAGGCGTGGAAATGGAAGCTGTTGA
Source organism: Protopterus annectens (assembly GCF_019279795.1). Taxonomy (NCBI): domain Eukaryota; kingdom Metazoa; phylum Chordata; order Ceratodontiformes; family Protopteridae; genus Protopterus; species Protopterus annectens. Next base: position 1,726,207,189 of record NC_056732.1, read on the forward strand.
TGTGCAACCTAAAATGCTTGCATATAACAAGTTGCAAGATAGTAATCATATCTGTCAGTGTCTGTGGATACTGAAACGTATGCAAAGCATGCAAGAAAGTTCCTGCGAACACAAAGTGAAGAAGCAAACACAAATGCACAGTAAGGAATAACGGGTCCCTGTCCTGCGAACAAATGACATGGAAGACCATGTGGCCGTAGTCCAATGCAGTGTAAATAGCTATACCAAGTGGAAGTGAAACGCATAATATGTTAGCGAGCCACCAGTAGGTACGTCCAGCCCAATGGTGAGGGTCACCAGCTGACCCATAATGTGAGGGAGGGTACACAGCTGGGCAGATGTGTCCATAACAAAATACACAATAAATGTAGATATCTAGCGACCGTATGTCCGAATCATATCCCACAAGGCATGTAATAGTCACATACAAAAGGTATGTCCGTATTTTCCATACCAAATGTGATAGTAAATAGAATAAGCATGTAAACAAAACAGAAGGAGCATATAAACAGCTACAACAATAAGGAAACATGTAGGCTGAAAGGAACAGTATTATCCATACCATCGACTGTGAGGACGTGTTGTCCAGTACAGTCAGAATTGTGTACAGAATATATCCCATCCTGGACATGGGAAAAGGTGGCATCCTACCAATGAGTAGACAGGCTGCCAAAATACGCAAATCAGCAGGACAAGCCAAACTTGTCAAGATGTGTCACAGTTGAACGGGTAGTACCCGGGTATACCAACCATGTAATGAAAGTTAAGTATGGGCATGTACCTATGTGCGTGAGGTATAGCATGTGGAAAGCAAACATGGCAGGGTAGTCCATACAACCATACAGGCACCTGACACATGTAGGGTATTCAGTGTGTTACTCTGGCCGTGTCATGGGCCAACAACCAAAGCAGTGATGTATGGGGTGTGAGGTATCTGTGTGTGTGGGGGGGATGGGTAATGGTAAAATCCTCCAAGGCAATACTGTATCGTATGAAGAATAGGTGAACCGGAGGTGTATGAGGGAGCAGCGGGTGAAGCTGAAAGAAACACAAACGCATGTATAAACAGCTGCAGTACAAGCAGACAGGCCATACTGTAGAACACAATCCCACAAACATATGAATATTGAAATGTGCGATACAAATGTATAGACATGTCACCAGCACATACCCACAGATTGGTCCTGATGGAACTGGCCATAACAAATGCAACACACCTGGATGCATAATGGACTACCCAGCATCCCCTCCACATCACACAACCCGCTCCCGTACCTGAATGTCCACCAAATCCAGCCATACTTGGCCTACTGGTTTGGTGCAGCCACAGCTACACATAGTGACCACTACGCATAAGTAATAGGTAGTGTCACCCTAGGCAGTTGCAAGATTGCACACTATGCATCCCTTGCATGTAAAACCCCCAGCACATTTTCGTATCACCAAAAAAATGTTCATTATTTATCTTGTTGTGGATCGATCCAATTTTTGGATATCCCTCATGGGATACGTAACCTGTGTAAACATTAGAATGGAAGACACGAAGTCCAGTCCTGTAGATATCTGAACACAAGTTGGAATGTGCATTAGAGGTGCACGACACTGTCCAGTCCTAAGTGGTCATGCATAATCTACTACCCAGGATCAAACACCTGCCCGTGATGCATGTGTCCCGACACGAATAAGTGGGAGAATATATTGCACACATTCGCATAGTGGTACATGGTATAAGGGCGATGAAGGCACTGACGTAAACAGAATACCCCTGATCCACTGTGGGAGGGACAATTAATGTGCGTGTAGGTGTGACCTGACCAACAATGGTACAATGCCAAATGTCTTGTGACCGTAGGGAATAACTATGCACCATACTGCATGTAACAGTTGCCTAAAGCGGTCACGTCAGGATAGAATAAACGTAATTCGTACAAGAAACAGGCAAACAACAAAATTGCCAAAAGTATAAGGCTTACAGCTAGGAAACAAATGACTGTTCTAAACCTGCAGTGACCATGGCTATGTGTTGGCCCAAACAATCTGGTGTCCACAGTAGGGTTGTCATCTGTCCCGCTTTGCAAGGGATAGTCTATCATTGAACAGTTGTGTCCTGACAAAAGACATTTTAAATGGCAAATGTCCTGGGATTGTAGGACATAATTATGTCCCATATGTTATGTAATAGTAGCAGAACATAATTATTGCAGTATCTACAATACCTAAATGTTACAAAAAACAGAAAAAGCAAATAAACTGCTACAACAATAGGCTTTTATGTAGGCAAATAAGTAAAGTTCTATCCGTTGTACTGACCGTGGGTATGTGTCGGCTTGTAAAACCTGGTGTGTTCCAAAAATGTCCCATCTTGGCCATGTGAAAAGGTGCCAACCCTAGTCACCGTAATACAGCACAATGACAATGTCAACGATACCAATGGTCAGAGCATTCGCACAATAACTGGCCAGACCCTTAAAAGCTCACAAAGCCAGTGCCCTTTGGGGAAAAGGTGTTGAATAAGAATGACTACTCACAATAATGAAGAGTAGCATTTAACTGCAGACAATTAGTAGTATTACGAGTCTGTCAACATGTTCCAAGTTAATAGTACTAATATGGTAGAAGTGTCCGTGATTGTCCCTGAGTTGTCATAGACTTGTCCCTGTCACTGTATACACGAGTCCCCGAGTATCAGAGAGGTCCGTACACAGAAGTACACCAACCAACTGTCCCAGCTGTTGACTAGACTATTGCATACCTGTAGTGATTTCATAACAGATGTCCAGAATAATATTCACTGTATGTATAAATGAATGAAATAGTCAAATGGGAAGGGAAACCACCCCCCACAACCTGCATTATGTAGTGGAACCACCCTATGCCCTAAATTATGTAGCGCCCACCCAATAATGTGGTCAGAGGTACCCAAACACCTGCATCAAGTAGAATGTTAAACTCTGAACTGACTCGGTCCATGTGCTACATCTGATCTTTTAACAATGCCAGGGCAATGCTAGTCACCAGACAGCCAAGCCTAAACCCAGACCAGCACATGAAAACCCAGACAATCAAGCATGTTTATGTGCGAGGACTATAAGCGTAGGGGTTCTGAATATCCTTGGAGTGAGTAGACTCGCAGCACGGGTCCAGAGCAGTAGGAAACAGGGAATGTCCTAACTGTAGTACTGCGGTTTTCCCAGCAGGAGAATGGATGCCTGCTGTGTAAGGGAAGCAGTGAGGCATATGTCAGAGTAGCTATGAACCATGGGTATACATATAAATGAGCCAGAACACCAATAGTGTAGTGGTTACAGCATCCGCCCAACGTAAAGGCATTCCCAGTGCAAGTACAACTATAGCACATATTAATTGTGTAATGAATGCCTCTGTGCTGTAAAGCCAACAGTTATACATGTAAAGGTGACCGCGTTCGCATGGGTCCATTAACCGGATTCCATCAAAGTGGTGCTGTCATAAGGAATAAGGCACATGTAATCCTAAAGATGTGCCTGTAAACATATGTAACTCAGAATAAGTAGATGCAAGTGTGCCTGCACGTGTGTATGCAGCTATTAGCATAGCAAATGTATGTTGTCTTCTACAGCTGTAACTTTCATATATATATATATATATATATATATATATATATATATATATATATATAGTTAGATAGATGTGTGTATAGAGAAATATCCACAGACATAACAGAAATATGCAATTATATAGCTACATATCTATCTATACACACACACACATATATATATATATATATATATATATATATATATATATATATATATATATATATATATATATATATATATATATATATATATATATATATATATATATATATATATATATATATATATATATATATATATATATATATATATATATATATATATATATATATATATATATATATATATATATATATATATATATATATATATATATATATATATATATACATATATGTTAGGAATGCTGAAAGATGAAAGCAAACCTAAGGGTCGTGAAGGGAATCCAGAGCAAGTTAGGAATTATGAAGTGCTTGCAGTGTATGTCACATAAAACTGCACAAGTGTGGGTAGAGCACCACTCTCCACACCAGAGGCAGGGCTATACCAGTGGCCATAACATCGCTGAAGTGCTACATCAACATTGTAAACAGACGGAATGTAGGACATGTTGCGACCACCTACACTTGTAGCCTGCAAATTGTTCGTAATCCATAACACCAGGAAAGGCACATATGTGCAAATATGAATGGATGGTGAGCCTGTGAATACACGAGGCAGTACAAAATGTGTGTAGGGCCCCAATGCTCATGAGAGGGCAATGTGTAAAGGTGTGTCATGGCTGTGATATCAGGTGTATGATGTCTGTTATGCGGGGAAACTCAACACGGGTATGCAGGAGAAACCATGGATATGTGAGTATGGACACAGGAGTGATAGGGTATGTTGTGCCGGGTGCAATGGAGTGGCCCGTGGAGGTCAGCTAGTACTAGGGTTACCACCTTTTCAAATGCTCAAAGTGGGACATTCTCTGTAGAAATGTCAGATTTGCAGGACAAAACATACCCATGACCAGTACAAATGATAGAACTTCACCTTTCTGCCAAAATAAAAGCTTATTCGTGTAGCATTTGAGTTGCTTATGCTATTTCATATAACATTTAGGTGTTTCAGGCAAAAAATAACTGTTTTATGAAACTATGAAAGAAAACTTAGGAAATATTTTCGTACAAAAATCTCAGGACATCTGCAATTTTGTCAGTTTTTTCGCAGGACACAACTGCCCAAAGAGGGACTGTCCCTCACAAAGTGGGACAAGTAGTAACCCTAGCTAGTACGTAGTTGCAGTTCCCAGATAGAGCGTCGTTTATGTGGAGACATGCATGAATGGGTGTATCATTGTCGGACATTGTGCATCAGGTCTGGCAGCCCAGCACGTAAAACCTATACGCCACCCATGAGTGGAATAGAGTTCTGTTGTGACAACCCCAAACCGGGAAAAGCAGAAACACACAACTACATGAAGACAATTTGTCAACGTACAGTCACAGTAACAGTAACACACATCCTATCAACAGTAATAATATGAATGTGTACAGAAACAAACACAGTAGCAGGAATAATAGGCTGCGCATACGAGGAATAGGTCGAATGACACTATCCCAACCCAGCTAGCAGCGGCACCCCAGACATGAAAAACCTGCGACATCTGTCCGCTGCATAACGTGTAATATACTGAGCACAAGTTTACCGGAGTGAAGTGTCGTTGTCAGAATGACTAAGGCAATAGTATGCTGTTGAAGCAGGGATAAAACCAATACGCATGTGTAAGTGTCCATGTCCGGGAAATGTATAGGTTAACGGACACACAGATGTATATATAGATAAAAACGTATATCTACACATAGCTATAATAATTTACATACACATATATATCCATATATATATATATATATATATATATATATATATATATATATATATATATATATATATATACACATACACACACACACACAAGGATCTACTACGGATATATATAGATATATATATATATATACACAAACAACAGGTAGTGATATATACACATACACACAAAACAAACTATATGTCAGTGTAGATATAACACATTCACATAAATAGGTTACTTCACAGCAATTAGGGGTAACAAATCTACAGCCCGGACATTTGTGACTGGGAGGTCCAATAAAGAAACGTAGTACCCCCCACATCACCCAGCTAGGCCGGACAGACATACAGACAGGCAATACAGATCAATACACTGTCGCTGTCCAAAACACCGGTAGGAAAGGACCAGTGGGAGAGTTCTGCAAGGTCTACACCTTAAACATGGATAACGGTGTCCCTTGCGGAACCCCAAAACATCAGGTATGAAAGCATCTGCCGACAGTAATACGAGCAGGATGTAGATGTACATGGAACAGTAGGTTTTGCAAGTGTGATAATACATGGGTTGACAAAACGTAAGACATGTGTCCTGAGATGGGGAGAGTGGGCAATGTGTAGGGGTGTGCTCATATCCCAGCTGCGCTCACAGTAAGTATTTGTCACGACTGCTGTAGGGGGGTGCCACGTAGGTGGACCATGGGTATGCATTAATGGGCTTAAGTGTGCAGGTGCTGGTTGGCAGAGATGTAGTAGGCCCGCCCAGTGGAAGTCATTAATATTCCTATGTGGGCATAGCATACGCCTACACCTCCCAAGCCTGAAGAGCACATCTACCGGATAGTTTGTAAACCATCGGGGAATACATAGAGACCTACACAGTGTCGTGTACCCGAGCAGCATGGACATCCATAGTTATGTATCAGAATGTGACAAAGTCCAAATAAACACTGCCAGAACTACTGATATTAGGTGAACAGGTGGCGGAATACAGGTAATGACAGATGACAACATGTATGAGTCATAAGCAGCATGTACCTCGACAAACATGAATGAATACATATGTTCTGTGACTGTGAATGTGTCTGGTTAATAGAACCAGTCATCTAAATGTGTCCCGCAGGGTGTTATGCATTGTTCCTGATACGGTGTTCAGTCACACCCATTGTTATGTGAGTTCTGCTACTGACGGAAAGTGCATAAGTTGCTGACCACTTCAGGTAGATGATAGCATAATAGAAGAGGTCAAACATCCATACGCCTGTGAGGGACACAACCGTCTGGGCAGTTGTGTCTTGCAAAATGACAGTTATGGCACATGGCCTGTGCATACCTCTCAACTGTCCCTGATTTTCACGGACGTCCTTGATTTCGACTCAAATTTTAACTCTGTCCCTCTTAATCCCTCCTAAAACTTTTGACTTTTGGAGGAAAAGTGATGAATTACACTTAAAGAATAATGACAATAATTAAGAGTTATAGACTTCTTTAACTTCAGGAAATGTGTATTAATTCATATGCTCTGATTCTGTCAATGTATCAAGTTAATAGCACTAATATTTTAAAAGTGTCCCTGATTGTCCCTGTGTTTTCCTGACTTGTCCCTGATTCTGTTGACATTTGTCCCCAATTGGCTGAGAGGTCTGGGCCTGTGAGTTCGGGAATGGAGGCTATATAGTGTGTGTAGTGGTGTCAGACATGAATTTGTTGTATCAGTAACAGCTACATGTAATAGGAAACAGTATTATCAATTATAATGCTACATGAATAAACTTAATGTCTGCAAACCGTGGAGGTCATCCGTGTACTACTGGCTGCGGCTCAGACCTCTCAACCAATTGGGGACAAATTTCAACAGAATAACAGACAAGTCAAGAAAACACAAGGACAATCATGGACACATTTCAAATATTAGAGCTATTAACTGGAAACATTGACAAAATCAGAGCATATGAATTAATACACATTTTCTGAAGTAAAAGAAGTTTGCAACTCTTAATTATTGTCATTATTCATTAAGTGTAATTCATCACCTTTCCTCCAAATGTCACTAGTTTTAGGAGGGATTAAGAGGGACAGAGTTAAAAGTATGATTCAAAATCAGGGACGGCCCTGAAAATCAGAGAAAGTTGAGAGGTATTCTGTGGGTATGTGTTGCCTCGACACATCTGATAGCTCTACATATAGGGTCTATAGGGCCGCCACCAGTCTGAACTGCCAAAGTGGAACCTGCTCTGTAGAACTGTCAGATGTACCAGGGCAGAACATACTTACAGCCATGCATAGTACAGAAATATACATATCGGAGTAAATCAAAGCATAGTCTAGCAGCAGTATAGTTGCTTATGCTACTACATATGACATATTGACGTGTCAGGTATACAAGACCTGTAACAAGCAACCAGTACAGACACCTACAACATGAGAAGGTCCCCTAATCAGGACAGTTGCAATGGCTAGAGTATTGTCCATACCACTCAACTCTCCATGAATGTCAGGTACGTCCCTGAGTTTGACTGAAAGTCTAACTGTGTCCCTCTTAATCCCTCCTAAATGTAGTGGCTGTTGAAGGAAAGGGGGTGAATTACACTTACTGACTAATGACAATAAGTAAGAGTTATAAACAACTGTTACTTCAGAATATGTGTATTAAGTCATATGCTCTGATTCTGTCAATATGTCAAGTTAATAACACTGCTTTTGTAAACGTGTCCCTGTTTTTCATGACCTGTCCCTGATTCTGCAGAAATGTGTCCCCGATTGGTGGCGAGTTCTGGTATTGTCGCATGTGATGTGTGATGAGGGACTGTCCCATGCAAAGTGGGAAAGGTGTCACTCCTACAGTCTTCCGTCGTGCAATCTGAAAGGTGGTCAACGTGCAGTTGGTATACGGTAGCATGACTCGGCAGACAGCTGCGTTAACAAACTCAAGTCACATGTCAACATTGCAGAGTATTGGTTCCCATGTATCAGGCAGATGGGAGCAGATCGTATGAGGAACACACATATAATATGATTTCATCACTGGATAGGCCACCGAGTCTGTACAGTCGAATGGCTGCCGTCAAAAAATGGTTACACATACCCGATACTGTAGTCATGTAGTCCCATGTAATACGCATCACAGGGGATCGCACACACCCAGCGTGAGTGACAAATGTAAGCAGAAATGTCGGAGAGCGAGTGGCTGTAAGCGTGTTTGTCTGCCAGTATGCCAGTAGTGCCCTGTCAAAGAAATGTGGAGTGTAAACGTGTATAAGGTGCTGTGACCAGAGGTCAGCAGTGCTTAACACTATGCAAACCCATGCACAACAGCTCCCACCTGCTGGACTGTGCCTTACCTGGTTTGTATCCAAAGGCGTCGGCCTGTCCGCAAACAAAGAACCACCCTATACACGTGATGGTAGATGTACCCTGTGCACATAGCTCATGTGAATGAACAATACCATGGCATATGTACAGACAATAGACCGCAAACACCATACAGCGCAGACATCCAACAGTATAGCAATGTACTGGCAGATATGTCTGGACCACTGGTGTGTGCATGCCTGGCCATCCTGTGTTTCAGTGTGTGAGCATGCCCAGTATGACTGTTGCGCATGTTGTAGACTGACAATACCGTCATGTGTGTGAGCATGCAAAGTATGGTCAACTGTACTGCATGTGTCACATGTCCAGATAGTTAGTACTGTGTGGCTGACCCCTCCGTTCTACACAGACAGGTGACATGCTGTGTCTGCAGGGTAGCTAATGGTCATGTGGCATTGACAGTTGCTACATGTCTGTATAGCATGGGGGGACATGCAACCACAGTCCTACACAGCACCGTGGGTGGTGCACATGACTCTCACATGTGTAGGTGTGACAGGGGCACAGCCAACAGTTGTACACATCTGCCGCTACTGTACTGGTCTGCCGGGTACTCCATGTCAGTGTGTGGACCTACCTAAATTGCTGGTTGGAGGGATACCAGGGTACGTCAGTTCCCAGCATTAATTACCAGCACAGTGGTGTTGGACATCCTATTACACATCCTACATCAAACAGCTTGGCCTGCTGTCATCTGTGTGCGCCATACGGGGTTGGGGTCAGTCATTGGGCATATCCATAGGTCATCGTATATCATTTGTCTGTATTGGTCCACATCTGTCCAGCTGCATGGAACATGTGTGGGCTGTACAGACACACATGATGGTCAGCCCATAATCTGCAGTGGGTAGGACACCCTGTGTACTACAGGCTACCATTGTGACCTCCGTATGTGCTACAGAGGTCATGGTGCCACTATGGATGTGTACTGTCTGCTGCCCTAACATTTGGCCACCACAGTCACTTGTATGCTCACATACATACCAGGGCATTGGGTAAGTACACATTCTAATACAACCACCACTTGTTAGGTCAATAGACATACCCTGGTTGTGTTATGGACTTGAGGATGGTGCTGGAGTGCTGCCTATGTCAGATGCACACAGTGCACCTCCCATACATGGCCAAGCACAGGTACTGTCATGTTTGGCAGCCATTGTACTGTGTGCGGGTCGGAGAGGGGAAATCCATGGGTACCTACTGTGTCAGTGCATATGCCGTGTGTTGCCTCTTTGCCAACGGCAGGTCATACTGTGCACAGGCTGTCGCCGACTGTGCCCTACACAGGTAGTTCCTTCACCAAATCACACTGTGCCTGTACAGGCCTTGGCAGTGGTGTTGGGCTGTGTGGCCCTACCCCATGCTGTTTCTGCGGCAACTGTTACTGCAGGTTAACATTGTGTAGCATAGCAAATAACATAACATGTATGCATGTAGCTTGTGAATACTGCAGAGCCCCTACAGATGTGTCCGGATACCAGAACTGTGATCCGAGCATCTCAAACGCATGCACATGTATATGTCTTGCCTGTGCATCTGCCTCAGTATGGTGTGAGTGTTCAGGTGTGTGTACATTGCTCATGGGTGTTATAAGCCACTACACTAGTGTTTACCTAGCATCCCCCACTGGGAGACTGTAGAGGATGTCCACATAGGCATTGGTGTGCTACAGCTGTGTCAGACACCATATATCAGACACATCACAGCTTCCAGAGCAGACAGCACACACATTCAATCTCATGCCCTGGCCATCGCATAGGGCCTAGCTGTTGGAGGGTATGCCCCTGCACTGACTGTAGGCCCTACCCTGCTCCCCAGGTGGTGCTACGTGTGCAGGCTATAGCACCCAGTACCCCAGGGTACTCATCCATGTGGTGGAACAGATTCATATTGCTGGTCCACTAATCACGTATGTGGAGGACCTGTAAGTGCTCACTAGCATGTGTTGACATGACATCTGTGAAGTGGTGCAATACTCTGGATGCAGATGCCTGTGAGATACCCATGATATCCCCAGTTGTGCTGTGTGAGGTACCTGTGGCTAGTACACCTAGGACAACACATCCCATGGTATCCACTGTGATGTGCTCCCCTCGGCCTGTGTGATGTGTTAGGCACAGGTCAACAAGCTGCTGTAAGAGGTCTCTGTCCACCCCATAGTGCTCCAACATCCCCAGCCCATGTAGACCCTGGTAAGTCACCCTCAGTCAATATTTATTATTTTATTTATTTATTTTATTTATTTTACATTTGTTAACCGGGGGTGTCTGACTGAGCCGAAAAGACCCTTTTTCAGCAGAGGCCCGGGGAGAAAAGCTCCACAAAGAAAAATTACAGACACATTTAGTTATTTAGACATAATCAGTATACACACAAATTACAAGAGACATGTTTTTAAATTGGCATGCGGCACAAACAGTTACAGTGGAGAGAACAATCAAAAAAGATATTAATTTTAAAAATAAAGGTAAGTAATAGATTTGTGATGTACAGCTGAACTTTGGAATGTAGGTAGAATACATACATAGTACACAGGTACAGTACATACATTGTAGATTAGCCAGTGTTTGTGAGTAAGATTGAAAAACTATTATAAATTGCTCTAGATTTAGTATGCATATGTTATCCGCTTTCACTAGCCTGGGGATCAATCATGGCACTGCCAACTTTGCTTGAGATGTTGCCTGATGAGGTCTTTAAAGGAGGCTTTGGATGATGTGTTTTGAATGCTAGTAGGGACAGAGTTCCATTTTTTAGCCACCGAACTACTATATAGTGCATCTCCAAAGCTATTGTAGCTGTTGGTGACTTCTAGTAGTAGTTTGCTTGATGATCTAAGAGGCCTTTTGGCTGAGTGATGTTGTACTAGGTTTTTGAGGGCAGGACACTTATTGGGGAGGTAATAGATAGAATGACAGAGGCAGAGCTGATTGTAGGTTAGGAGGTTGGGCAGTTCAAGCCAGTGGAGCTGTCTCAAAGCAGTACAATGATGAGTTTTATATGAGCAATTTGCAGCAAAACGGGCAATTCTGTTATAGCAAGCTTCCATTTTGCTTATTTCAGTTTTGTTGAGATTAGTCAGAATGGGAGATGCATAGATTAGGGTGGATAGAAGTTGGGAGCGAGCAATGGCTGATCTTGTGTTGTTGGTAAGAAATGGTTTGATACGGTAGAGTGACCTCAGTTTGGCATGTACTTTTTTAATCGTTAAGTTCAGATGACTATCAAATTTTAGGTGGGAGTCTATGGTTATTCCCAATAGCTTAGCCTGTGCCACTGGAGCAATTGGAGTAGCATTTGTGGAGTAGATAATGAATTGACTGTTAGTGTTTTTGTTAGAACTGGTTATAATCATAAGCTGAGTTTTCTTTGGATTGAGGATAAGTTGGGCTTTGGTAAGGTAGTTTTCAACATCAGAGAATGCTAGTTGAGTTGTTTGCAGGAGGGTGGGAATGTTTTGTGCAGCACAGATTAAGGTAGTGTCATCTGCATACTGAATTATAGATGCATGCTGTGTGGAGGTGTGGAGGTCATTTGTGAAGACTGTGAACAGTAGTGGTCCTAAGATAGAACCCTGTGGGACTCCTATAGTTATGGGCAGCTGAGGAGAGAGAGAATTTTCCCATTTCACAGCTTGGTACCTGTCAGTTAAGTAGCTTTGGAACCAGGTAAGAGTGGAATTAGATAGATGATATTGGTTTAGTTTGTTTAGCAGGATTTGGTGTGAGACTGTGTCAAATGCTTTGGACATATCCAAAAAAGAGTTGACACTTGCAGGCCTTCATTTTTGAGATGGTTTACTGTGTCTGTGAAGCAGAGGAGAGCTGTAGTGGTACTATGGGCAGGTCTGAAACCATGCTGAGTAGGTGACAGGATGTTGCAGTCTAGGAGATAGTTTAGCATCTGGGTATGGATGCATTTTTCTAGGATTTTGGCCAGGGGGGAGAGTAAAGCAATGGGTCTGTAGTTGTTAAGTTCAGTGGAGGTCCCGCCTTTATGTATGGGTGTAACATAGGATATTTTCCAGAGTTTGGGCACATAGTTTTCAACAATTGATCTGTTTATGAGAGTGGAGACTGGGATAGCAATAGCATCTGCTGTAAGTTTCAAGAAATAGCTGGGGAGTAGGTCTGCTGTTGATGAGGTTTTTAGTTTGGAGAGCATGCTTTTGATTGAAGTGGTGGAAACTGTTTTGAGGGTAAAGCTTGTATTAGTGTTATTTGTGTTGGAGGGGGATAGTGAGGAAGGAACTGTCCTGTGATACTAAGGATAGAATTGAGTTCACAAAGTGGGAGTTGAATTGTGTTTCGATGGGAACTTTAGTGTCAGGAGTGGTTGGATTGGGGGTAGCCTTTTGGGTGGATTTTAGTAGCTGGTTTACATTTTGCCAAAATTTTTGCGGATTGTGTTGGTATTTAGTTTGTAATGTTGTGTAGTAGGATTTTTTGTCCTACCTAATGCATTTTTTGCACAGTTGCACAGTTCTTGGTACTTAGTTAGGCTTTGTGTTTCTTTGTTTTTTTGATAGTAACGCCAGACAGTGTCTCTGGACTTGAGGATTTGTTTGGTTTCTTTACTGAGCCAGGGGTTTGTAGAGGTTCTAACCTTGATTTTGCACAATGGAGCGACAGTGTCTGGGTGTTGTAGAAATGTTTTGTTGAAATATGCTACAGCCTGGTCAAGTGGGAGGGTTTTTAGGGGGGGTCCAGTCACAGTTACACAGTAAAGTGTTGAGGACATCAGGAGAGAATTTTTTTGTGTTTCTAGTGGATATATAGTTAGTGGTTTTGCATATGCTTGTTCTACTATGTATAAAGTAGATTATGTTGTGGTCACTTAAGGTGTCTGGGAGACTGCCTGTGTGAGGGTACAATGTGGGGTTGCTAGTTAGGACCCAGTCAAGGATGGATTCCCTTTTAGATTTTTTATCACACCTAGTTGGAATTTGGACTAGCTGCTGGTAGCCATGGAGATTTATTAGATTACTTGGTGGTTCTGATATACAGGTGAACCAGTCTAGGTTGAAGTCCCCCAGAATAAGGGTTTCTTGTGAGTATGTGGTAGAACACCAGGATAAGAAGTCTTCAAGGCTAGCAGGTGTATTACCAGGTGGAATATAGATCACAATTGTGGTGATGACCTTTTAGGGTGAAGTTGAAGTTGTGAGATAAGTATGTCCCAATTATTGGGGGAGGGGTAGGAGTTTGGTAATTGACGGACAGTTAAGTTGGACTCGTAGAGTAAGGCAGTTCCACCCCTTTACGAAGTGGTCTGTCTTGTCTAATGATATTGTAGCCGGTAGGGAGAACTTCTGAGTTAGCTATGTTTTTATTTAGCCAGGTTTCTGTTAACGCAACTATGTCTGGGGAGTAGTGTGCTATTGTGGCCTGGAGTTCAGATATTTTATTTTTGATACTTCTAATATTAATATTTAGCATTAAAAGATGGTTGGTTTTGCTGCTGTTGTTGATTTGTCCAGGGATGAAGAAAGTGGGGGTGTTATGTTCTGACATTTGTGTTTGAGCAGTTTGTGTTGGACAGGATGGATTTGGGCCTGGGTTGGGGTGGATATCCCCACTTATGGTGAGCCTGGAGTTAAAATGGTTATACAGATGTTGGAGTTTGGTGAGGAGTGTGAGAAAGTATTGTGTTTTTTTGGAGTAGGAATGAGAGCATATGTGTTTAGTTCTGAATTGGTCCGTTATGTAGTTCTTGAATAAGTGTGGGCAGATATTATTATAATGTGTGGTGTCTGTGTATGAGAGTGCATAATGCAGTGTTGGGCTACTAAGTTTAGGGATATTGCTAGAGTGATAACTTGTAGTGTTGTAAAGAATTATGAGAAGACAGACTAGATTTAGTTGTGTTATAGTCATGGTTATAAAGTTTATGTTGTTTCTAGGTGGGGGGGTCTGAATAGGAATTATAGGGTTGCACTATATGTGGATGGGGAAGTAGTGTGGGTGATGCAAAAAATGCCTAGTGGGAATGAGAGTGATTGGGAATATTTTGTGTGGAGCAAGTTGGTGTGGTTTAATGTGATATGACTTGAGGAGCTGTGATTGGTGGAGGTGAAGTGAGGGTGAGCTGTGGGTGTGGCTATGATTACTATAAATGTAGAGGTAGTGGGGGCGGGAGGGAATAGGGGGCAGGGCAGGGGAGTGGAGAGAGCCTGAGCGTTAGCGAGGGCGAACGGAGCGGGGCAGAGCCAACCAAGGCAAGAGAAAAAAGTATTACTTTACAAATCTGAACACTTTTAAAACAAATTCCTGAGGTCTAATGGCTTACGGGCTAGCAGAATGTAATTGCTGAAAGCTCTTGTGTCCTGGTGGGAGACTAGAAGTCTTATGTCACCCCAGTAAGGGTTGTTCAGCAGCATACACATCCGCACTGCCCCAGCCCCCTGCACATGTTGGTATATGTTGCCTGCTGCAGCCTGTGTCATTTGGTTGGACTGTGTCATGAAATGTCCCTGCAGGTATACACTGGTGGTGTAGAGTGTGGATGAAACATGTGTGTATGCTGCTTGCTCACATTAGTGTACTGTTCATATGCAGGCTGGCCATGTCATCAGCTGATTGTGCTGATCAACACCTGTTTGTGCAGCCTGGAAACCCTGACTACCCCACCACTGCTGTCATCCCTCCCAATGTCACCAGGCATGTATAGACACACCCCTAGCTTAGGTCTGCTAAGGCAGGAGCAGTCCCGAGGCACAGTTCTGCAATGTACGTACAGTATGCCTGACCCCCCTCTCATGCTATCAACTATATGCGAGACCGCGAGACCTGCACCTGGCTGACTACACACATACACTCCAGGGACCAGCAGCACACCCTGGTGATAAATGTGATACACCATAGTCAACCTCATCTGCATAGTATAGTCTTCTAATGAATAGTTATATGACCCATACCAAACCTCCAACATATTAACCACTGCTCAGTGTCGCACAGATCCACACACAACTGGCAACAGGTGCCTTACCATCACCATATCCGATGTCCCATGGTCTTCCCAGCAACAAAATAAGCGGTGTCTACAAGACTACAACCAGTGGCCCTGCACACCACAGACGATGTGCATTAACACCACGCCATGGCAGATATACATAGATCCCAGGTTATCACGTACAGATCACCTGGCACAAATAGTCAATAGTGCTGAAGTCCCCAGACATATGTTCACATTTATGTCCACCTCTACATCTACATATATCACATATATTATTTGTAGACATATATACATGGACATATATATATGTATATATACATGCATACATATACATGTACACATATGTAGATATGGCATTTATATCACAACAGCAAACCACATGACAGAAATGCATTAGACAGGAATGGAAAGGAAACCACATGTGCCACCTGCATCATGTAGTGTTGTTAATATCAAGGCACGTGTGTTATGTTGTGTCACATGGGCCAGACCATAGCAAGGGTAAGAGAAGGGCTGCTGACAGTTACTCACCAGACCTATTGGCGACTGTATGTCTTGACAACCCAGTGTCTTGGCAGAATATGCGGGCTGTGGACATTAAATATGTCAGCAACAAAACAAACTGGACACATCCTGCAGCTAACCACCCACAGCTACCAACACATACAGTATAACTGCCAAACACACACCTGCCATGCCCTGGAATCGAGCATCTACCTGTCTAGTCTACCACACTACAGCATCATGCAGTAACAGAATGCGCTACTAAGTTCCGGCATCATCGCACTCCCATAGGCATACTTCTAGGTGGATGACATCATCCACAAAGGCAAAGGCGCCGATAGAGAATGTATGTGGTTTGAGCCATCTAAAAGTATTACTCTGTCCCCATGCAGCTGGAAACACACACACACACACATGCAGGCACACACGTGGTAGGGCTGGGAGTTGAACATACACCTAACTACCTTATGGCAGTACAGAAATACGCAGTTACAGAATGCGCTATCGAGACTACAGAGCACAGCACTCCCAGAGGCATACTTCTAGGTGGGTGACATTATCCGCAAAGGCAAAGACGTTGATAGGGAATGTATGTGATGTGAGCCATCTAAAAGCATTACTCTGTCACCAGGCAGCTGGAAACACACACAGGCACACACCTGGCAGGGCTGGGAGTTGAACATACACCTACCTACATTATGGCACTACAGCAATACGCAGTTACAGAATGCACTACCAAGATTACTGAACACAGCACTCCCAGAGGCATACTTCTAGGTGGGTGACATCATCCGCAAAGGCACAGATGCCGATAGGGAATGTATGTGGTGTGGAGCCATCTAAAAGCATTACTCTGTCACCAGGCAGCTGGAAACACACACAGGCACACACCTGGCAGGGCTGGGAGTTGAACATACACCTAACTACCTTTTGGCACTACAGCAATACGCAGTTACAGAATGCGCTACCAAGATTACTGAACACAGCACTCCCAGAGGCATACTTCTAGGTGGGTGACATCATCCACAAAGGCAAAGACGCTGATAGGGAATGTATGTGGTGTGAGCCGTCTAAAAGGTTTACTCTGTCCTAAGGCAACTGGAAACACACACACACCTGGCAGGGCTGGGAGTCGAACATACACCAAACTACCTTATGGCACTCCAGCAATACGCAGTTACAGAACGCGCTACTGAAATTACTGAATGCAGCACTCCCAGAGGCATACTTCTAGGTGGGTGACATCATCCACAAAGGCAAGGATGCTGATAGGGAATGTATAGAGAGTGAGCAGTCTGAAAGCATATTACTGTCCCAAGGTAGACGTAGACAAACACACGGCAGTGCTGTGATCAGGGCAACTAAATATCTATGGAGCACTACAACAACACTACATAGATACAGGACACTCCACAGACAGTACACCCTTCAAGATAGTCAGCCAGTGTGTTCAATGTAGGCATCCATCATGACGTAAATGGACATCTGTTGCCTGGATGACCACCATCGCTATACAGGATGTCAATGGCCATGCCATACACAGAAGCGCATCACCGACACAAGGTGTCACTGGGCATGCCCACACGCTTAGTATCACACGTCCGTTTGGAATGTACTGTGTCCATCTACACAACGGCGTACTGGGCATGCTCACACACTTAGCAGTTGTAAAGTGCCGTCTTGGATGCACACGGAGTCTAAACACGGAAGGGCGCAGTTTGGAATGTACTGTGTGTCCATCTACACAATAGCATACTGGGCATGCTCACACACTTAGCAGTTGCAATGGGACATCTTGCATGCACACGGATTCTAAACACAGAAGGGCGCAGTTTGGAATGTACTGTGTGTCCATCTACACAATAGCATACTGGGCATGCTCACACACTTAGCAGTTGCAATGGGCCATCTTGCATGCACACGGATTCTAAACACAGAAGGGAGCAGTTTGGAATGTACTGTGTGTCCATCTACATAACGGCGTACTGGGCATGCTCACACACTTAGCAGTTGCAAAGGGCAGTCTTGCATGCACACAGATTCTAAACACAGAAGGGCACAGTTTGGAATGTACTGTGTGTCCATCTACACAATGGTGTACTGGGCATGCTCACACACTTAGCAGTTGCAAAGGGCCGTCTTGTGTGCACAAGGATTCTAAACACAGAAGGGCACAGTATGGTGTTACTGTCCCTATGTACATGAAGGCCACTCACATGTACTGACCAGTACACACTCAGGAGCCATCACAGATGTCTCAGGTGCAGATCACAGAGGTACACACCGCAGTCTACAATGTAGCCCTCAGACATCACCATGTCATTGGAGCAGCAATACACAGCCATACATTACCACAACACTGTGCGACTCATGACCAGTGGACTGTACATAAGACTACAGCAACTGTGCAGACTACACATGTACTGACAGGGTTCCATCATGTGTTATGCATTGCAATGATACCACTGTAATAACCAGGTCAGCTCTACACATACCAGGGGCCCTGGGTCTTACACAGCTGTGACAGATGACTGTCACTGTACACCAAAGAACACACATGTTTGGATATGACATACATGTAATTGCAGTGGATATGTGCATGGACCACACACACAACACATATGTACATAGCATAGCTTTCACTGTCCTCCGTGCAGACAAGTGGCTACAGCAATCACACGCACGCAAATGGAAGGCGGGTCCATGGCTGCTGAATGCTAACAGTACATGAGGTAGTAATGTTGACCGAAGACACATTCCCTCTGTACTAGTTACCCATGACACCGATCATATCATACAACAGTCCATGTGTTATGTATGTCATCACACATGTCCACCAACTGCAATGCATACAAACATGGCTACATGACAGGCATGTAGGACCAACACACATGTACAACTTGTAGTGCGCATGCAGCTACCAAGCATGTGCAGTAGCTGATGTATGTAACTTATCTGTGCCTAACTACAACATGCAGTTGCAATGCAGCCCCATCATTGGCACCTGTATATGGTGACATACTGACAGTACGGTAGGATGTACATCAGGTATGGATGGATGTGTGTACATAAAGTGGTGCTCCACCTGTGCAGATGGATGTTTGCCGAGGATGGCTCACAGGTGTGTCACACGCCATCCTACTATTACATGTGCAAACAGTATGCTATGTTACTGTTACTTGATGGTGAAGACATAAAACCTACACAGCTGTCAGGTGTTACTGACTGTACGTCACTTGACACCTGTAACACTTACATCCTCCCATGTGCATATAGCAGCACAATTGCCAGACGTAGCGTCGGTACACATAATGC
Source organism: Protopterus annectens (assembly GCF_019279795.1). Lineage (NCBI taxonomy): Eukaryota > Metazoa > Chordata > Ceratodontiformes > Protopteridae > Protopterus > Protopterus annectens. Next base: position 1,726,226,757 of record NC_056732.1, read on the forward strand.
GGCCAATACTGCTGCATGTCTTTCAGACGTATCATCATATAGCAGGTGTATCATTCACAGTACTGCCATGTGTGTTTGATTGTGTGACCATATATGCCACATGTGGTGGGGAATACATCACAATTGTTACACACCCCTGAACACTGTTGTAGAGATCTGTACATACTGCAGTGTGGAAAGCATGACGTAGGCAGGGGTGGTGTGTGTATCACACACATTAACTATCCGTATGTGTATGACATTTGTGGTCACCACAGTGTGTGTGTGTGTGTGTGTGTGTGTGTGTGTGTGTGTGTGTGTGTGTGTGTGTGTGTGTGTGTGTGCGTGTGTGTGTGTGTGTGTGTATGTATGTATGTATGGCTGTCTGGTGCATGGAGTGAGGGTGTATGCTACCATATAGAACACACAGGATCCCTAACCCCTCATGGTGATGCAGTCTGCTACCCTGTTGATGTCATTGGGTCTCAGCCGTACTGGCTACCTGTACATGTTCTTACTCTGTGTCACATCATGTGGGTGCACAGTACTGTGAGGGTGATGACCACATAGGCAGGGGTCCTCACCTCAACACTATGGGGTGTGTGTTATAGTGTTGTTGACCCCATGAGTGTGGGCAAGTTCCTGCAATGTGACAGGGTAATACTGCTACACAGTGAGGCCTCATGCTATCAAGTGGCCTCTAACATTATCATCAGCCAGACCACTGTGTACAACCCCTGCACCATGTCAACATACCTGTGATGTGACCTGGTATGGATGTCACATCTCTAGCCACTGTAGCCTATTAAACTGCCCACATGCTTCTGGATCAGTAAATGTGTGGACACCTGTGGTATGTTAGCCTTTCCAACAGTCAGGTTGAGGCTATGTATAGCATGCTGATATTGCCATATGTGCCTGTGAGTACTCCACAGTTACACATGGGAGACTGCAAACACTGCTACCTGTAGGCACATGCAAGTAGACCATAATGAGGGAACCAGGGCATCATTACCAACATGCTGCTACTGTTGTTACTGAGACACATACTGTGAACATATAACAATGCCTGCTAAACCTGTACTACATGGTATGTCTGGTGCGTGTTAACAGTACAGAACTAATGTAATATACACTTCTCTCACTATTCTGTTCACCCTGTGCATCAGACCATTTGAGCATGTCGCTGCACCGATGGTGTGGATGACAGGGATGTGGCACAGGCTTCATCATATGCACAGGGTGATAATGTTTGCCAGGGGCATAGGCTGCACCAATGGATGACATCATGTGTGTGGGTAAGGGCCGGTGGTATGACTGGACATGTCTGTTCAGTATGCATGTGGGTGTTGTGGTGCCCTACAGATGTGTTTGCTGTGTGCATGTATGTGTGCACACAGTTCTGCCTTTTGTGAGGCCTACACAGGGGTATTATTGACAGCTCCAGATTGTACAGACCAGGTAGTACAGCTCACTGTGTCCAGCCACGTGACTTGTGCCTGCCAGGGGTTGCACGGGCAGTACCAGGTGGAGGTACAGATTGGCTACTGTCCAATGACACATGTCCACTGGAACTGTGTCCCCACTGGGAACATCCAGGGCCATGTCCACGTGGCCTGCTGTGTCCTGGTGTGGACAGCGCAGCACCAGCTGCACTGCTACTGCTACCGGCACTATGGGAGTGGGCATGTGAGGTGGCATGCTGACATCGACCTGCACTGGGTGGTGTAGCTGGCCTACGTCCATGTGGCCTATGCCTCACTCCTACCAGATGTTCCAGCACAGACAGCTCACGCTCACGGATTGCCATGCCATTTTCAAGGATTCCAACCATGTCACTCAATCACCTGTCCAGAACATCAGCAATCTGCTGTTGAGCATTTGCCAATGCCTGGATGTTGTCGTTTAGGGTACAGATAGCAGCCCTCTGCAGCCTCTGCCCTTCTTTGTTCTGCCATTCAGCACATGCCTGTGCCACCATTACAGTCTGGAACATGCGTCTGGTGATACCAGCTGCTGCGTTGTGTTCTGCAGGTGCATGTCTGCCAAAGGTCCTCCTACGAGCAGCACCAGCCACATGCCTGTGTGTCACATCTGCAGTCATTACACTGACACCATGGTGTGGAGACACACCTTCTGTAGCCACCACACGTTCCTGTTCCACGCTAACAGACGCTGACTGTCCTTCCTCTATGGCCACTAGTGATGCGGTATGTGTTGACAGCAGAACTGTGTGCGGGGAAGAGGGGGACATAGCTGGGATGGCAACCATTGGCGCAGATTCTGCCCCTGACAACCCTGCCTGTACCTCATGCATATGCTCATCACTGCTAGTATCTGTGGGGACACTAACATCAGATGGACCGCAGGAGGGTAATGCACCTACATCACCTGTGAATGCAAAGAAAGACTCTAAATTACAATAGACACACACACAGACACAAACACACACACACAGACACACACACACACACACAGACACACACAGACACACACACACAGACATACACACACAGACATACACACACAGACACACCATGCATGTGATTTGACAGACGGCATGCAGCATGCCTGTGATACAGCAGATGGCATGCAGCTCAGACATTAATAGTGTTAGTTAGCATACCTCCCTGGGGTGTACACTACAGCAAGCAGGTGTCATATCAGTAGCCATGCAGTTCATACAATCATGGTAGTATGCATGCATCCCCGTGATACACCATGTGGACCAGAACAGGATAACAGTACACATGGCTGACGTGACCTTGACATGTAATCTGCTGATGTGTGCATTAACATGCATACATGTCTGACACAATGATGTCCTGACACATGTACAGCGTCATAATGGGCATCACATTGTGGTGTTGTCTGTATGCCCTACAGATAGAATGCATGTTTAGCAAATGTGCATGAGCATGGAAGGGTAGTGTGAGCCATCTACATTGCAATACAGTGTGAAGTACAGACACTGTGTCATTGCATGGCATCATGAGGCATCGATATTGCTATACAGTGCATAATATGTACACATTGCATCACCATAACTGCATGCATACCCATGACATAACTGTGAATTGTGACCCACGATGCTGAGGTGTATACACACCAAACCATGCTGTGTCATGTGACAGGTCACTGGAGGACCTACAGATGACACCCCTGCACAACTACTACAGAGTCTTAGCTGCCTGGCAACCATGTCCACACATAGCAGACTTGTCAATGCACCATGTCCCACATGACATTGATGTACCACACACACGAGATGCACAGCTAATGGTGATGTCCTACAGCAGCAAGGGAAATGTACAGTATCTGTGGCCTGATGTGGTGTCAATGTCTGTGGAAGCTGTAGGGGTGACTACTGTCATGCTATGACACAGTCGTGATGTTCAACACATCTTATATGGTAGACTTCAGTGACACCTCCACTAGCTGTGCACAGGCTTTTAGGATGTGCAGTGTACCACATCAACTGTATAATCAGTCAACTAAGGCTATAATTGGACCATGTGTGGACAATGTGCAACAGGGTGTATGTACATCACATCTACTGTGTGGCTATGTGTCTCTGGCCATCCCCCATGGCCATGTGTGCACATGTGTTGGCCAAATGTGTGTGATGGCCATCAGTCTCACATGCCTGTGTTGTCCCATATGACAATGGGTTGCATGTTTGGTATGTGGGGTATGGGTTATGGGATAGTGTGACAATATTGCAGCCAGAACACTATGTGTCTGGGACATGTCAGATGGCACATCACAATGTGTGCACCCATTGCAGGGGCATATAACACAATGGTGACACCTGTGGGCTGCCCATATCACAGCTCACTGTGTGGTACTGTTTGCGTAACACACGTGTTGTTCCAATGTATAGTACATATGCCTACATTGTACAACACTTCCACCGTTGTATGCACAGCTGTCCACACATGTAGCAATGACAAATAATGTGGTTTCATGTCGGTGTATCATTTTGTTTGTATATATTGTACATGGGTGGCCAGTGTGAATGATGGGTGATGCGACCTGTATATCGTGACTGGACCGAACATCAAGTGTACAGGTGTTAACTGGCCACATGGTGAATAGATCTATGCTTTAACATGCCTGATACTGATGACAGCCTCACCTGCAACAGACTGATGTCTGTGCGTCACACCAGAGGTAACTGTGTAGGGGTGACACAGCAGTTTGAACATTATCCATGACTGTATGACAGCCACAGGGTGCACTGTGCATGTTAACACATTCACCTGTACAATAGCATATAGTATGCACATGTGTGCATACACAGGGTAGCATACTGCAGTATGCAGCATGTGTGTAAACATACCTTGCATATGATGTTACATTACATAATGTACAGTAACACATGCAACTAAATGGGATATAATAGCCATATGTGCAGTAGTGACTTACCAGGCAACTCCAGGCTCATTGGTTGGGAGACACCCACCTTCACGATGGCAGCTAGTGTTTGTGGATGCTGTTCTGAGGGTATCCCCAGACTGGCCAGTAGCTCCTCGGTGTGTGTAAGTGGGGGCTGGGTTCATGGCCCACCACCTGTTCCACCTTGTTCCCTGGCGATTGCGGTGGCACGCTGTTTTGCATGTCGTATCAAGTCCGTGCAGTGTCTGCGCACCTACTGGTAGGTGCGGTTATGGCCACCCACATCATTCACCCTCCTGCGAAGATCCCGCCACAGGTCGTCACACTGCTGGGCATGCTGTGGCACATGGCTGAACAACACCTAGTAGTTCTCGTGGAGTTATGGGATAAGGACATCATCCTCCTGGTGGCTGTACACTGGCAGGCATGTACGAGGCATTATCTGTAAGACATAATGATGGTGACAGGTCACAGTATCAGAGATGTACAGAGATACTGCTGCATATACATTTCTAGTAAATCTAGTACATCTGCACAGTTATCTTTGCAAATCATCATGACACTGACACAACTGACATGTTTGTCTCTCACACATGTAACACCCTTTATGCATTGGATATCATCACCATATATGTGTGTCACCTCATTACATTGTTCATACTCCATGTGAATGCTGTCTTGATGTGGGCATGTCTGTTTGCCTGCACTGGTGTTCTTACCTATCAGCACATGCCTGGATGTGTCCACGGTAATGCTGTTGACCTTGATGCTGTGTATATGTCACATATCAACACATACACTGCCTTAATGTACTTGAGCAGTGACAATGCACACATACGCATGGAAACCTTTACATGCATGTGTTTTGCCATATACATCTACACGGCACTGTACAGCTGTTCAACATCCTGCCACGGATTGCCTGTGTTGCACATGTGATAGACATGGGACAATGGCTAGTTGGACATCATTTGCAGGAATGGTTATCAACTATAGAATGTACAGGCAAGGTTTCCTAGCTGTATCTGACAGCCATTTTGCCACAACGAGGTGCATCAGTGCCACATTACTGATCCAGACAGTTGATACTACATCTACCATGCGGCCATCACACCATGTATGACAGAGATGACGTGTGCAGCTTTGATCGACCGGGTTGCATGGTATGGCTGGAGTATGTCACATGTATGGCACAGGGATCTGTCCAGCATGTGGCGATCCTAGTAGTTGGATGGTGGCTGTCCATGACGTATGTCTTTCAGATCAGGATATGGACATGTAGCATGTCCAACATCATAGTGTAGCACATGTCTTTATGCAAGGTAGACAGCATGCTGCATAGTGGAGGTGAGGATTGTGAAGGCTGGTATCGCCCATCCAAGCATGGCCAATACCCCTTAAAGGCGATATGTGATCCAATATTGGTCATCCAAGTGCTGTGTATGCATGTCCAATGATCTCCATGCTCATGGATGGCATGCTGTCATGACATGGGTACCTCGTATGACTACCTAAGGGGCCTGGAGATGTCACCGACTCAGGGAGGTGAACTGCACAGCACCATCCCTTACACAGCGTCCATAATGTTGACCGCAGCCTAGGTGGTAGTTAATGGGTACAGGGATATTCACCTAGCAGTGACAATGCTGATATCATCCATCAGAATGTACACATATGTCACACACCTCACCCACAAAGCCCATTCTATATGTTGTTCACAACACTGAGACAGCTATTGCTCATAGGTCATGGCCATTCACATCCGTACATACACAGATGGGCTACAATGAGGGTGGAGTACAACACATTAACCCTGTTTTACTGTAGCTGGCACTGGTGTGATATGCACATGTCACTCTGGCACCTTTTGTAGTGTTGATTCTGTCAACAGGCCACTGGTAGAACACTCCTGTGACATACGAAGGTATATGTAGTCAAACATCCGTACTGTTATGTACATCTGTACTGCTAACATCTACATTGATAATGGTTCATTGGCTTGCAGACCATACTCAGCAGGGTTATAGTGTGGTGCCACCAATTATGACTGCCGTCACCACAAAAGTGACAAAAGTGCTAAACATTAAATTTTATTTTTATTCTTGTGGTGTCAGCTCGCTTTGTGGTTTCCCAGTTTTGTTTCATTTTGGTTGGTTTATTAGTATTGATTCTTCCACGCAGAGCATAGGGGGCACTAGGGACATGCACAACAAACTCACTACAGCTATAAACAAGCTGACTGAATGTATTGGCTCTTTCAATACCCACATTACGGGTTTGGGACATAAAATTGATCAATTGGTCAATGAACAAGCTCAATTTAAACCTGTTTCCATCAATGGTTCTCAAGACTCCCTTTTTACTATTCCTTTAGTGCACGGTAGCCCTAATCGATGTGAAAGCTCCAGCACTATAGGTGCTAGTACTGTTACACAATCCAGCACTTCCGTTTCCTTTGGATTACAGCAACGGAGGATACAGACACAGCAGAACGTCACTTTACATTGTGATACAACCAAAGCGTCTAATTTATTGGATTGGGATTAATAGGGACAGTGTGGGGTTTGCCCACAATATGAACTTTCCAAACACACAAGGTACTGTTGACTTAATGTTAAAAAATTTAGAAAAAGAATGTCTCAAGCTGAAAAAGTTACAAATAGAAAATCAGTACTTGAGAGAATGTCTTAGGCACGAACAAGTGCCTAAGGGATTAAGATGCTGTCGTTTTCCCAATGGCTTAATTTTTTAATAGTGACCTACATAAAGATTTGGTTGTTTTATTTAATCACCAGGGATGTGAACTGTTACAATTGCTTGTTAAAGATAATGAGAAAAAATTTCTTAATATGCAGGATGTTGTGAATAAATTAGATGTCAGTATTAAAAACGATGTGAATTTTTCTGATAAATGTAATGAATACAACACTATTTTTGTGAATATTGACAAAATTATTGATAAAATTAAAGATAAGAAGAATAAGAAATTAGCAAGGGATACTAAAGATTATGATTGTGGTTTATGATTAGTAAGATCAAATATTTCTATGAAGAAAGGGAAGTTTTATTGAGGATGTTAGTATAAAGAGGTTACCCGGAGCAATTTGTGACACCTTTGCTTGATGAAGTGACCAAGAAGAGATTAGAGGGTCACTTCTATCCTTTGTTAGGGATTGACATCACCAGACTATGTGCCCCATTGGAGAACAGTAACTCATCTTCTGGTTGTTTCCATCATGGCCTCATATTAACTTATACACCTCAGTTCCCACTGATTCGGGACATTATTTTCAAGAACTGGTTTATCTTGTCAGGGGATCCAGCTTTAGGAGAGAGAATTGGGGAAGCCCCAGTGGTTGTGTATAAAAAGGAAACCAGTGTTAAAAACATCTTAGAGAGGAAAAAGGGTGGCAATTCCTTTGGAGAACTAGGGAGAATGTCTAAATGTAGGCAGTGTAGTACTCACTGCAATTACATTTTGGAAGGTGACAGTATATTTCTTAAAGGTTATGGTTGGGCGAAACTACTACATAAGTACAACTGTAGTAGTAAGAATGTCATATATGCTGGTATTTGTCAGATGTGTTCTTGTCTTTATATAGGCAAAACAAAGAATGCCTTTTGAACACATATATATAAACACTTATATGACATTAGGAAAATGAATTAAAAAAAAATCATTGGCTAAGCATGTCAATACCTACCCAGGTCTCAATTTTAAATTTACAGTTCTTGAACAACTTATGGTAGACTTGAGTATAAAGAACTGTTATGGCAATTGAGGGTTAATGCCAACATTAACCCAGGATTGAATGACATGGTCTCAATAACCAGTTTTTTAAGTTAAAATCTAATTTTTTATATATAATTAGCTAATTTTTATTATTTTATTACCTTCACAATCCAAGTTAACTAAGTCTGAAGTATTTAATATAATTAGACATTATATATAGTTTAATATTGTTTTTAACTTTGTCTGTTTTTTCTGAAGAAGTCAACTGTAATTTGTGATGAAAGCACTAAACATTAAATTTTATTTTTTGTTCCTGTAGTGTCAGCTCGCTTTGTGGTTTCCCAGTTATGTTTGCTATATACAAATGTTCTGCTCGGCAACCATTTGTTACATAGCTAACAGACAGCAGTTAATTAAAATCACCCATTTTAGATGAATTCTGGCCTTGGACCATGCAACCTTCCTTACAAAACACCTTAGTTCAGGGCATTTTCAGTGTAGATCCAATTTGCTGTCTGTTTGCAATCAAACTGTGACCTCTGTCCCTTCAGATGTGCAAAATAAATTGATAAGCAGGTACAACAAATTTAAAGCAGAGAATTCAAAAGGCAATTAAAAAGCTTTAATATTTGACTTGGCATTATGTTGTTGAATCTGTGTTAGTAAATAATTAGTACTTGATGTTTCCCTTTTTGGTTGTCTGAAAAGTTTTGACTTCCTCTATCTGTTTCTGAGGATTTTCTGTCAAAACTTCATCGAATGTAATCGAAATTTCTTTCAAACAACTTATGAAGAAAGACAGAAAATGATAGTTTTTCAGTCCCAAGTGTAGCAGAATTAAACACAATGGATCAGATTCATGATGGCTTGCATGGAGTCTAAGAGTAGAGTAAGACTCCATGCAGCCATCATGTCCAACGAGCAATCCAGGAACAGCCTGCAGGGGAGTGCAAGAGAGCTCCTAAAATGGCTCTTACATGGACAGGGCCGGGTTATGCAAATTACCTCAATTGCAGGCGAAAGGCATGCAAATGAGGTAGATTTGCGATTCAGGAAACCCAAACCTGTCCGAGTAAGAGCAGTGTTATCTGCAGAAATGTATTCAGTTGACAACTGAATACCATTCTGCAAATAGCAAAACGGAGCCGTGACAGCTCCAAATAAAGGTTGCATCCAGTGCAGGAAGCATTCCAATGGCCAAATATACGGCCAATGGCAATGTTTCCCGATGCAATATGAAAAAAAAAAATTATTATTTTAATTCTCCAATTTCCAATGTTTAAGCATAGCTCAGCGCCGCGCAAATGGGCTGCGCTCTAAAAACCAGAAAAATAAAAATTAAAACCCACAAATGTGGATCTTATTTAAATTGTTAATTTACAATGCAAGGGAATGGCAGGCTGAAAATAACATGGCCACCGACTAGAGGTTGCTAAGGGGGGAAGCTCAGTCTAAGAGATGTAACCAAGCATTAGTAGGCAATCCTATGCAAAGGATGGTTAGGATAGTGAATCACAAGTTTACATAGCAAATGAGCACAGTCAGTGGAGTGTAGGAGTAGGATAAGGGGAGTAACAGAGTAGAAGATAGGTGACATCAGGAGTGGAGTATGTATGAAAGAAGGGAAGCTCATTGGAGCAGAGTGGCATGTGTCAGTTGTCATTTACACATCATTGAAAGAGGTGTATCAACAGGTAGGCTAGGTAAAGGCAAGAAATGGAAGGTGTATGCCATGGATAACACCAAAGTTTCTTGCTGAGCAGGTATATGTGCGTGTGCGCATCTGTAAACCCGAGTAAGATAGTGTGCACGCGTGTAAGCATGAGTGCATGTGTTTAAGCCGGAGTAAGCATGTATAAGGCAGTTGAAAGTGTTGTAAGCGCGTTTGCACTGGTGTGCGCATGTTTTAACCCGAATATGCAAGTTTTAGTCCATGTAAGCATGTGTGCACACGTGTGAGCTACTGTGAGCATGTTTGCGCTTGTGTGCATGGCGCTGTCCCCCCAGAGGAAACTGAAAGGAAATAGGAAGCACAACAAATAGTAGGAAGCTAACAGGGAGTACTAGCAGAGCTAGCAGGTGAAAACAATCAGAATCAGGCAATTACACAGGCAGTACACTAGCCCAGCCCAGCCTAGCACTTAAAACTCTGCAAACAACAGTCCATTATGTTTCTCACAAGAGACACTGCAGTAAGCTAATAGAAGTGAAAAGTGAAAAAGCTTTACTGAGACAAAGAAATGTTAGGGGCTGCCATTGCTGTTATAAGGTGACATATGCAACATGCTGTGGGTGGTGACAATGGAAATGCTGCTGGACAACTCACAGTGAGGAGATGGAGAAGAGTGTACAGGCCCAAGGTAACCTACCAGGGGCTACATGAGCTGGAGATAGTCGAGTGCTATAGAGTGGACAGAGACCTCCTGCAGCAAATTGTTGAGCTGTGCAGGCCACGCCTCACACACAGAACCAACAGAGGGGAATCCATCCCAGTGGAAACCAAGGTATGCGTTGGCCTAAGAATATTAGCAACAGGTACCTTCCAGAGACTAACTATATGTAGGTAATAGTAGTGTATCCCCATACTCTGAAGTACACTGCTGTCAGATATAGTATATTTAGGTAATAGCAGTGTATCCCCATACTCTGAAGTGCAATGATGTCAGATATACTATATGTAGGTAATAGCAGTGTATCCCCATACTCTGAAGTACACTGCTGTCAGATATAGTATATTTAGGTAATAGCAGTGTATCCCCATACTCTGAAGTGCAATGATGTCAGATATACTATATGTAGGTAATAACAGTGCATCCCCATACTCTGAAGTACAGTGATGTCAGATATAGTGTATGTAGGTAATAGCAGTGTATCCACATACTGTAAACTCAGTGATGTCAGATATGTATATGTAGGTAATAGCAGTGTATCCCCATACTCTGAAGTACAGTGATATATGTCAGATATAGTATAGTTAGGTAATAGCAGTGTATCCCCATACTCTGAAGTACAGTGATGTCAGATATAGTATAGTTAGGTAATAGCAGTATATCCCCCTACTGTGAAGTACAGTGATGTCAGATATAGTATATGTAGGCACTAACAGTGTATCCCCATACATTGAAGTACAGTGATGTCAGATATAGTATAGTGAACTCAGTGATGTCAGATAAGTATATGCAGGTAATAGCAGTGTATCCCCATACTCTAAAGTACAGTGATGTCAGATATAGTATAGTTAGGTAATAGCAGCATATCCCCATACTGTGAACTCAGTGATGCCAGATAAGTATATGTAGGTAATAGCAGTGTATCCCCATACTCTGAAGTACAGTGATGTCAGATATAGTATAGTTAGGTAATAGCAGCGTATCCCCATACTGTGAACTCAGTGATGTCAGATAAGTATATGTAGGTAATAGCAGTGTATCCCCATACTGTGATATACAGTGATTTCAGATATAGTATATATAGGTAATAGCAGTGTATTCCTATACTTTGAGGTATAGTGATGTCAGACATAGTATATGTAGGAAGTAGTGTAGTGAGGCTGCAAAAAGGCTTTCCCAAAAATGAATGATTTTATGTTCTAATATTAAGCTTCAAAGTTTGCTGTTTTCATTTTGAGTCCAACTTTAGTTTTCAGAATTGTGGGACTTGCAGTTTCAAATTTGGCTGCTGTGTCTGAGAAGCATGAATAACAGGTGGAATGTTATGCAGCTTTAAAGAATCCAGCAGTTTGTGGGCTTACCCAGAGGGATTAGGTCCTAGAACTACCTTCTGCATGTGCCCAAGAGGAAACAAGCAAGCAAGCCATGGAAACAGGCCACTGTAGGTCTACAGTTACTGGTTAATAGATTTGTATTAATCATATGGACAGGGGACTTGCAAGACATGTAGCCACTTTGCTCAGTATAATAATATGCTAGCTATCTCTATTTAAAAGAACTTTGCCACATCTTTAGGGCATACAGTTACAGTTACCCATCTAATCATCCAGACTGGATTTGAAGGAGAGAAGGGATTACTTTGCTTGATATACTGGGTGGTTGTATTCCAGAGACAGGGAATGAAATGGGTTAGAAACCTATAATTCCAGTAGGTTTTGTTAGTCATGCAGTAGAGGTGAAGGTCTTTGGAATAGGTATTTGCTAGTGTGTTGCTTCTCTTCAAAGGATGGAGGTCATAAACAGCCAGGTCTTTCACTGCTTGGAAAGCTAAATATCATCCACCCTTTAGGAGTCTCTAGGACCAAGACTACAGGAAAATGGACTTTAATCTGTTAGGATTGTTTCACCCTTTGGGAGTCTCTAGGGCAAAGATTACAGGGAAAAGGACTTTAATCTGTCAATATTGTTTGGTTCCCCAGTCTTGAGATATTCTTAGTTAATAATCTGTAGAGTCTTTCCAGCTGTTCCATATGTTTGGTATAACACCTCCCAAAACAGGCACATTATTGTATACTGGGTCTAATAATGTAGTAATATAATGTTTTCAGTATCTCCTTGGATCTAGACAAGATAGTACAACAGATAAGTCTTAGATTCTCTATTTTCTTCCCCTCTGCTGCTGTGCTGTCCTGGCTCCAGCGCCTGCCCCTACTATTTTTTGTAGCTTGGGCTCCTACCAACCCCGCCCTAACCTCCTGAAAGTCCCCTCCTGAACACTCTGGCTAAGAACCGGCTATATCAGACTCAAATCCAAAGTTGTAAGGCCATTCTGAGTTCTCCCTGAGTTCGTCCTACAGCAAGGACTATAAGAAATTTTTGTAGCTTGGGCTCCTACCAACCCCACCCCAACCTCCTGAAAGTCCCCTCCTGAACACTCTGGCTAAGAACCGGCTATATCAGACTCAAATCCAAAGTTTTTTTGTAGCTTGGGCTCCTACCAACCCCGCCCTAACCTCCTGAAAGTCCTCTCCTGAACACTCTGACTAAGAACCGGCTATATCAGACTCAAATCCAAAGTTGTAAGGTCATTCTGAGTTCTCCCTGAGTTTGTCCTACAGCAAGGACTATAAGACATTTTTGTAGCTTGGGCTCCTACCAACCCCGCCCTAACCTCCTGAAAGTCCCCTCCTGAACACTCTGGCTAAGAACCAGCTATATCAGACTCAAATCCAAAGTTGCAAGGCCATTTTGAGTTCTCCCTGAGTTTGTCCTACAGCAAGGACTATAAGAAAGTATGTGCACTCCTGTAACTGTTTGTTATTTCTAAATTTGATTTCTATCAGGTCGCAGTGCGCTCCCCTGCCAGGCTAGCCAGCAGCCACTACCCCCCCCTCTTTTGCTGGTTCCTCTCCTAGTTCCCACCTTAATATTTACCCCCTCTTTGCTGCTTTTACTCTAGCTCACTCCTTATTTCTCCCCCACACCCTGATCCTCGAAAGCCCCCTCCCCCCTTTACCTGTTCCTCTCCCTGGAGTCACTACTATTTTAGACTGTCTGACCACTAGGGGGTGCTCCTCTACCTTTCTACTGTTCCTACAGCCTTACCCCTCCTTCCTATTCTGCACTAAAATGGCCCTTTAACTTCTTTTCCTCTGCTCCCTCCCTCACTACTGTCCTCAGATTGCTATCCACTCTTGGCTTTATACTGCCCTCCTCTACCCTTTTTTCTTGAAGTCTCTACCTTCTCCCTCTGTTCTTCTCATTTGTATCTACCCACCACTCCTCTTCTCTGTACATCTTTCTTCCCTTTCACTCTCAGTGACACTTACCTCTGACTATTCACTCCTTACTGATTGTCTTCCTCTCTTTCTCCTCCTCTGGCTCTTCCCGCTCCGTTCGCCCTGCGGGCTCACTCCGCTCCCCTACCCTGCCCCCAAATCTCACCCGCCCCCAGCACCTCTACATTTATCCCTCACAAACTCCTCCCACCATTCATAATCACCACTCACAATCATCTATTATACCCTCTACTCCTACGTCTAGTAGCCTATCCCAGCCACTCTTTACTTTCTCATCCCACTCTAACTCCTCCCTTTTCTCTTACTCTTCCCCTTCTCATTTCACTTAATTTTCCCCTCTCCTTCACACTTTTCTCTCCTCCCTACCTCTCCCTTACCTCTTCCCCTTCACAAACTTACAACTTCATTTCCTATTTTTCACAATTCCTTGCTCCCACCCATTTCAAATATGCCCTCCCAAATCCTCTCTACCTCCCTACTCCCTTGCTCACTACTCATCTTACTAATTCCTCTCTATCATGCTACTTCATACTCATCTAAAGCTCCCTCATACACTCCTCCTTCTCAAACTACCCCTCTTACTCACCCACAACCTCTTCTACTCTCTCATTTTCACTCCATTTTCCCCTCCCTTACCCCTCCACACCTACTACACCTTTTCCATCTCAAACTATTCTCTACCTCTTCTAAAACAGCCTCTCATACACCTCCGATCTCCCCAAACAACTTCCTTCAATCCAAACTCAAAAGGAAAAAACTTATCTCATGTAACATCCTAGCCTTATCTGGAGACATACATCCCAACCCTGGCCCTTGCCTCAGTTCTAACAACTCCATCCCTTCTTCCTCCTCATCCCCTACTTCAACTAAACTTCTCCCCCCTTCTCCTTCTTCTCCAGCTCCCTCTCTTAACACCCATAAAATCATCACTATCAATGCCCAGAGCCTTAACAACAAAATTCACCATGTTCACGCTTGGATCAATCTCAACCAACCCGATATCTTAGCCATCTCTGAAACCTGGCTAAAACCACATATCTCCGATTCAGAAATCTTACCTCCAGGCTTCCACATCCTCAGAAGTGACCATTTAAACAAAAAAGGTGGAGGCTCTGCCCTTATCTACTCAAACCATCTATCCCTAATCCCCCTACAAATCCCAACCCCACTTTTCAAAAACACTGAAATAACTGCTGGTCTCCTCCGACTAAATAAACATAAAAATATCTGCATTATTTCTTTATATATATCTCCAGGCGATAATATCTCTACCCTAGAAAATGTTCTCCACTGGGCCTCATCTGAAATAAAGTACGAAACCTTCATTCTTGGTGACATTAACATTGACTGGAATAAAATCGACACACCTACCCCCTTCCTAGCTATTAACCTCTGCAACTTTACCCAAGTAATACATTCTACCACCCATCCTAACAAAATCCACCCCTCAGGGTCCATCATAGATTGGATCTTAGTCTCCCATACAAACAAAATCTCTCTCTCTGGTACTTCCCCTAACACCTTCAGTGATCATCTCCCTGCTTTCATCCATCGCTCTGCTAACTCCTCCCAATTCCAACATCATTACATTCAAACCCGTAACCTTAGCAACTTTGACCCCACAACTTTCTCTAACATTTTTAAACAAATCAAATGGCAAGTCCTAAACTCTCTCCCCCTTGACAACGCTGTTGAGCACTTTAACTCTGTCTTCCTAAATACTCTCAACTCCCAAGCCCCCCTAAGAAACAAGCGAATCAAAGCCAACTCTGCTCCTTGGCTAACCAAAGAGACAAAACATTCCATGCTTCTCAGAGACAAATCCTGGAAACTTTATCAATAAACTAAACTACCTTCCACCTGGCTCCAAAACACCCAACTCTGAAACCAAGTAAAAAAGTTAATCACTTTGGACAAAACAAACTACTACAATAAACTTCAATCCAATAATACTAAGAACCCAAGACAATTCTGGAAATCTGTTAACTCTCTTCTCCATCCTGGGTCAAGAATTAACCCCTGCCCTGATCCTAGTTTAACTGACAAGGAACTGAGCTCCCACTTTAACACCTTCTTTACAGACTCTATAGCCAAGCTAACCAAAACTTTTCCATACAATAATCCTCCCAACTTCCTAAACTCTACCCCCAACATCCCTAATAGCCATCCCTTCATGTTCTAGCTCAAACCAGTTTCCACAATGTTTATAAAAAAACTCTTATCTAACCTAAAGCCATGCTGTAATGCCCCTGACAACATTCCCCCCTCTTTCGTCAAATACGCTGCTGAAGGTATTGCTCTCCCGATTAGTATCCTGATCAACCGATCCTTAAAAGAGTCTTATGTACCCAAACTTTGGCGTTCAGCCTACATTCTTCCTCTCTACAAAGGAGGCAAAAACACCTCCATTTCTAACTTTCGCCCCATTGCCCTACTGTCCCCAATATCTAAAATCCTAGAAAAATGTGTCCACCACCAACTTCTACCCTACTTAACTCAGAATCAGCTACTCACACCCACCCAACATGGCTTCCGTCCCAGCCACAGCACCCTAACAGCCCTACTATCCTTCCTAGAAACTGTCAATCAAGCCCGAGATTCCGGACTTCTTGTATCAACTATTCTGCTAGATCTTTCCAAAGCCTTCGACACCATCTCCCATACTCATCTTCTCTTCCATCTTTCCAACCTTAATCTCTCCCCCAACACTCTATCCTGGTTCTCCAGTTACCTCTCTGACAGATCTCAGGCTGTCAGATGGAAGGACTCCACCTCTTCCTTCTTACCCACACCTACCGGCGTTCCTCAGGGATCCATCCTAGGCCCCATGCTCTTCAACATCTTAATAAATAACCTACACACTGTCCTCCCTGACACTACAGTCATCCAATATGCTGATGACTCTACCCTAGTTTGTTCTGCCTCCAACCCTTCTGAACTTCTGTCTAAAACTCAAAAAGATTTTTCCACTACTAAAAAATGGATGCATCAAAACCATCTCTCCCTCAACTCCAATAAATCTAAAATACTAATTTTCCTTCCTACCAAGGCATCTTCCTTCAACAAAAACTCTTTCAATGTCGTAAGCCTAACCAATACTCCTATAGAAGTGGTCCCTTCTGCAAAACTCCTTGGCATCACCATTGATGAACAAATCAAATTTGTTCTCCAGATTCAACAAAACATAAAGAAAACCCACCAAAAATTAGGTATGCTGTACAGAAATAATCAATTTTTTTCTAACTCCTCTAGACGTACCTTAGCCATTACCTACCTCCTGCCCTCTCTTCTTTATGGTGCCCAGCTTCTAACTAACCTTTCAGCTTCTAACACCTCAAAACTTGAAGCTTGCTATAATAAGATCTCTAAATTTGCCACTAAATCCAAAACCTCTACCCACCACTGCCTTGCCCTACAATCTCTAAACTGGTTAGAACTCCCTAACCACCTTGACTATCTCCAACTAACTACCACTCACAAATTAATATTTTACCCAGATAAATGCCCTGCCTTAGCTAACATCCTTCCCCCTTACATCCCAAACTGATCTCTGAGATCTGAACACCAAAACCTTATCTCCATTCACAAACCTAAGCATCCTGCTGGCCAGCTCCTACTCTCCTTCTCTCTTGGTAGGAAATGGAACTCCCTCCCTCCCTCCCTCCTTCACTTAGGACCTTACCTAACTCAGAATCTTTCAAAACTCATCTTTTCTTGCACTTATCCTCCAAATGGAAATGTCCTTGCTTTCACCCTACTTAAATCCTAGGAACTTTCTCCACCTTGACCTCGATACTCTAGCACCAATCTACTATCTACTCTCTCAATTCATTTCTATGTTCCTCCTATATGGTTTTAGCTGACGTTCAGTTTACTGTAAGTATGTAAATACTGTACATATGTAATAAAAAAAATGTATTCTTTGTAGACTCTGCACGTCAGAGCTTATTGACTACTTTGGACATTGTGTATTATGTAACCTGATTGTACTGCCTTCTACTGCATCTAGCATTTCTTAACTGTTTTGACTTTGTATTATCATCTATCACTGTATGTAACCTTGATTGTACTGCCTCTGGAGCTTTTCTCCCAAGGCCTCCACTGAAAATGGGTACTTCTTGGCTCAGTGGACTTCCCCGGTAATAAAACTGAAAATAAATAAAATAAATACATAAAGTTGTGCAAGGTAAAAGGCTAATCCATGACCAAATCATAGTGTTCAAAATACATCTCATTATCAACATAGATTCCCAGTTTTTAAGATGGGGAGAGGGCCAGCAATATGATAAGAGAATGTGATGGTGACTTTACCAAAAATAACTATACTGAATTTTTTTGGCATTTGGGGTGAGGCCATGACTGATGCCTGGTTTAACTTCAGGAGAGGAAATGGTAAAGAGAAGGAGACCTAAGACTAACCTGTACTGGTTACCAACTATGATATTTTTGCGACTGAAGGAGGTGCTGCTCACCATCACCATGTGCATTTTATTGTTGATCCAATTTGTATCCAGCAACCCACATATTGGTTACTATTGGTCTGGGAAATTTTATCTTTTATACCTGCATGGCAAGGTCACAGTAAGCAGTATGGACAGTTTGACCTTCATCAGATGGTTTAATGACTCTGCTAAACAAACTGACCAGGTTAAGTAGACGCAGCCAGCCTGTTAAAAATCTAATCTGGCTATGGTCCAGAATTTGAAGACCACCTATGCCACTGTTTTTTAATTCGGTATATATGTATACCATTATTTTGCAGTTTTGTTGAAGAAAGTCTCATGCTAAAGACTTTTAAGAGGGTCTGAGAAAAGTGGTGCTTGCAGTAACTTGTAAAAAGCACAGAATATTATCAGGAACTATAAATCTGGTATTTTTGGCTTTTGAAAGACAAGATCGGAACTCATCCACTGTGATATTTTAAAATGCGGAATGGGGGAGTACAGTAAATAATAATATTTGTGGGGATGTGAAATTAGCACTGAATTTGTCATCAAGGGTATTTGCTATGGATTTGGGTCAGAGTGGACTGCATTATTACACGTGTTCAGTATGCATAAGGAAATTGTTTCTAAATTACCAAATGTAACTGAAAAAGTCTTTCCCCAAGATTTAATAAAGTCTGTGTAGGCTCACTGTAGAGCCTACACAGAAAATACCCATGTATACAGCCACGGTTCCCCCTCGGCAGCACACAACGCATATTAATGATGACGCATTGCCGAGGGAGAGCATAGTAACAGGGATATTGAATCCATGTAGGCAGAAGTATGGAGGCTGGTCAGATGTTATGTACATGATGAGGCTCCCCGTAGTGTTCCATGCTGCTGGTGAAATGTGCGGTGTATTGAATGTATAAACTGTTGTGTTTTTCATCTTTTATTAATGGCCATTTGAGCAGCATGGCATGCAGCAATGCCAAGCCACACTTACACATACACAGCAGACACCTGCCACACATCTAAAAATAGAAACCGGATTATTTCTGTTTTTGTTTATGCCAGTTTAAGCCCATTTCTGCACTGCACCACAATTGCTTAGTATTGCATGTGAAGGTGCTATCCAAGTAACTAAATGGATACAGTGACAGTCTAAAGTTTCATAGGTCCTGGGTTTGAGTCCCTAGCACACATATCATTTGTTGAATGCAAAGTAAAATGACTTTTAAATTAAAATCAATATTTTCACATTTGGGAGAGCTGCCCAGTGCTAAGCACATTTGTTGAATGCAAAGTAAAATATCTTTTAAATTAAAATCAATATTTTCACATTTGGGAGAGCTGCACAGTGCTAAGCACTGCTTAAACAAGACTAATAGCTAATATTATATGCGCATTGCTATGCTTCACTAAAACCATGGTTCTGCAAGTTTTCACACTGCTCAGCTTCACTTAGCAGGTTTGTGTGATGCTAAGCACCATAGTACTTTTTGGAATATTGCTAAATGATGTTTAAGGGCATGAAAACAGCCTATATTAAGGTCAATAGGTGGTACTTCTGCATCATTTGTTGGAGTCTGCTTATCTGCTGATATGACAGGTAGTGTTGGAGAGGGTGTGTGCTTTTGGGAACAGAGATGGGGGGTGCAGGAGTCCAGAAATAAGTAATTAATTACATCTGGTTTCTGTTTTTGTTGGGCTTCTCATATGGAATTATGAACCTAGGCTGCTGCAGAGCAGTTACCAGAGCTCAGAGTGTAAGGCTGAGGCCTGAGATCAGTTGGCCAGGGATCTTAACCGTGCTACTGGTATCCTCCGCACTGGTGATCAGTGTCATCACCACTATAGCGACATGAAGCAGAGAAAAAGGGGAACATTGGACACCTGGGTCCAAGAGCTAGGGCTGGGAAGGCCCACAAATATGTAAGTATTTTTTCCACTGTTTTACCAAAATGCAAGATGAATGTGTGGAAAACTGGTATGCATAATGGTGTGCTTCTTTCCCAACAGCTGCAGCTGAGAAGACTTGCAATATTCAGTCCCATGCCAGGTGCCTGGCCAGGTTGCAACATGAGTGTGGTAAGTACGGCTATATTATGCTACTTTTAGTGCAATAAGCAATAAAGAATAAAAAATGTACTACAATAAATAATAAGCAATAAAAACTCTAGTGCAATAAATGGGCAATTAGAGCTGTAGTACAATAAATGAACAGTAACAACTGTATTGCAATAAACACAAGGATTATCATCAATACCTATAGTGTTAAGCAGCATTGTGGTCTCCTAAATAAATCTGTTTTAATATTTACAGCACAGCTATATTCACTGCATGTATGTTCTACTGTCACTGCAGTCAAGTGTAAAACTGTTTAGCTCTACAATGCAAAAGGAATGCCCTGTAAAAATGTTTTTTTCCTCTAATAGTATGGCTCAAGGTCGTCTCCAGGCCAATTTCAGTCATATAATGCTCACATTTTTTCCAGTCTAGGAAGAAAAGGTATATGACTGAGGTAGCCCACTTTATGAGCAGATAGTGGGTATAGATTTCACAAAGAATTATCAGCAATACCAATAAAGTGTTAAGCAGCATTGTGCGTTCCTAAATAAATCTGTCTTAATATCTGCAATAGGGCTGTAGTCATTGCATGCCTGTTCTAAGTTGCTGCAGTCAATTGTTAGATTATTTACAGGTGTCCCTTGCAGTCACAGCTATTGGATTCAATAGCTAAAGCTGCCTAATCTGTCTGTTCCACCATTACCACATAAATGATTGCCTGGGATGCTATATATTTTCAAATCCATTTACATAACACTTTGGTAGTTATGTAAGTTCACATTATGTGAAACTGTTCTGTGTAGTTGTGTACCTGCAATTGTCACTGCTTGGCCTATACTGTCCCATGCTAGCAGCTTGAGAGGTATGTATATGTTACATCAGCTATAGAAGAATTGTAGTCACTGTACTCACAACTGACACTGCATACGTGTAGAAGTTTGTATTTGTACTCTGTGTAGTAATATTACCTGCTGGGTAACTAATGGTATTTTTTCTTTCTCCCAGCCCCTTATATTTTTTAATTTATTATTGTTATTTATTATTATGATTTAATATTAACATAGTTTGTTACACTAACCATATTACTGGCCTTATGGTTTAATTCATACTGGTTTTCTGTTAACATACTTACTGTTATGTTAATGTTGTGTTACACATAATATACCTTAATATATATTTGGATGAAAAAATATGTTCCATTCTGTTAATACTAACATTGGTTTGGTTAATACTAACTTTAACTTTAACTTATTGTTATAACTACTTTATTACAGTGTGTCTAGGTCAGCCGGTTCCTCGTGATCCGCCTACATTGCCTCCTCTGGTTGTGGCACCAGGTCCCAGCACATCTGGAACCCAGCCTGGTGGTGCCCCTTCTTCTGCCCCTGCACTACCTCTGGTATTGGGTAGTGCCACCCCATGGGATGGGGTCTGGCCCCCTCTGGGAGTGGTGGTGGAGAGGGAATTGTCATCAGTGATGAACAGCCAGGTTTGATGCACAGGATTGTCTACCATGGCTTTGGATGATGCCTGCATCAGATGGAGAGCATGCTGGCCACCCTGGTGGGGTAGGCTCACCTTGGATCCCAGCCTGCACCACTGTCACCCTCAGGGCAGTGATGGAACAGTGTTGACAGTCCCATGGGTAGGGATGTGAGTCATGCTGCTACCTTGTAGAGGCACATGGAACTGAGATTACAAAACACCATCCTCATCCAAGGTGTTTACCCCCCTCTTGTGTCACATACCACCCTGTCTGCTGTCTTGTCTGTCTGCAAAAATTGCCTCACCTACCCAACTTACCTCCCCCGCACATACCTATGTCTCTCCCCCAACATTCCACTCTCACCTTAAAAAAAGGGCACCTGTCCCAAAAAAATTTAATCCCATACCTAGCTCTCCATTTCACATGTATCCACTGGACACACATAATTTGGTCCAGTTGGATTAACAATGCAATTATGTTGTCCTTACCCCTCTCTCTGTAGGAGTTAGAGTCCAAAGTCATCTACAGGTTCTATCAAAGTGCACAGTTGTTGCTGTACAAGAAATGGATAGCTATGGTTCTTTCCTACACTCTTCCTGCACATACCTACCTACCTTTCACTATGTTTTCCCCCTGCTTCCACCCCATTTCACAACTTTCCCATCTCCCCATTTTTCTTTTCTTTATATATTTTTAGCATGACACTGCGCAATGCACTGCATTACACAGCTTCACAAAGCTCCACTAAATGGAGCTATATTGATATATGTGTTTTAAATTATAAACATGTACAAAATAAATACCTGTCCACTACTTTGAACCAATGACCATTGCATCTGTAGGAGAGAGCTGCATTAGCTTGCCATGCTATACAGCTGTTCATTAAAACAGGTGGTTTAAGCAAAACATAGAAATTGCAGGTTACAGTCATTAAGATTGTTTCCAGGGAGCTGCGCATCGCTCTGCATTAGGCAAACTTGCTTAAAGATAAATGGAAAAATTGTGATTGCACCTTGGAGTCTGGTGCAAGAGTACTCTACTAGAAAGCCAAACACACAAGAATGGATGCAAGTGAGCTCTCTAATAGCAGGTAAATGTCCACTTTTTTCAGCAATATTTACCAGTACCCTGCTAGGGCATTACTGGCAAAATACATGTACAACAGGGAACCTTCTGCAAAAATACATCCACATAAATGCGTGCAGATAATTATGGCTGCAAAAATAGTATGTCACAGTCTGTATGTGTGTACTTAAATCTTACAAATACATTTCCTGTAACAGTGACTCAGTAGCTCAGTCTGTTAAATGCCTTGCAAGGAGTACATTTTTCCATACACAGTCCTGGGTTCAAATCCAGTGATGTGTAGCATTTAAATAACGTTATTGTGAAGCCACCAATTAATCACTGAGTCATGCACTCTTTATCCACACAATGCATTACAAATGAAATGTCTGCTTGTCACTGATAGAAGTCACAGACCTGCAGATGGGAACACACTTCACCTATCCCTTTAGCAAAACTGTAAGTGTATAAATTGTCACATCATGCATTAATATGCATTCACAGAGGACTTTAACTCATGTAATGCAAATGAGGCCCACTACTATCAGAGTGCAATACACAATCCTTTCAAAATAAAAGTGCAGATTTGCACAGCTGCATAACTGATGTACACATATGCAGCCCTTGCTTGTAACAAGGACTGCCAGCATACGCATTCCAAATGAGTAACTGACTGTAACACTTGGCCTGACAGTTGCCCAAATGGTTGATATGATGTTGTATTTATCCCCTATGTTGCTCAAGGACACAACAAACATGTAGCCTATTACTCTGTTAATGATAGCATTGCCTAATATAATTACATTAAAGACATGCCTTAATTGGAGTGGAATGGCTACTCTCAGTCTGTCTTTGCTTCTACTACAAGGCTGCCACAGCTGTCACAGTTACATCTACAGCTTGTTGTCCTCCCAAGTGTTCACACTCTCTGCCTAGGTCTGTTACCTGCAACAGCAGCTGCAGTCTGTACCACACACATCTCTCTGTAACAGTAGCTTCTACAGACCTACCCTCTGCAATGACGTAGTCTCCCCACCCCAGTAATGTCCAGCACAACATATCAGAAAGGGCTTGTAATCTATATGGAGGCCTTATATCATATACAGTGCTTGCATGTCATTGGCTGATGATAGTGCAAATTAGCTGTGTTGCCTGCAATTAACATTTCAGAACCACAGATTGGTTAAGAGGCAAACACCTGCTAATCAGAAGCATGTTAAAAGGCAAACTTGCTGGCTATGGGAAACCATTCTGTATGAGACTTTCTGCACACAGAACATGAGTTTGCAAAACTTAGATATCACTACATATCAACAATGGAGCTTTGCACTTCAGCAAGTATGTAACCTTTTTGTTTACAACAGGATGCAGATGAGTGAATATACTTACAGGGAATAGAGGTTACAGCATTAATCCTTTCTTAGAACTATGATAATGACATGTCATTGATATCCATATTTGTTACACCTACAGAGGACGTACAACACATTAAGGATGGAATGCTTTTTGTCAATGTGGAACACTGGTCTCTTGGGACTGTCCATTTATAGTGGTTGTAATAGCACCCTGCTATTTGTCTGGCACTGTTGTTTTGACATTTTATCAGGGGATTGCCCCCTAGGGAACACAACGCAATAGACTCCAGTGTTGGGTGTATGATCATACAGCAGTATCTGTCATGGCACACACGGGAATAGCTGACTGTTGCTAGCATCTTAGTTGTATCCACACACTTAGTATGTTTTCAGACTGTGAAATATGACATGTGTGATCAAGCAGTGGATACTGCCAGCCATTCTGTTCTTTTTGCATCTCTACATAGTTTACTTCCATGTATGTGATCCTGGCATGTGTTCCCAGTCTGTTGTCTTTCAGGACACATGTACGCAAGATGCTGTGCACCTTTCACAGATGCAGAGAATGAGATTATACTTGAAGGCCTCCAGATACACCATGAACTCCTACTGTCCAGGGAAAAGCAAAACAGGGAACAGCAGGTAGCATTGTGGGCTGACCTTGTCCATGACTTGAAAGCTGCAGGTTATCAGAGCAGGAAATATGAGCATGTTCAACACCACACAATGGACATGATCAATGCTGCACGCAGAAGAGCAGCAGATATAGCCAGGAATTGTGGTGTCACCAGTGGAGGGCCTACAGTAGAACAACCACTATCAGCCACTAAGGAATTCCTGCTGAACTTAGACACACATGATAACTCCTAGGCATCCATCACACCTACATTGTGGATGTGGATGCCACAGTTTCCATGGCAGAGCAGCGTGCAGGTAAGCATAGTTTGATGACCATTGCAATACTGTAGCATTCAGTGTCTCAGGGTGTACATATTCTTACATGAGTGTCAGGTCTGTGTTCTTTGTGTGGGGGGAGGATTTAACTGTAGTTTGACTCTCCTGATCAGATGTTGACTGATATAATAATTAACACAGTAGCACTGTAAATGTGAAATATATGGGTGCATTACTTTGTTGTGGTGCAACATGCGGTGGTACTGACATTACCTCTCCCTCTACTTTTCACAGGTCTGTCAGGTATTAGACATGGCCATGGTCCTGCTCCTGATAAGTACAACACTGTTTTGTTATAGATGTCGGTTTACAGCAATGCAATCCCTAATGTGTCATCCCAGGCCTGCTGCCTGGAGTGCTGTACTGTTAGCATGAGTGCCAACTGCACATATATTTTATGATTGTGCACATGTTACAGTCATACATATGCCTTGTAGTTGTCACCATACTGATAGATGTAACAGTATTGTCAGGACATTGCAGATTGCAGTATTTGTCAACTGTGCAGAGTCTTCACAAATGTCAAAAGTGAACCTCATTTTTGCAGGTGAGATTGCTGTGTAAAGAGCATTTATTTTCAAGTAACTACAGCTGTTAGTGGGAATAGTGATGTCCTCTTGTCCTACTATTATGAGGTTGGGGTTTCAACTGGTCTGTAATAGTGCCTACAGTGTACAGAACTGTACATTTATTGCAACATAGTACTGTAGAGTATAATAGTGCAGGTATTAATGTGCTGCTTTTTCCTCTCTTATCACAGGTGACCTGGGGGTTGGTCTCTGTCCCCTACACAATCCGATGTTAGTGTCGCTTCAAGACTCTAATGATGATGGTGGCCACAGTGAGGCAGAGGTGGGTAATATGTCCCAGAGGTTGACATCACACTTCTGCCCTCACTGTCACCGCACACAGTCAGTATGCCTACACATACCCAGTCCTCAGAGGCCACAGATATTGAACAGTCAGAAAATGGGGACATTGAACAGGAAAGTGTGGCAACTATGGCTCCAGTGAGTGTAGACACTTGCCATAGTTATACAGCTGATGAGGTCCCACACAGACGGATTTATAGGGGTGGTCATAGGAGGTCTGCTGTCCTTCCACCACCTGTTGCAGGTGTCAAATCATGGTTCACTTGGCATATGTTTTGGGCCATCATGGAAGCACAGACATGCTCTGAAAGGAGCTCCAGACATATGCTCAGGGTTACGGATGCAGGACAGTCTGACATCCATGACTACCACCACCGCACTGGTGACTCCCTGGATCAGTTCACTGATGCAGTGGACAGAAGATGGGCCAAGACAGTGTCTTCCGTGGAACGCACAGTGTCTGGGCTGGAACATGTGGTTGGAGTTGAGCGTCGGCCTCATGGATATAGATCAGCAACCCCATCTGCTAAGAGTCCACGTGGCCATGCACAATTATGCTCCCATAGTGGCAGTACATCCAGTGCTACAGAGTGGAGTGTGTAGTCCACACCAAGACGTAGCAGGCTACAGGCTCATGATCCTGGGCATTCCCATGGAGGACACGGTCCCAGCAGACAGCAGTCACCATCAGGTACTAGCACTGCATCTAAACTTGGGCATGGAGGTGCCAGTGAACTGGCAGAGACAGTTCTTGTGTTCGGGGCTGGAGATGGTGAACTGCCAGCTCTACCATGGATGGTTCAAATCTGTCCAGCATACACACATGTAGGGCTAACACTGAGCTTGACTATGTACATGCACGCACTCACACACCACTGTCAAATGCATGTCACCTACAGACACAAATGGCACAATTGCATGGTCCATCTTGTCTGCTTCCCTTCCTGACTCACACACATGCTGCCAGTCTTTTGGGTCAGCCTAGGCCTCCTGCACCCCCACACATCATCAATGCAAGGAAATGAATGTATGTGTCTGATATACAGGGTAACTATATAAATGAATATGTCACTGTGTAATGCAGTGTTGTTTTGCCATGTCACTTGTAATGGTTACTGACAGATACTGTATGCTGACATTTGTAAAGATTAAGCCACATAATTTTGTGTACCTTATGTTGTATGATGTTGTGATTGCTGTATACTTACATGATGAAAGGTGTGTCATGGACTTGCTTATGTTTCTGTTTCAGGATTCTGTTGGGGACACCTATGGACACACATCAGCAAGACAGCCATAGACGTCACAGCACAGGATAGACTGTCAGCACAGAAGAAATATGTCCGCAGCAAGGTACAGCACTATAGGTGTGTGGGTCCATAAGTCCATATGTGTGTAACAGGCTAACAAAGACATTAGCCTCATTCAGCGTACTCATGCATCCCTAATCTGCGAAAAGGTCTGATACCTTTGATAACTGTCACCAGGGTGTTGGGATCTAACACATCTACAAGCTGTGGTGCTGGGGATGACCCATCTTCAAATTTCCTGTGTCTAGTACAGCCATTTGTCTGGCAACAGCTATGATTGGTGTGTTCTGCATCCCATAGTGTAACCTCCTTATGATGTGTGTCACAGCAGAAGTGTGCTTCACATGTATGGGGGGCCTTTTACATATAGGGTGTACTGTCTGTGTGACATACCTGTCTCTCCAACATGTAGTATTTAATACCACAGTAATGGTATAGGTGTGTAGGTTGGGTAAGACAAGTGTTAGTCCGTCATGGATGCAAGGGAGGTGCACAGTGGGATCTGACACCTCCCTGTATGGCAGTCATACACATCCCTTCAAAAGCATTTATGAGACAGACTACAAATGTATGGTCTTTACATGGACTCCATAGGACATGTTATCTGCAGTGTGTATTGCAGTACCATGGAACCTGTCTGGCTGCTACAGTTGTAAGATTTGTCTGTGTAGTAACGTAGCAAGGGTGCCATTTTACACAATGATAGGTGTGATGAGTGCCACATTCAGTATGGCAATGATAGTCTGGGAGTTACATCACAAACCTGTCTATTTATGATGTACAACATTGAATGCATCCCCACATCTCACAACCACTGAATGTCAAAGGCTACATTTCTCCCTATGTCCATATGTCCATGAGTAATGGCTCAACTGTGTGTGGTGTGTGGACACTACTACATTTCCCAGGGGTAGATGACTTTCCAAAGGATAGTATTGTGCAGTTGTTGCCATTTAGTATTTGGCAGTGGCTCAGACTGCATCTCAATGTGTGTCACAGGCCATCCTGGTTAACTGTTGGTTCTGTGTGGACTTCAGTGACAGCTTCTGATGTGCAGTCACCTGTTAATGTAGCCAGTCAGAAGGCACTGACAGTGGCTGTGACTGCAGAGAGGGAATAGCTAGAAGGTGTACTCCATCAATGATGTCTGGGGAAATCCACTGGTAACTGGCATCATTGCAGCATAGGTCTCCCAATGCTATCTTCCCAGATTATGACTGTCAGACACTCACCTACCCATCAGTTGTCATAACACTTGGTAGATAACCTGCACTGTTTCCAGCAAGGCCTACTGGCCTAATATTGTCAAACATCTTGTCAGGTCATGGTGGGTAGAGTGAGTAATACTCTCGCCATCCATTGTATAGTGTAACACTCAATGGGGTCCAGCAGTTAGAGTTGGTAGGCATGATTTGGCCATGAGCATAACAGACGGTGTGTGGTCCAATGTCAGTAGGTATATGACAGTGTTACTGCTTGTATCCATGCTAACTTCTTTCATGGGATTTCATGTCACATGACTTAGAGATCTGGGGATACTGCTTGGCACTACATGTTAGTGGTTGTCCTTTGTGAAACTAAGTATTGCAGTTGCTTCCAGCATGTTCCACAAAGAGAGTCATCCAAGGTATGTGTACAGAGCACAGACAAACACATTAGGGAAGTGTAATATGTATATCCTTTGAAGGTAAGGTGGGGGTTTTACACAGGTATTCTGCAGTTGGACACTACCCAAGTGGTGTGTGCTGGAAGGACACAATTACCTTGTGAAGACTGTGGAAAGTAGAGTAGTCCAAAGAATTGCCGGTGCCTGGCAACTACTAATGCTGATCTCACTGATGCCATGCTCACATAGGATACCATGCTCCAATACATTTTCTGTCATCACACACAAAACAGTACTACAAAGCCCATGATGACAAGCAGGACACAGCCTGTATATTCATCCACATAGCTGTCCCACAGCATGAAAGCCACTGTAGAATTCACATACCCTTTTCCAAGTAGATGCCTTAATTAGCAACCTGGGTAATCAGTTGGCTTTTGCTTGTGTTATGCCATCCGTTCCAGGGTTGGCAGTATGTCACTGAGGAAGTGACATGAAAGGGATTATTAGCACCACTGTAGTGCCACAATATAATGTACATTGTCCATTAACTTAGATATCTAGTCTTGCTGTAACAGTCAGCACACTCCTGGTGAGCCATCTTAGGTGAAACTTTCACAGCACGTCATTAATCTTGACTTTCAATACATTAATGATGCATATCTGCATGACATGGCTGTGAGGCCTACTGCAGCAGACTGGCCTCCTTTGGCCAATATGTGTCCACCTGCCACATGTTCTAGGCATGTCATACTGTGCAGTTATGTACCCGACGCACATGTCTGTGTTCCCACATCATATCACACAACAACCAGTGTGCTGTCTAGATGCTTGACAGGCATCGTACACTTGCAAGGCCACTATAATATCAGCAAAGTTGAGCAAGTCCGCTATGCATGCATGGGCATCCACATCTTCACTGCAAGGTGTGCCTACAAACACTCTATATCAGGCTGTCAACCCCAAGGGTGTGGCAGCATGACTCTAGCTTTGCAGGACCTGCTGCTGAGATATTGGGAGTGTCCCCACCTCTCTACTCTACATGCGACAGATGTGACTGCATTTCAAACCTTGCTGCCATGGTGTCTCCAACAGCAGTCATTACATATGGCAACGAGCATTATGCCAACATGCACAGCTCACATCTTGCACCACCTAAACCCATATCACACACACACCTGTATGTGTGCATCTCCTTACCAGATACATTGCCAAATGGACACCTCAGAACAGCCTGCCTCTGGAGTGCACAGTACACATAATACTGCATGCACCACTCTCTCTCCAGTCAAACACTCAAGGCAAAACACAAAATCACATCTCTTAGTCACACGTGATTACATTGTGGGACACATTTATGTTTGTGTCAAGTGGCTACATATGGGACAAGTGACAGATAGCTGTCTGTGGGTTGAAACAACAGGCCTTACCGCACATTCCTGCAAAGCAAGGGGAATCAGTTAACATAATGTTGACATCCTAGTTCCTGCAGGTGTGAATGACTAGAGACATATGTCACCAGCCTGTATGCAGACACATAACTGTACTTAGCCAGTCTGTGTCTCTAGTGGATATATGCATACCTTGCGGCTGCAATTGTCACTCACCTGGGATGATGGCTCCATACACACAGAAATTGATGAAAGTCAATAATTGCCTTAGTGTCATTGTCAGGGGATCTACTACATGTCTGCCAGGGATACCATGCTCAACAGACATCAATGCTTCATCAGTGATGGTGTTCATGTCTCACCCCTAAGGTTTGGAGTAATGGTCATGGCTATTGATACCCCTACAATGCAACTTAGATGTTGTTAAGGGAAACATTGGCAATGAGAACACCATCTTTATACAACATCATGGTTATGCTGCTACACTGTGGGTATGGCAGCAATGAAGCCCACTCTGTGGAATGTGTCTCTACCCTGGATTATACAGACATGTGTGCAGTCAAGGGCATGTGGTTCAAGGCTGTGGACAGCACCTTAGTCATACCAGCCTCTATATCCTTTCACATCTTCACACCTCAGAATGACAGTGTTCAAGGTAATGCAGGTGGTGTATACATACTCATAAAGGATAGATAGACATCCATATTTTGGAAAACACTGTGATTTCCTGGAGACACTGCTGGTGCCATTCAATACTAGAAGGACATATAATCAAGTAATAGTCGGTTACAGGAGCAGCTGCATGTATCCAGACACCCACTGCCTATTTGTATGTACATCTGTCTACCAAGATATATCAATACACCGTGTTGAGGGGTGGCATTAAGTGACCACCAGCTGTATTGCTTAGTTGTGCTGCAGCTCACTTGCCCAGAGGTTAGTCTACATCCTTAATACATTGTCCTGGAGCAGTGCTGTGACATCTTCCCAAGGGGAACCAATGTACTGCAACATGTACTTACCAATATGAGTAACCACTGCAGCCCCCAAATGTGAGGTCCTTCCTGGTGGGATCTGAACACAGATCAGTGTCATTAAAACTACCAGCAGTAACCCCCACTTGCAGACAGTACAGACATATATTTCAACAAAGTCATTTATTACCTCATGTGGGATAGTTTACTTAGCTTGTTTGCACCCCCAATAGGATGGCATGCATGCAGAGCTGTACACCCATGCGTTATGCCAGCAGCATTGCAACTGCATGAACTTGGCTGTACTTGACAGGAGGAACACAGGCTCTTCAGGGCACAGCGGACCTGCCTGGTGGACAACTGCCATTATCAGAATGTACAATAGGAGGTGGACATTGATGTTTGATAGTTGGGGTGAGGGTGCCCCCTAAAATGGTGGCATAACCTCCTCAGCTACAACAACCACATAATGTTGTGATGCTGTGTAGACTCTGTAAGTGACAAAATTACCCATCCACACAAAGTGGAACCACAACTCTCAGTGTAGTTACATCTGTTACCTGAAAGCACAGGCCCAGATTGTTGGTGAACTCATACTTAATGATGCCACATAAAATGGGTCTGTACCCATAGCTAACCTGTAGTCTGCATGCTCTGCATCAACTTTACTCCCCTGTTCCCACCTCATGTGATGCATGACATTCCTACAGCCTGTCCCACAACTTCCATATCTACAGAGCAGGTCATAAATGGCCTCTCTATGGAGGATACACAGCATCTACTGGACATGCAAACATCCCAGGCTGCATCCTACATGGGATGTGTCATGGATTCTAACACCATTGGGAACACTTTGCAATCATACTGAAACCACTGGCTGAACCTCAGCTGATTGGACTATGCCAACTGCTACACCCTTGCACAGAGGTGGTGTATGCACTGACCTCCAGAACTGTAGACCTCTTTGCCTGAGTATCCATATCTCTATGGCCATAAGGGCATTCATCATGCAGCCAATCAGCACACATTTATGTGATCTATACATGGTTGGCTGTACACAGTTTGGATGTCTGGCAGGGAGGTCATGACTATTAAACATGGTGGATATTTCCAAAGCAGTCACCAAGGACCTGTGTGAGGGGACATCAGGGCATACAGCCCCCTGGACTGAGCCAAGCCATCTAACTATATCCCTCACTCAGGCATCATGTACAAAGCACCCACAGTACTATCATTGTAGGGGGTCACTTAGTGGCCCATTGATGGCACACATACTCAACACAGGGGCATCTGCCTCCAATAGCTGGACTGTAAGCAGCAGTGTTCAACAGCTTCAGTCCTGGGTCTTCTAGTGCTTGGAATCCATTTAGCCATGATACAAGTGAATACTGATCGTCTGTGGCTAACAATGTTGGCTGGTGCCTGCATACTGTGGGCACTCATGGAGCCTGTGAGTTATGTCAATATCCTACAAGAGGATAGTGATGAACAAATACCTGTTGGCATAGTGGCCATAAACTCCATGCATATATATATATATATATATATATATATGTAGAGTACCATTTGCATCACTAACACCTATGTACTTGGTAAGTAGGACATCAGTCACAACATGTGGTGTATATACTCAGGGTGAAAAGAACTGGACACAGAGCTCATCACACAGGTTTACACCTAATGTGCCTGAGATTACCATGTCTCCCCAGTGGTGTGATGACAATCATGTGACCTAGCTGAGGGTACAATCACCCGTAACTGACATACTCATAACTTCCATGTACTTATCCCTCACCATGTCAATATCTGAGTGCAATGGCCATTAGGTAATGGACCTTTTCAAGCAGTAATGGCACTTGCACACAACAGTATGGTCCCTCACAAGGGAACTTCACATCTTCAGCATGTGTTCAATGGGGATAATCTGATATGAGTAGCATTGTAGTCTGTAGTGTATAGACTACTCAGAGGTGATATCTGCCTTGCATATGGGGGCAGTGTGTGACCGTGCTTGCTTGTAAATAATGCATATCTGTAGGTGGAATAGTACATAGATTAATCACTGTAAGGATGTTAACCTAGTATGTGACGTTACTAATGCATGCTGGTGGGAGAGATTTGTCTAGCAGACTTTAACCCACATTAAAAACAGAGCCCTGGCTAAGGACAAGCAGAGCACCTCAGCATACCTCAGGTCATGCCATCTGTATGACTGGCTAGGCGACCGCCATTTCACCACAGGACTTCTGCCTGTCTCCCTCTTCAACTGGGGCAATATGTGCTGATCATGTAAATAAGGGTAAACAGTTGTCTATGATTGTGATGGCTGTATGGCCAGTATGATAGTGAGGTTCAAATGTCCTATGGTACCAAAAGCTGATGTAAATTGCTCTAACAGTCACAAACACAAACATGGTTACATTGAGTATAGCACCACTTCCAATGATTGCTTACAGGACATGGCATGGTGCACGCATAGTGTAAGTTGGTTGTATGTAGAGTAGAACACTTATCTATGTAATGGTACACACTACAGATCACAGTACATGATGCATTCAGCGCACCTCATGTCTGATAGTACTGTCAGTTTAGGACATATTATGCTTAATGACATCAACAGGTCAAGTTGTAGTCAGGTATTTGGAGGGCCACATCAACTGCTACAACTAAAATTCTGCAAAGCCCCTACCTCTTTGTAAGTTACTTAGGTGATCATATTCATGCCATATGGATATACAATCACACACCAAGTGTCCTGCAGTGAGATTGGAACTCCTACCTATCTAGTCTTACACACCACAAATGACAGTACTTCTTGCATGCCCCATGGCTTAAGTTGGATACTGCAATGGCAGCTGGTAGTTTTAAGGTAGATGACATAATCAGGCCTTGTAGAAGAGGGCAGTTTGGAAGTCAGCAACAACTTACAGGGCCAAAACGTGCATAACTGTTGCAGTTTGTCAGCCAGTGAGGGTTTCTCAATTGTTTGGCAGGGGATAAACACATGCACACACCAAGTGGCCTACAGTGAGATTAGAATCCTTACCTATCTAGTTTTATACACTACAGATCACAGTACTTATTGCACAAGCCACAGCTTAAGTCAGATGCTACAATGCCAGCTGGTAGTCTTAAGGTAGATTACCATCATCAGGCCTTGTAGAAGAGGGCAGTTTGGAAACCATCAGCAACTTACAGGGCCAAAAAGTGCATAACCATTGCAGTTTGTTAGCCAATGAGGGTTTCTCAGTTGTTTGGCAGGGTGATACACACACACACACACGCACACACATGCACACACACACACACACACACACACACACACACACACACACACACACACACACACACACACACACACACACCAAGTGGCCTGCAGTGAGATTAGAATTCCTACCTTTCTAGTCTTACACACTGTAGATCACAGTACCTATCAGACACGCCACAGCTGATATATGTGTTATAAGTGATTGCAGGCAAACTACTAGTGGATTACACAAACTAAGCTTATCTGTGGCCTACAGAGTGATATTGCCTCATACTGTTATCCACATCTAGTATCCTAGCAGTGAGATAACTGTTATTATCCTAGCTATGTGTCTACAGTAACCAGTATGGCCATATGTGTCAGTTTGGACTTGTATGGGCAAGTATGTGAGCAGGGACAATGTGCCCTGTCCATGCATGCGTAGACAACATTATACATTACACCACCTGCTCACCTGCTGCTGTCTATGTGGTGACACCCAGCAGGCACAGGAGTCTGTAGATAAGTGAATTATTTACTGTTCAGCCCTTACTTTGGATCCTTTGTGCAACATTATAGATGTGTGATACAGCAGCTTTACTCACCAGTATTAAGGTATGTAGGACAATACAGGCATCAACACACATATATCTGTATATAACAGGGATGTATATATAAGTGTAGCTGTGATATGTTTATGTGTTATGTAGATATACGGGGAGAGAATGAGATGTATGCTTTAATATATATATATATATATATATATATATATATATATATATATATATATATACATATATATATATATATATATATATATATATATATATACATACATACATACATACACATAAGTATATAAGCAATACATATACTATGTATGTGACAGAGAGATAGTGACAGATATGTATTCATATATGCATGTATGTATAGACACACATATATTTATATATATATATATATATATATATATATATATATATATATATATATATATGTATATATACATAACAGGTCATTTTGATCAAGGGGCAACAGGATTGCGTTCAGTTTAACTAAGTGTATGGGCATGCCCAGTGGGACTGTCAGTACTTATAAAGTTACTCCAGGCCACACCTACCTGTAGTCCACTCCAGGATTTTGTGTGTTACAGACACTGACATTTGTCTCTGTTTCTGTAGTACTGCACTTCACTCAAACTGTCCATGGCATTCTCCAACTGTCTGATGTAATTAATATGTGACAGAGGTTCATAATGTTACACCACACATAGACTGGCAGTCTGTGACAACACCGACATACTAATACCTGAAATGCAAAAGATATGGATATCTCCACATTTGAACTATAAACAGCATCACTCTGCTAACTTACCTAGTCCACTGAGTCACACAAGCAGCCAGCTAGAGAGTAGTCATTCATCACACAATCAAAAACATACATATGTACATTGATATTCCTGCATTAAGTGAGACATGCAATGTGTGCTCAATTTCTATGTTACTGGCCTGAGGTTTTCTGGACTGCTGATATAACATTGATGACCTACTGTTACAGTGGTTATGTGGGGAAACTGCTATGTTAGATGTGGGGGAGCAACACCACATGTTCTGCCTCGATACACAGTAGTCCACCTATCATGTGACCCCACTGTTTAACATCTCCCTTGCTTGATGTAGTGCATATTCCAACCATGAGGACTATTGAATATTAAGGAACACATATTATTGGATTGGATAACTGTAGTCCAATGCCGATGTTACTTATGTCCAAATAGCCCACTCTGTTTCCTTGCATAAATGCAGCAAATCCATACATACAATAGCATATTATAATAATCCTTGCAAGTAGTGTGTAAGTTAGGGGCATAACTTGCGAATGCAGTGGTTGACAGAACTGTAGCTCAGGGCTGACTCTGTTGCAAGCAGTACATAGCCAATACATGGACAGGTACAGGTTGTGTGGGTTGCCTGGTATCAATTTTAATATATGTATGTGAGTAGGAGTAAGGTGTCAGTCCCTAGGGACCTAGGTTGTCAATGAATGCACTATGCATTGTCTCTTGGTCAAGGCCAAGGCATATTGGGCACACCTACATCTGCCTACAGGGACAGCCTCATTGGGTTCCTTCTCCAAGTCCCCCTATGGGTGTGCCTGTGGTGACCTAGGCAGTGGATAGGGGCTGTGTATCCCTTTCCATTGCTGATCCCGCTGCAGCTGTTTTCCCGAGGTTTAGATTATTTAGCATAGCACATACTGTGAATATATGGGGGTTGGGAGGGTGGCCTAATGGTTAAGGTGTTTGCCTTACAAACACAAGGTACAGCGTTTGAGTCTCACAGGGGATAAATGGCTAGGCTTAAAATGGCTCGCAGGGGCAGTTAGCCTAGTACGAACCTATGAACCTATGAACCTATGTGGCTGGAGAGTACTGCAGGACTCCACCAGATATATCGAGGCACTGGAACCATGACTTCTGAAGCCCAAATACATGTTCTATGATGTTAGTAGTTTGTGTGTGTGCCTCATTATGGCATACTTCTGTGGGTGTGTGTGCATTTCTGATGGCTGTCATCATCCACATTTCCAGTGTGTAGCCAGCATCCCCCAGTAAATGGCCATGTGAGAGGTCCCTCCTAGAAAACATCTGTACAGCTGTGATGCATGTCAGATATGGGAGTCATGATAACTGCCAGGGCTGCCAGCACAAACATTCATGATAATACCCTGGGCATTGCACAAGACCTGGCAGTTGCTAGAGTAGTATTTATTTTTTATTTTTTTTATTTTACATTTGTTGACCGGGCTAGTCTGGCTGGATACATGTCCATTTTCAGCAGAGGCCCGAGGAGAAAAGCTCCACTAAAATACTAAGTACATCACATAATAAAAAACTATTTCTCTAAGATAAAGGAAAAAAATTGGAATTAATAAAAACACAAAGAAAGAAAGATAAATTCAAAAAGAGACACAAATTTACAAAATGCAGTTAGTGTTATGTTAGCAATTGAAATATAACATGTACATGTATCCCTTGCATTTGACGTATATTCTATCTTCCTCATCAGGTGGTGCCTTGATGTTACATGAGTGCAGTCTATGGCACCCAGTACTTCAGGGTTGTGTGCTACACAGAAGTGTTGCATATTGCTGGACTTCACCTCAGTGGTGAGGGGAAAAGAAATGCACTCACTGGCATGTGGTAGCATGGCATCCAGGAACTGGTGAAGTACCCTAGATGCTGATACCTGTGAGGCCCCCATCATGTCCCCAGTTGGTCTTTTGAAAGTACCTGTAGCTAGTATCCTAAGGGCTACACATACCTTTGTTTCCACTGGGATGGGTTCCCCTCTGTTGGCTTTGGGTCTGAGTTGAGGGGGGCAGAGCTCAGTGAGTTCTTGTAGTATGTCCCTGTCTAACCTGTAGTGCTCTACAATCTCCAGCTCATATGTCTCCTGAAAGGTTACCCTGGGCCTGAACACTCCTCTCCTTCTCAGTCTAGGCCTATTTTCAGCAGCAGCAGCATTGGCTTCAGCATCTAGCACATACAAGTGCTACAGACCTGCAGCAGCCCCTAGCATACTCTCAGTTAAAATTCCCAAGTCTGTACTACAATGGTGCTGAGTATTGGGGAAAGATCAGAATGTAGGGTGTATGCATACCTTATAGAGCTCTGCTGTAGGTGCAGAGTGTGTGATTGGGTAACTATGATGCATTTCACCTGCCTACAATACAATTAACATCATTTCATGGCCCTATTTTACATTAAACAAGGATCAAAACCAATTAAATATATTTATTTTTTTAAAACACACTGAGCAAGGCAGGGTACTATGCAAACATGCGCAGGGAAGGTAAAGAAAGCTTAGAAGTTACTGGACACACCCAATGTAGGGGACACACTCAGCCAGGCAGCGTGCCACACAAATATGCACACCTAATCTTAAATGAGCTTAGAAGTCAGTAGACACACCACTCCTGGTGTCAGCTACGTCCTGTTTAAACAGCACCATGGGTCTAAGCCTACATGAAGGGGATTTGAGGACATGATTACTCCTTTCTGCTAATCAGTACCTCCACCTCATTTGCATAGGTATCCGTGCTCACAGCCTGTTATGCACTTCAGACCCCAACCACATTAGCAACAGCACCAATGCACCATTGTAGGGACTCCATGCTAAGCATGTTTGCACACTGTGGCACACCAATTGAACATGCCCAGATTATTAAAAAAAAATAATTTTACTTATTTCCTTAAATTTTTTGACATACAGAATGATTGTTTTGGTCATATATGCATGTGGTATGAAATTTCTGTGCAAATATCTACATTTTTACAACCCATTTTGTCTGTCTACACTCCTATACATGGAATTTTTCCATGTACACTACAGACACTGACACAGGGTCTGAAGAGATGCCTGTTTGCTTGCTGGATCACTCTATTTGCTTAAGAGGTGATTTGTATGCCATGGAAGTTTCCATGTTGGCATGAGTATGCATGCTGCTCAGCAGTTCTTACTGAACTAAAAATGTTCACAGCCATGTAAGCAGCATGGCACGATGCCTACATAGAAAAAAATGTGTAGGTTTTATTAAATTCCCCCCTTTGTAATTATCTTTAGTACAACTATATTCTGAAAAATTAACCGTATCTATTTTGCTTATCAACTGGAGATCCATTTATATAAGACTGATGTTTTATTATAAATGGCTAAAGGTTTCTTCTTTTTATTAAAGTTTTTTTTTTGACATGGGAGTTCCACCAAACATTTTTATTTTTATTTTTCAGCTGTGATTATGTTCTTCTTTGATATACCCATCTGTAAGAGAATAGAGTTTTGTAGCACATGTGGTAACCTCAGTTGTTGGGTATTTTAGAGAATCGTGCTGTTTATGTTTATCAAGGATGTCAGTGAATAGTAAGTCATTTGCTTTTGAGAGATACAGTAGAATTATACTTGATTTTGAGACTTGTGCTTGCCTTAAGGAATAAAGTTACTGCCAGGTGGTTAAATTTAACTAAGGAAGATATGACCTTGCGGTTTTACATTAGTGGGAGAAAATGATAAGGGCAAAGTCAAGGAGACTGTAGTGCTTGGTGGAAAGGGGAACAATTCAATTGATGGCATTTGCAATGACAAAAATCAAGAAATCTGTGAATGCATTTCTGCTTGTTGTGTACGTTTGCCAAATGAGGAAGGAGAGTGATTAAAATAAGCAATAGCAAATCTATTTGGTTGGGTGGATAATTTTTCAGTCCGAGTTAAATTATTTATGTGCTCTAATGGGATCATAAAAGGGGATCTGAAAAGTGACAACTGACCTTATTGAGAGTTGTATGGACTTCTGTAAGTTACATGTTAGTATCAGGTATAATTTGCCATAAGCAGTGGGGTTCCTTGTAAATCTATATGCTTCAACAACTCTCTATGGACCTGAATTCATAGTAGGTGCTGCACCCTGACAGGGAAGGAGTGCTATTACTATCACTATTCTGAAACTAATTTTTTGTAACTGTACAAATATGTTTTTGTTGAGGGTAGGAAAGTTCACTAGCTCAGATATTTTGTATTTTAATCTTTTGGCATTGAACAAAGCTACCTTAGTATAGTTCAGGCTGGAATTGGCTGCATAGGTATGTCCATGAGATGAACTTTACCTAATAAAGTCACTCTGGGGGCACAACCCTTAGCCAGTATGTGAAATACATAATAACAATGGTGAAAGTCATCACTAGTAAAGTAGAAAGGTCTGTCAACCATTTGGTTCTAGACAGACATACATGCGATTCCCTAGAACGACACCAGTTTATAATAGTTGATATCCATTATTTTGCTTTAGTACTGTGGTGTGAGTCTTGGAATAGCCGCGGTGGTATGGCTGTAGCATTGTTACCTCACAGCAAGAGGTTTTCCCGTTCGATTCTTGGCTGGGATTGGGAGTGCCTTCTGTGTGGAGTCTGCATGTCCTCCCCGCGGTTGGGTAGCATTCAAAAGACATGCATGCGTAAATGGGTGTGCCTTTGTTGAAGGTTGAGCGTTGAACTGGCACCTTGGTGTTTCATAAAAATCTACTGCCAATCATTAGCAGACCGGAGTTCCACTGTGGCGACCCCTTACCGGGAAAAGCTGAAAGACAAACAACAACAACTGTGGTGTGAGTCTTGGTAAGAGCAGTATGCTGTTCAAAACCACTGACTTCCTTTCTCCACAAACATATATTACAAGAGCTCAGTAGTGTCTCTTTGCATCTCCCTCAATGTGAAGTGCCTAAATTCATTGAACCTCACATGTCTAACCAAAAGGTAGTACACATGTCTGAGATGGTGAAAGACTGTAGGGACCCTTGTAACTTCTCTAATTTTAACACCAGACAGACAACTCTCTGTTACCTTCTCCTTGTCTATTTGTGTGAGTGTGGAATCAGTGTGTCTAACAGCGGAGTCACCCATAACCAGAACCTTATGATTCACTGAAGACCCAAGTATCCTCAGAGGAGGGAGTTTGCAGTAGTAGTAACTTTGCAATGGTAGGTGCAGGTGTGGATAAAGATACAGATATTTCTCTGACCTGCTGAGGTTTACTATGTGGGTAACCGGGAGGCTAGGATTTTATGAGTACCTTGGCATATGCTGATTTGGCATGATGTTGGTGTTTACTGCTAACTAGTGGTGTGGAGAGATGTGCCTCCAGCTTGAATACTTAATTGTGTATCTCTTAAACAGTGTCAGAGTGGCCTAGAAACAATCAGAGTGTCCTAGAAGCAAAACATTATCAGTAAACTTGAGGTAGTTACTACATTGCATCAACAAATCTATTGCTAGTAGACTAGCAAGGGAGGAGATATAAGCCTGGTTGGACTCCATGATGATAGGAGTGACATTTAAGGTGCTATAACAATGCATGACACAAGAGCTAGCAAGAATAAAAAAATGAAAAACATAAAAAATAGCAGTTTATACATTAGGAAATAATTTGTGGAACACAGTGTAGAATAGCAAACCAATCAAGCTAGAGGTAAATGCACTCATTGTGGTACAGTACCCCTACTGAACTGCTTGTTCACAAATTAACAACACACACAAACTAGCCTTGAAGGAACTGCGCTCAGTAATATATTATCCTTACTGAATTCTTGCACAAACATGAACAACAAATTGGAAACAATTTAACACCAAGTAACAAAAACAGCAGTAATAGCAGCGATCAGCAAATTACTGTACACAGTAATAACCTGCTAACCTTTGCACTCTGTACACTCGACACACACATATTCATGGGGGGGTTGCAGTAGCGGGTTAGTTAGAAGATAGGAGATAGGTAAAGTGCATGTGTGTGTGTGTGTGTGTGTGTGTGTGTGTGTGTGTGTGTGTGTGTGTGTGTGTGTGTGTGTGTGTGTGTGTGTGTGTGTTTGTACTCATGAATGTGTGTTGCAGGTGTTAATGCCTAAATTGGTAAGTTTGTCAATAATACTAGCATGACAGATTGTATCAAAGATATTTGCTAGGCCCAGAAAGGTGATCTGGACAGACTGATATGCTTCCAGCATATCAATAACTATTTCAAAGAAATAAACTAGATTGAATATACAAGGTTTGCCTTTCACTAAGCCAAACTGATTAGTGATGAGGGATTGCAGGTTACTAATTTCATTGTTTATGAGGATGAACCATAACTTTACAAATGACACTGGGCTGATAGCTGCCGAGGTTCCTGGTAGGTCCGACCTTATGTAGCACTTCCATGGCATTTCTCAATAACTCAGCTATGGTGTGGCTCAGGATGAAGACTTTCAAGAAGGGTTACATTTTGCTTTAACTAGG
This sequence comes from Protopterus annectens, assembly GCF_019279795.1. NCBI lineage: Eukaryota > Metazoa > Chordata > Ceratodontiformes > Protopteridae > Protopterus > Protopterus annectens. Next base: position 1,726,269,138 of record NC_056732.1, read on the forward strand.
AGACAGGCAGGTATGGTGTCATAGCCTATAGAACTGGATTGTGTTGGCTTGGTTATGGGGGAGAGGTGGTTTACAGAGCAATGCAGAAATACAGGATGCATGGTTGAAGTGAAATTAGAGATGAATTTATTAACCAGGATATTGGAGACAGCCTTAGAATAGATGTGGCCGGTAGTATGTGTATACATTACATGGTATTGTGCATTGCTTCTGAGTTTCCTGATAAAATTAATAAATGCCTTGCGATTACCCCTCACTGAAATGGTGACTTGTAGTTCATATCTTAAATCACACAATTCAGATTGTATATGCTAGATCTATATTCACCAGTTTCATATCATTTTATGATAAAGAATGGGAAATTTTATATCAAATAAGTTGTTTCTTCATCATTTTACAGTTCATTTATATAAGAATTCCATTACAAGGATTTATTTTTGAATCCTTGACCTTGCTTATGATGGATACAGATGTGTCAGTACAGTATCTAGGTGAGAAGAAAACCCTGTGATCTACTTAGCAGCCTCAGCAAATTGTCCCCAGAGTTTGTTTTTTTTAATTTTTCCAAGGTGTAAACTGACAATGGGATGGTTCCAAAGTAGTCTCTGAATTCAGTATGGTAAGCTGGCATGGTTCAGTAAGTTCTAACTCATGATGCTATGCAGGCAGGGGCAATACTTATAAGGATGTTGTCAAATAAATTGCCTCTATAAACTTGATGATTTACAAACTGAGAAATGCATGTGTCTCAATAGCTTAACAAAGACACATGAAGAATGCTTTTCTTCATGTGGGCAATTATAAGACAGAATTAAAATTTTCATATACCTTGCTAATGTGTTTATTTGTAAACTTATGTGTGGTACCTGGAAACCTGTACTGTCAAACTCATGTTATAAGGACTTCAAGAGACACTTTCATCGAATGAAGATATCCTACATACAGCTATATGGATACATGATAATTATAAGGAGCATTATAAATTTAAGGTGTTGATAATGAAGTGACAGTTGTAACATGCATGTGTGTGACCCTGTGATATGCACATAGAAAGCCATCTTTTGGATGAGACGTTAAACTGAGGTTCCATCTGCTTGAGTGGTGGTAGCTCAGGTGGATGTAAAAGATCCCAAGGCACCTATCAAAAAGAGTAGGGGTCCTTTATTTTAAAAAATTCATACTTATTTACAGTTTATATACATATTCTGCACTATGTACATTATATACAATATTTACAATAAGCAATATGCATGCCATATCTTCCTTCTACATTCCCTTCATCAAATATATACTACACTTTACTTTTTACTTTTTGACCCCCCCCCACTCCAACTTCCACAACCAAAACCTTTTTTTTTTTTAATATCACAGCCATATCCCATTTTCATTAAACATAATTCCCTTCACTCTCTGGTTCCAAATTAACCATATGATACAAAACATTCTTTTATCAGAAATCATAGAAACAATGTAGAAAGAAAGAAAAAACAGAGGAAATGAAACGTGTGTATGACCTTAAGTCATATCACACCTTATTTACATCTTCACCCCTTCTAATCTTTCCTTTACCACTAATTAAAACATGTCTACAAAACTGAAACGCAAACTGAGAAAAACAGAAAGAACAGGAGCAGTCAACTTTCGCCAAGCCAAACAAATGTAGCCACAGGATAAACGTAACTTTATTAACATGAAGCGCTTTTCGTCTGCTCAAGAAGCAGACTTCATCAGACATAGTATAATACATACCAGCATGCTTTTTATAGTGGAAAAGCATCACCAAATTGGAACAATTAGTCAATTTACTCACTAAACAGTCCCAAGTAAATTAAAGGAAGCTTACTTCATACATTCACTATAGCTAAACCCCACTAAGCTTCATGTTAGTCAAAATATCTAGATATATCAAAGTGTAAATCCTAGCCAGTACTATTTAATAATATTTAAATTCATTAATGTTCCATAAATAAAATAAAATAAAATAATCTAATAATTAGGTATAACAATTTATATATATATATAAATTAAATAATCTAAAAACATAAAAAAAAATTTAAATATATATAAGGAAGTAATAAAGTAATCAAAATATGACTGTATATAGAAGTGGCATTAATATTAACTTGAATACTTCAAAATATGTATATAATACTTCTGTAAGCATATGCAGATAATATTATCTATGTTGCGTTAAATTCATGCACTAAGGCAATAATACATAGAGTAACACCTAAATGTTGATTACATTAATATAACGCCAATAATGCATACACTGAATTCAGTCATTAATGTGCACCTCATGTGCACAAATATACTTCAAAGTGACACATGGTATAGAGAAAATTACTTAATACTAAAACTACGTTACAGATGTACATATATTTAAAATAATTTAATTCGTCAGTCTCACTAGTCAACAATAGAAATACATAGGATTTAGTTAACAAGAACATCATCTATTACTTTACAAATTTAAGTATGTAGAAGCGCTTAATTTGTTCCCTACCCAATATCCTATCTTATAAGACTCTTTAGTTTTAATATACAACTGATGGAGCAACTATCATTTAGTCCTGGGTATGAATAAGCATTTAATCTAATCTGCCATTTGAGTTCAAGTTCTTCAAGTAGCAACTTGGATGGCGCGCCCCTCTTATTTTCTAATACCTGATCAATAACCATAAATTTGAAGGAATGGTCACTAAAAGTTGTAATGTGTTTGGCCAATGCGTTTTCTTGTTTCTTCTTTTTTATTGCATATTGATGTTCATATATGCGTTCACGGAACTTACGCTCAGTCTTCCCAACGTAGAATCCTGAACATTTCTGGCATTGGGCCAGGTATACTACCATGCCAGTGTTACAGTTAGCTCTACAGTGCAACTGGTTGTCAACTGAGTACCGTTCTGCAAATAGCAAAACGGAGCCATGACAGCTCCAAATAAAGGATGCATCCAGTTGAGGAAGCATGCCAATAGCCAAATATATGGCCATTGGCATTTTTATGTGTTGCAAAATAATAAAAAAATATATTTTTTCCTTGATCTCCGATGTTTAAGCATAGCGCAGCACCGCACAAACATGAGGCGCAGTAAAAATCAGAAAATCAAAATTTAAAAGCCATAAATATGGATTTTATTAAAAATATTCATCTGCCATACAAGTGAATGGCAGGCTGAAGACAACATGGCTATTGAGTAATGGTTGCTAAGGGGAGAAGCTCAGTCTGAGAGATGTAACCAAGCATTAGTATGCAATCCTATGCAAATGAGGATAAATATAGTGAATCCCAATATTTCCTGCTATGTGAACCATGTCCCTAGAGCAGTAGTGTCCAACCCGCGGCCCGTGGGCCCCATGCGGCCCTCAGAGCTCTTCCATGCGGCCCGTGACCCTTAAGTTTAAATTTTACTTTTTTTCCGTGTGTTTTCACGTCCGCGTCCCTCAGCTGTTGTGCGCATGCCCCACATTACTTTTTCCCCGTTTTTTTTTTTTTTTTTTTATGCCAACGTCTTTCAGCTGGTGTGTGCATGCGCCAAAACACCGTCCTGCCATTTTTTTGCATCGGTAGATTCATTTGCGGTACACAGCTGAAGGAAAAGGATTGAGGTCGTGGCAAAGAAAGAATTGAGAGTGAGGGGGATTTATTACTGACTACACTACACATCTCCTGCAGTGACAGGTAAGTCGTTAGATTGAATTTTCTTACACTGAGTTGCAATGCTATGTACTAGCTCTGATGTGAGACCTGTAAACTTTTGATGGGCATGCAAAATTAGGTCACATTATTACAGTTATCTTGTGTGACCATGACTGGCTATCTATGCATCTCAAACTCTGGAGAAACTACCTTAGGCATAAAGAAAGTATCAGTCCTAAGACTTGTGCACATATGACTCCTTACTTACGGCTTACACAACAGGGTCTGCAGCTTTGATGCTTTTTTTTTTTTGGTCAAAATAATGGCCACAGAGAAGAGGGTTTCCCATAATAGGAAATTTAAAGGAACAAAAGCATTGTGCTAAAAAGAGTTCAGGACACACTTTTACAAAATTATGACCCCTTAAGGCTGCAGTAATAAATGAAGTACACCCATTAAAAATTGCTTTGCACAATAATGAGAGGGTAAGGATGGTTCCATATGCAGGCACAATGCAATGCAAAAAAGTGCACTAAGGCACGAGAAAGAGGCTCTGGGGGGGGGGTCTCTTCTGGGTACTGAAGGATGTAAAGTTCAGAGCACTGTTTGGGGGGATATGCCCTTAACACTGCACCAAGAGGAGACATTTTCCATTTTTGCAAAGTAAGATATTCTCCTACCAGTTCTTCCAGTTTCCTATATCTTCATAATTTTCTACAGGGCATGTCATTAAATACTATCGGTCTGAGAAACTCCAGGCAGCAAGTCTAACAGTCCTAAGGTTCAGGTGCACCAATATTCACCCAAATCTCAGCCATGCTGTGGAAAAGCAGCAGGCCCTTATTGAACAAAGTGGATCATAATGAAAAAACATGGCTAGCAGAACCAGTATAGGAGAATCAGCAGAATCTTTTTGCGATGTGTCATTATCTTTGACAGTTCCTTTTAAGATCAGAGATAAGGGAGGGAAGAGGCACAACATGTTCCTGCTATATAACATGCTAAAAGCATCTGCTGTTTGGCCTTGAAAATCCAGAGTTAAAAGGTCCAAAATCCAGGCAGCAAATCTTACACCTGAGGTAAACTGCTTTCACAAGTATTCACAAGTGCAGTTTTACCAGTCATATCCTACATATGCTGCCTACTCTGAAGTCATTATTTCTTTCTGTGAAATAGGTCATTTATCATGGCAACAACTGAATTAAGTTGTGCAATTAAAAAATAACCTTTGCAGCTGTGCAGAGACAGCAGCTCCCATTTTTTTTATGCTTTTATATACATTCTCACTTCTTCAGGTAGTTTACTAAAATCTTTCTCCTGGTGTTACATCCACAATGCAAGGGGCAGGTATTGGAACAAAATGTATTAATACGGAAATATTAATCTATGTTCTCTATGATAAGTTTTGGCTATTTCATGAAATGTAATAACATATATAGCAGGACTAGACATAGGTATTTGTATAAGAAGTCCTCTATGTCTCTCAGATTAAGCATCATCATTTGCTAAGCAAGTAAGTGAAATAAATGGAATGTACCTATTCATTGTACACAGGATTTTAAATTGATGTTAGTGGCTGAGGTGATGAATTAAAATGCAGCGTAGGCAGTTGTAGTCTCTTTAATGGCAGCAATATATTTTGTGCTGTCCTATTTAGTTCTTTTATGTTTTTTTTTTCTTCATTGCTCACTGTAAGAATGGCAATGATGTGTTTTTTACAGTGCTTACAGATAAATGTCAAGACACAGTACATGGGAAAGTGTAAATAACTGTGTGACAGAATGCAGTAATGTCTGCTTCATACCATTCCTCATGCTTTTTATTTCCTAAGCAAAGATATTCATGGTTGAGAAACAATGGTTGCTTTGTAACAATGGGTTCCTGCATTTAGCTTAATTAGAATTAAGCACGAGGACATTTTCATTCGCCACATTCAATGGTTTTCGTATTCATAACAGAAATGTTGTACTCCAAATGATGAAATGCAGATAAGGAAGGATTCAACTGCCAAGTGAAGCTGAACTACTTCTGCAGCAGAACATACTTACAAATGCAGATTTCTAATGTTCAGGAAGACTGGGCTCATTTAATAGGTTTTTCCTGCATATAGCATAAATTACAGTAATTTTAACTTGTGATTTTTAGTTTTTTATTGTAATTCAGCCACAGGCAGCATGACTAACATATCTCAAATTCACATACTAAGATAAATCAAGCTCTGTGTCATGTTGTATAAGGCTCCTGCTAGTGAAATCAGCAGAAGAAGGGAATTCTATGCATCAGAAAGGCTTACTGTGAGGGGGAAAATCAGTGTAAAAATGCTTCTTCCTTTGTCAAAGCTTTGTATCTGAGGCATTATCTTTGAAGTAATAATCATAACTGAGTAAAGAATGAAAGACAATTTATTTCTATTCTTTTGAAATATTCATGAAGAGATGGAATGCATGTTGTGGTGCTCATATGTCCAGTGAATGGAGCTAAATAAACTCTGTGTACCTTGTACAACTGGTATACTCAGCTCTTACCTCAGGTTATTGCTGTTTTATGACTGCAGGAACATCTGTTTTACTCCAGAAAAGACAGTTAAGTAAAGCACGCTCACACATAAAACCATTGAATGAATAGATTCAGAATATTATACCATGGAATGTGTGTGTGTGTGTGTGTGCGTGTGTGTGTGTGTGTGTGTGTGTGTGTGTGTGTGTGTGTGTGTGTGTGTGTGTGTGTGTGTGTGTGTGTGTATGTGTGTGTGTGTTTAAACATGAGATTTGGGGAGAGTGCTTCTCTGGGGGGCTATTAAGTTGAAGATGGGGCTATTTTTTTTTCTGATCCTAGCCACTGACTGAAAGAAGGTTGTATAAATTATACCGTGAAATTGTCATAAGTGTCATAAAGCCTGCCTGTGCACTGACTGAGGGTCATAGGATTGGTAAGAAGTACTAGTATAGTTAGAAATATGCAAATAGTTTTAGTGATTTTTGGGTGATGTAGACAACTAGTTAAATTTTGAATTAGGATTAAATAGTGTCCCTAGAATTCAAAAATGTTTTCTAAAATGAGACTCTCTTGTTGTGAGGCAACAATGCTATATGCTTTGTCACTGTGCCACCGAGCTGGATTGTAAATGAGGGAGCACGATCTATCATGCTCCTTAACAGGCCTATGAGATGTGTGGAGTACCTGTCCGTGCAGACACCAAGGTATATGTAGCTTCTTAAATACAAGCTAGCTAGATGGACCTTTTGATGGCCAACTGGGGACACAGCGGGGTTATCTCAGGCATCTGCCACAAGGATACTGCACCAGTTCTTTGATGCCATGCTGCAGCATGCTGGGGGGGGGTTATGTTGCTTCCACATGCTACAGAGGAGAAAGCCACCAGCATGAGGGCTTTTTGTGAGACAGCTCATTTCCTTGAGATACTGGGGGCCATAGATTGCACCCACATTACAATAAAGGCACCACCTAGTGAGCAGGCAAGAAAGCATATTAATCACTCCATCAATTGCCAGGTTGTGTGTTATGCAGAGGGTATAATACACAGTGTGTTTGCAGGCCATCGAGGTAGTATTTACAACTCCCACATATGGAGCTTGTGAGACTTGTATCAGTGTTGTGCAGGGTGATTTTACCCAGAGGCACCTTAATGTTTACTTAAAAAACAAGGTACTGGTGCTTTTTTAATAGCCTGTAATTATTGTGTGACAGCACTCCTGAGATTATGCAAGTGATATGGCAGAAAACCACAAATTTGATAAGGAATACACCAAAAGATATATATAAGGTGAAAATATGGACATTCTGTGAAAATCTGGACAGTTGAGAGCTATGATATTAATGTATATGGTCCAAACACAGTACAGAACAGTGTATTATAAATTGCAGATTCTGATGGAAAACCTATCATATGCTTAATGCAAACAATTCTAACACCAAAAGGAGTTCAGCTGCTACTGCAACATAAAAAAAGCATAGCTTTGATGAGACCAAAGTCTGTGACGGTGGTGCTGCTTCTTGTGTTAATATTACAGTTATTATTAAAGTACAGATGCCTTGGCCCTTGAGTACTTTCCCAAATTTGCAACCACAAGATTGTGGAAAGTCCAAGCTGTTCTGGCTGGAACCAGATAATTCTCAGATCCATCAGTAAAGTACTGTGCTTATTTGGTCGCACCAGCTTTCATTATTGTTGCAGCCCCCAACAACAGCTCTGCATATTTTGTGTCTTGCTGGATGTGTTTGACTTTTTTTTTTTTTTTTTTTGGTCCTCACTTGCCGTCTACAGGGATATGGTTCACATAGCAGGAAATATTGGGATTCACTATATTTATCCTCATTTGCATAGGATTGCATACTAATGCTTGGTTACATCTCTCATACTGAGCTTCCCCCTTAGCAACCATTACTCAATAGCCATGTTGTCTTCAGCCTGCCATTCACTTGTATGGCAGATTAATATTTTTAATAAAATCCATATTTGTGGCTTTTAAATTTTGATTTTCTGATTTTTACTGCGCCTCGTTTGTGCGGTGCTGCGCTATGCTTAAACATCGGAGATCAAGGAAAAAAATATATTTTTTTATTATTTTGCAACACATAAAAATGCCAATGGCCATATATTTGGCTATTGGCATGATTCCTCAACTGGATGCATCCTTTATTTGGAGCTGTCATGGCTCCGTTTTGCTATTTGCAGAACAGTACTCAGTTGACAACCAAGTACATTTCTACAAATAACACTACTCTTACTTGGACAGGTTAGTGCTTGATCAGAATTTACCTCATTTGCATAGCTTTCAGCAGCAAATGAGGTAATTTGCATAAACTAACACTGTCTGTGCAAGAGTCGTTTTAGGAGCCCTCTTGCACGCCCCTGCCGGTTGTTCCTAGATCGCTCGGCAGACATGTTGGCTGGATGAAGTCTTACTCTACTCTTAGACTCCGTGCAAGCCTTCATGAATCCGGCCCAAAATGTTATATAAAAATATTATAGATAGGAATTATGTGGAAGGATCTAAGGAAGCATATAATTTATTTATTTATTGGCATTTATTTTCCAGAAAAGTCCACTGGACCAAAAGAGTCCATTTTCAGTGTAGGCCCAGGGAGAAAAGCTCCACAAGGCAGTTAGTATAGTAGTACATAATATTCATAGCAGTCAGTAGATACAAATGGTATTATACTGAAACAAACAGTAATATACAAAAACAGAAAAAGATGCATGTAACATACAATTTGTACATATTAATACAGTTTAAGGCATACATAGTAACTTAAGCAATCATATTACTATATATTTAAAGAAAATATAATGATTAAAACAGTCCTTTTTTTTTGCTTTTCAGGGTACTCTGAGTATCAGCCAGAACAATGATGGTTGGCAACATGCATTGAATTCTTCCCTGATAGTCAGTTATAGATAGATATCTTATACAGTCGATGTAAAAAGTGTACACACCCCTGTTAAAATGCCAGGTTTTTGTGATATAAAAAATGAGACCACAATAAATTATTTCAAAACGTTTCCCACCTTTAATGTGACCTATAACCTGTACAATTCAATTGAAAAATAAACAAATCTGTTAGGGGAAAATGTACAAAATAAAAAATGTACAATAAGCTGGTTGCATAAGTGTGCACACCCTTTAATACTTTGTTGAAGCACCTTTTGATGTAATTACAGCATTCAGTCTTCTTGGGTAGGAGTCTGTCAGCATGGCACATCTTGACTTGAAAATATTTGCCCATTCTTCCTTGCAAAAGTGCTCCAAATCTGTTAGATTGTGAGGGCATCTCTTGTGCACAGCCCTTTTCCGGTCATCCCATAGATTTTCTATTGGATTTAGATCTGGGCTCTGGATGGGCCATTCCAACACTTTAATTTTCTTCTGGTGAAGCCATTATTTTGTTGATTTGGATGTATGCTTGGGGTCATTGTCGTGTTGAAAGGTGAACTTCCTCTTCATCTTCAGCTTTCTAGCAGACGCCTGAAGGTTTTCAGCCAAAAGTGACTGGTATTTGTAACTCTTCATAATTCCCTCCACCTTGACTAAAGCCCCAGTTCCAGCTGAAGAAAAAAAGCAACCCCAAAGCATGATACTGCCACCATCATGCTTCACTGTGGGGATGGTGTTCCTTTGGTGATGTGAAGTGTTGTTTTTGTGCCAAATGTACCTTTTGGAATTGTGGTCAAAAAGTTCAACCTTAGTCTCATCAGACCATAACATTTTCCTGCATGATTTTGGGAGACATGATGTATTGTTTTGCAAATTTTAGCCAGGCCTGGATGTTTTTCTGTGTAAGAAAAGGCTTCTGTCTTGCAACCCTACCCAATAGCCCAGACATATGGAGAATACGGGAGATTGTTGTCACATGTAGTACACAACCAGTACTTGTCAGAAATTCCTGCAGCTCCTTCAGTGTTTCTGTAGGTCTCTTGGCAGCCTCTCTGACCAGTTTTCATCTTGTCTTTTCATCAATTTTGGAGGGCCGTCCACTTCTTTGCAATGTCACTGTTGTCCCATATTTTCTCCACTTTTGATGACTGTCTTCACTGTGTTTCATAGTATATCCAATGCTGTGGACATTTTTTGTACCCTTCTCCTGACTGATCTTTCAACAATGAGATCCCTTTGATGTTTTGTAAGCTCTCTATGAACCATGGCTTTTGCGGTAGCAGGCAACTGAGTAACTGTTAGGAAAATCCTACTAGGACAGCTCAACTTTATTTGGGATTTATCAGAGTCTATTTAATTAATGGCAGGTGTGTACCCAAGAAAACTGAATGGTGTAATTAAATCAAAAGGTGCTTCAACAAAGTATTAATTTAAGGGTCTGTGCACTTATGCAACCAGCTTATTGCATGTTTTTTATTTTTTATATTTTTTTCCCCTAACAGATTTGTTTGTTTTTCAATTGAATTGTACAGGTTATAGGTCACATTAAAGGTGGGGAAGGTTTTGAAATGATTTATTGTGGTCTCATTTTTTTATATCACAAAAACCTAGCATTTTAACAGTGGTGTGTACACTTTTTATATCAAAGGACATGTTTTAATTAGTGGTAAAGGAAAGATTAGAAGGGTTGAAGATGTAAATAAGGTGTGATATGACTTAAGATCATACACACGTTTCATTTCCTCTGTTTTTTCTTTCTTTCTACATTGTTTCTATGATTTCTGATAAAAGAATGCTTTGTATCATATGGTTAAATTGGAACCAGAGAGTGAAGGGAATTATGTTTAATGAAAATGGGATCTGGCTGTGATATTTAAAAAAAAAAGGTTTTGGTTGTGGAAGTTGGAGTGGGGGGGTCAAAAAGTAAAAAGTAAGGTGTAGTATATATTTGATGAAGGGAATGTAAAAGGAAGATATGGCATGCATATTGCTTATTGTAAATATTGTATATAATGTACATAGTGCAGAATATGTATATAAACTGTAAATAAGTATGAATTTTTTAAAATAAAGGACCCCTACTCTTTTTGATAGGTGCCTTGGGATCTTTTACATCCACCTGAGCTACCACCACTCAAGCAGATGGATCCTCAGTTTAACGTCTCATCCAAAAGATGGCTTTCTATGTGCATATCACAGGGTCACACACATGCATGTTACAACTGTCACTTCATTATCAACACCTTAAATTTATAATGCTCCTTATAATTATCATGTATTCATATAGCTATATGTAGGATATCTTCATTCGATGAAAGTGTCTCTTGAAGTCCTTATAACATGAGTTTGACAGTACAGGTTTCCAGGTACCACACATAAGTTTACAAATAAACACATTAGCAAGGTATATGAAAATTTTAATTCTGTCTTATAATTGCCCACATGAAGAAAAGCATTCTTCATGTGTCTTTGTTAAGCTATTGAGACACATGCATTTCTCAGTTTGTAAATCATCAAGTTTATAGAGGCAATTTATTTGACAACATCCTTATAAGTATTGCCCCTGCCTGCATAGCATCATGAGTTAGAACTTACTGAACCATGCCAGCTTACCATACTGAATTCAGAGACTACTTTGGAACCATCCCATTGTCAGTTTACACCTTGGAAAAATTAAAAAAAACAAACTCTGGGGACAATTTGCTGAGGCTGCTAAGTAGATCACAGGGTTTTCTTCTCGCCTAGTTACTGTACTGACACATCTGTATCCATCATAAGCAAGGTCAAGGATTCAAAAATAAATCCTTGTAATGGAATTCTTATATAAATGAACTGTAAAATGGTGAAGAAACAACTTATTTGATATAAAATGTCCCATCCTTTATCATAAAATGATATGAAACTGGTGAATATAGATCTAGCATATACAATCTGAATTGTGTGATTTAAGATATGAACTACAAGTCACCATTTCAGTGAGGGGTAATCACAAGGCATTTATTAATTTTATCAGGAAACTCAGAAGCAATGTACAATACCATGTAATGTATACATACTACCGGCCACATCTATTCTAAGGCCGTCTCCAATATCCTGGTTAATAAATTCATCTCTAATTTCACTCCAACCATGCATCCTGTATTTCTGCATTGCTCTGCAAACCACCTCTCCCCCATAACCAAGCCAACACAATCCAGTTCTATAGGCTATGACACCATACCTGCCTGTCTCCTAGTTAAAGCAAAATGTAACCCTTCTTGAAAGTCTTCATCCTGAGCCACACCATAGCTGAGTTATTGAGAAATGCCATGGAAGTGCTACATAAGGTCGGACCTACCAGGAACCTCGGCAGCTATCAGCCCAGTGTCATTTGTAAAGTTATGGTTCATCCTCATAAACAATGAAAGTAGTAACCTGCAATCCCTCATCACTAATCAGTTTGGCTTAGTGAAAGGCAATCCTTGTATATTCAATCTAGTTTATTTCTTTGAAATAGTTATTGATATGCTGGAAGCATATCAGTCTGTCCACATCACCTTTCTGGGCCTAGCAAATATCTTTGATACAATCTGTCATGCTAGTATTATTGACAAACTTACCAATTTAGGCATTAACACCTGCATCACACATTCATGAGTACAAACACACACACACACACACACACACACACACACACACACACACACACACACACACACACACATATGCACTTTACCTATCTCCTATCTTCTAACTAACCCGCTACTGCAACCCCCCCATGAATATGTGTGTGTCGAGTGTACAGAGTGCAAAGGTTAGCAGGTTATTACTGTGTACAGTAATTTGCTGATCGCTGCTATTACTGCTGTTTTTGTTACTTGGTGTTAAATTGTTTCCAATTTGTTCATGTTTGTGCAAGAATTCAGTAAGGATAATATATTACTGAGCGCAGTTCCTTCAAGGCTAGTTTGTGTGTGTTGTCAATTTGTGAACAAGCAGTTCAGTAGGGGTACTGTACCACAATGAGTGCATTTACCTCTAGCTTGATTGGTTTGCTGTTCTACACTGTGTTCCACAAATTATTTCCTAATGTATAAACTGCTATTTTTTATGTTTTTCATTTTTTTATTCTTGCTAGCTCTTGTGTCATGCATTGTTATAGCACCTTAAATTTCACTCCTATCATCATGGAGTCCAACCAGGCTTATATCTCCTCCCTTGCTAGTCTACTAGCAATAGATTTGTTGATGCAATGTAGTAACTACCTCAAGTTTACTGATAATGTTTTGCTTCTAGGACACTCTGATTGTTTCTAGGCCACTCTGACACTGTTTAAGAGATACACAATTAAGTATTCAAGCTGGAGGCACATCTCTCCACACCACTAGTTAGCAGTAAACACCAACATCATGCCAAAGCAGCATATGCCAAGGTACTCATAAAATCCTAGCCTCCGTTACCCATAGTAAACCTCAGCAGGTCAGAGAAATATCTGTATCTTTATCCACACCTGCACCTACCATTGCAAAGTTACTACTACTGCAAACTCCCTCCTCTGAGGATACTTGGGTCTTCAGTGAATCATAAGGTTCTGGTTATGGGTGACTCCGGTGTTAGACACACTGATTCCACACTCACACAAATAGACAAGGAGAAGGTAACAGAGAGTTGTCTGTCTGGTGTTAAAATTAGAGAAGTTACAAGGTCCCTACAGTCTTTCACCATCTCAGACATGTGTACTACCTTTTGGTTAGACATGTGAGGTTCAATGAATTTAGGCACTTCACATTGAGGGAGATGCAAAGAGACACTACTGAGCTCTTGTCATATATGTTTGTGGAGAAAGGAAGTCAGTGGTTTTGAACAGCATACTGCTCTTACCAAGACTCACACCACAGTTGTTGTTGTTTGTCTTTCAGCTTTTCCCGGTAAGGGGTCGCCACAGTGGAACTCCGGTCTGCTAATGATTGGCAGTAGATTTTTATGAAACACCAAGGTGCCAGCTCAACGCTCAACCTTCAACAAAGGCACACCCATTTACGCATGCATGTCTTTTGAATGCTACCCAACCGCGGGGAGGACATGCAGACTCCACACAGAAGGCACTCCCGAGCCCAGCCAAGAATCGAACGGGAAAACCTCTTGCTGTGAGGTAACAAATCTACAGCCATACCACCGCGGCTATTCCAAGACTCACACCACAGTACAAAAGCAAAATAATGGATATCAGCTATTATAAACTGGTGTCGTTCTAGGGAATCGCATGTATGTCTGTCTAGAACCAAATGGTTGACAGACCTTTCTACTTTACTAGCGATGACTTTCACCATTGTTATCATGTATTTCACATACTGGCTAATGACTTTGGTTCTCTATACCAGAGTCAAGCAATGGTACAACCCTGGAGTGTGTCTGAACCTTGTGTCATAGACAGTTGTGGTACTAATACCACACCAGGGGACATGAAAGAAACAGAAGACAAGTAGTCCAACAGCCTGCTTAAGGCTACTGGCAAGTCACAAGCAGTAGGCTGAGGCAAATTTTTTAAATGTATTTCTATGTTTTTAGCTGCACAAGGGGTATATGGTGGGGAGGACCACTGTATCTCAGCCCATCAATTCACGGGACAAAACCTAGCCTCATCAATACAAAATACTAGCTGCACAGTCAACCCAGAAAAAAAGTGGACAAATCCAACTATTCTCTCTGTAAGTAGTAAACTGAGGTTTGTTTCTATGGGGATATTGTTTTAAATATTGCAGTGACTAAAATGACAATGATTTTGGTAACCCAGCTCAAAACATAAAACAAATGTCACAAAATACACCAGGCATAATAAATAAATACTGGTTCCAGCCCCAAATTAATAGAAACAGCGTACCATAGCTTGTGACAAGGAAACGAAGTACAACTTATGAAAAATTCCTGTCAGAAATGTTTTGTACACAAAATTTCACCAAAACCATGATTTAAATGAAACAAGAAATTTAAAATGCTGTAAGTCTACTCAATTACTTCAAATAATGATAGTCTCAAAGATAAAACAGCAAAAAATCGCAGGTTTTCCCCATCAAAACATTCAAAAGATGCTTTTAATCAACTGAAATAGCAGTACAAGACAATGAAAAGAACATCACTACCTCACAAAGAGGATTAACGGCCTCAAAAGGATGCCCTACGCAGACCATCTCAAAAAACTCCAGCTTTACTCCATTGCATATCGCCTACTCAGAGGTGCTCTCTGCCTAACATACAAAGCTATGTCAAACCCAAAGCTGTTGGACATGCTCCACTTAAAGAAATCCCAATCCCTCCGAGCTACACACTCTATGGACCTAACTCTTGTCACCACAATAAACAGAACATGCTGGAGGGACAGATTCCTGTCCCAGAGACTTCCCATACTCTGGAACAGGCTACCTATCTATGTCAAACAAAGCTCCTCATTAGCACTCTTCAAGAAAAATCTTGATGATTGGATGGGAGAGAGGAAATTCACCCTGGGGATAATTCTGTGGCTCTGCTTGACAGGGGCACAGGAAAATAATTTTCTTGAGGCACAGGAAAATAATTTTCTTGGGTGGCGAAAGCCAGGGTACCTTTTTTGCTAGGCTTATATAGGCCCTAGGGCCAATAGCCTAGCACCTACCTATGAACCTATGAACTAAAACAACCTTTCACTATAACTATTTTAATGTAAGTTAAATATAACTCAAAGTACAGATAAATTTCCAATAAGAAAAAAAATCTGCAGACTACACAATTCAAACACTAACAGGAAAAGGAAGAAGGAGAAAATAAAACCCTAAAATGGTTTCTTATGTGAGCTCAGTAGCTGAAGGAATCCAAGTTAAGGAGCAGACTTCCAAGAGATCCTTCTCTTACTATGCCACTAAAAAAGTGAAAGGATCCTGTGTGAGTTTGAAAGGCAGTCACTTTACTGCCAGGTGATTGGTCCATCATACCACCCATTCAGGCAGTGAGAGGAGGTCTGGGTTTTGATACACTGCCAGAGGAAGGGTAGCAGGTCACTGCTGGTACCCTTATACAAGTAACAGTGTGTTTGTGAAATCTTTGGAAAAAACATTTGTGGCCAGAAAATTAATGGCAGGGTATCACCAATCTAAAAGTTTAAATGGTGTAACCACTTGTTTTGGGCACATGACCTAACTTCCTTTTCTGGTAGTTTATCAGATATTGACCTATAATCAGGTATTATAAACTCAGCAAAGTGTTAGACTATGAACTAGATTATCTGAATAGATGAAGGTTTCATTATTCACCCATTTATTAAACAGTGGAATGCCAGCCTACATGTCATATTATCACATTGACACATATCTGTGAAATGCGGTACCAAATATAATGTTACGTCAGAAAGTCTATACCTCTTTCTAGGATGCCAGAAGTGGTATGTGTATTGGGGGTCCTGGTAGGATTAAACAGGAATTTTCCTGTGCATCATCACATTCCTACTTCCAGAACTGGATGTGTTATTCTGTAGTTCTCATAGACCAAATTTAAAAACTTTACCAGTTAATAGTTGGAATCTGAATATGTGTCTTGAACCATGGCTACTATGGCTTTGCCAGTGCTCCTTGGTTCCATGTAATACTCATTTTAAATTGATTGAAAATCTGTGAGATACAAAACTGAATATATGATAACACTGTTTTTTTTGATTTACATAGTGATTAGATGTGGAATCTTGATGAGCTTTTTAGTTTAACAAGACAGAAGGTTTAAAGGTTCATAGGTTAGTACTAAGCTAACTGCCCTTGTGAGCTATTTTAAGCCTAGCCAATTATCCCTTGTGAGATTCAAACCCTGCACCTTGTGTTTGTAAGGAAAACACCTTCGCCATTAGGCCACCCTCCCAACCCCTAGTTTCTGAGATAACTACTTAGGACAGATGACTTGCCCAGTCTGAAGGAGTGGTACAACATTACCATTACAGTTTCAAATATATGTAATGAAAGGCCTCCTGTTTCAGTGTTGGCACTTGTAATGTCAAGTGCCAACAGACCAAAAAAAAGGAAGACCAAAAATCCAAAAGAAGAGCTAATCTCCAATATCGCTTATCTCCTTTTTTGTAGGGGAGCAAGCCCACAGTGCACCCTGGATGTGAAGCGACAAGCCCCCCCAACCTATATAGATAAACTTTGACATAGCTATACACTGGAGAAAATAGCATATTCCAGGAAATGACCATCTCAGACTTGCTATATGCGATTCTTTTTTTCAGCCATTTACCCTCTATGTTTTCAAATGGTTACCATCATGAAATCTTTTACATATGCTTGAACTATTCTCCATCTCAGGCCCATGAGGTCATGGTTTTATGTCTCATCGAAAATATGCATTCCAGGAATACAGCACCCAGTCCATGCCACATTACAGTGTCAGTAATGAAGCATCAGTCATAGCAGCTGGTGTAGGAACTGAGCCTTCAGCCTTCTGACCATCTTATTATCAAAGTTTGATACCTACTGAAACACTGACATTAATCTCAATTTAATCCCTTGAAGACGCAGAAGTCTGTTTTGTTAACATGAAACCAAAAGAAAGCTTTCACTCTGAATTCACTTCAGTGAAGACATTTTTCCACTGTCTGTGGTACAGCAACTTTAGGGTTCGTTATACCATCTGTGGGGAAAAGGAGTGCTCATTTCTTCATATGAGAGTGTTGAGGACTGTCATTTATATAAAACAAAGATAATATTTGCTTAATTTTTTGTAATGTTAGCAGTAAGAATGATGTTTTAAATTCAGCTGATAAGATGTCTCATTTTTTTTAGTTCACACTGATTTATTTTTAAAATGTATATATATATATATATATATATATATATATATATATATATATATATATATGTATACATATATATATATATATATATATATATATATATATATATATATATATATATATATATATATATATATTTATCTTGTTCATTTCAATGAGTTGGTTGGTGTGCTGTAGAACACTGATCCATCTGTTTCAGTTTTAGATAGATTAAGCCCAGTAAAAGTAATATTGCCATGCATTCATTCAGACAGAAGCATTTTGACATACAGCAAAAAAAATGACATTGAAAATATTTTATTTATTTTATTTCACTTTTGCTTGCCAGGGTTGCCTGATTAGGTTTAGTCAAAAACCCTTTTTCAGCAAAGAACCTGGCAAAAAAGCTTCAATACATCATAAATATTTTTAAACAGACATTAAGTACCACCTATTAACAATTACACGTACATATGTTAATTATATTGCATTCATATGAAAATAAAGGTAACTATCAGAATAGAAAAGATACTTATGCATTAGTAAATTTTGAACATTGAGCATTTGAAGTGGTTCATAAATGGGTTTGTCAGATGGGTACTAGATCATGTGATTAGTAATTAGAAATTCAAAGAAATTGAGGTGAGAGAAAGAAATAGGTAGGATAGAAAATGTTAATATTGTAGTTAAGAGGTGCTGTATAAAACAAATGGGTCTATATTAGAAAATCGAACATTTAGGTTGTCAAACACCTAAACGTTGACACCTAAACAGCGAAAGCTGAAAAATGTGAATGGCGACTTCCCCAAATTTTTTCATAGGGAAAAATTTGGTTGAACTTCCGTGGTGGTGCAGCGGTAGCATTGTTGCCTCACAGCAAGAGGTTCTCCCATTCGATTCTCAGCTGGAGTGTGGGGAGTGCCTTCTGTGTGGAGTCTGCATGTCCTCCCTGCGGTTGGTGGGCATTCGAAAGACATGCGTAAATGGGCGTGCCTTCACTGAAGGTTGAATGTCGAGCTGGCACCTCGGCGTTCGTGAAAATCTAGTGCCAATCATTAGCGGACCAGAGTTCCGCTGTGGCGACCCCTAACCAGGAAAAGCCAAAAGACAACAACAACAACATCATTGTGAATTTGCCCTTTTCCCTAATGTAGAGCAATCTCGGAGTTGGTATATTTAGTTAGGGGGTATGGGAGGGCACAGCCCCCACATTGGGGGATGTGGGTGGCAAAGCCCCCCACTTGATTAGGGTTTGAAAGTTTGTTTTCCTGTCCACCGGCCAAGCAAATGTTTTCCCTGTGAAAAAATTTGTGGAAGTGGCCATTCACGGTTTTCAGCTTTCACCATTTAGGTGTCATTGTTCAGGTGTTTGACAACCTAAACATTTAATTTTATAATATAGACCCAAGTAAATAAGTATAGATGAGGGGGAGGTAAGTAGTGTCACAAAACTATGTATATGGCTAGGATATGTTAGTAAAACTATTCAGGTATTGGTGAAGACTGGTTGTGGAGCATAGGATTCTGAATGAAGAGAAATGGTTTGAAGATATGGCAAGCCTGAAGAAGTACCTCTCAACTGTCCCTGATTTTCAAGGACGTCCATGATTTTGACAGAAATTATAGCTCTGTCCCTCTTAATCCCTCCTAAAACTGGTGACTTTTCAAGAAAAGGCGATGAATTACATTTATTAAATAATGACAATAATTATAGTTATAGACTTCTTTTACTTCAGAAAATGTATGTTAATTCACATTCTCTTATTCTGTCAATATCTCAGGTTAATAGTAACTAATATTTTGAAAGTGTCCCTGACTGTCCTTGATTATTTCTGAATCCACCCCTGATTCTGTTGAGATTTTACCCTGACTGGTTGAGCGATGTCGCTAAAGATAACAGTGACATTTATCTTGGAGATGTAGAAGACCAGACCAATTGATCTAATAGGAAAAATCAATACTGATAAACTATGATTCAAGTACTTCTTTTTATAAAATGCAATGAATGATTAATCAGATACTAGAAAATCATTATGAGGGTTGTCACAACGTAAAACAAAAAATCAGTACTTGGATACAAATAATTTAAACGTATACTAATACACATATAATGAATATAATGCTTCTGTGATTCAAACCCAGGAGAGGAACATTTAGATATTTCTGACTGCAAAATAAGAGATATTGACACCTGTATACTGTATTTGTGAAAGGATAACAGAAATATAAAAGAAAGGAAGAGAAAGGGTAGAGGAATGTGCGGTGGCAGGAATTATGTTTAATAACTATCCCATCCATGGGATTCAGAAACCAATAGTACAGTACATCAGGTGAAATAGTACAAGTAGCGTCCACGCATAGAGCTCAGACGATTCACAGAAACACCTAGCATGAATGTGCTAAAACATGAACTACTGTGGTCAGCAGACTGTGCAAATTAGTGCATAATGAGATGGAAATGAGCAAGATTCAATAACAGATGCAACGAGAGTAAACAATATGGAAATTTGATTTAGGAAGGTATGAAAGTAGTTTGGCAAGACGTGCTCACCAGAGTAGCTGTACACAGATAAGTCTTAAGAGTTCAGAGAAAGAGGTCAAAAAGTCATACTGATGGTAGGTGTACATTTAACAGATATATATCAGCACGTTACTGTATTTGCACCTGGTAGTCAGAGAGGTGCACATCATCATCTGCCACACTGCAATCATCTGACTACACAAAACATTCCATCCCTTTAATGACACAGAAACTGAGGACCACTACCATATGAACAGAGGTATTATGTAGAAACTGGTAGAGAACCTTTGCTCTTATATGCAAGCTTTTTGGATGCATGGAATACCCATACCTGGGGTCACCAAGTATGGGTTTCTTTATGATACTGCCTACAGGGACTTTCCAGTGACTAATTAGGGGCACAGTGGGTGTATCCCAGCATCTGCCTCAAGGCATATGTTTGTGTCTCAGTGCTGTGCTACAACATGTGGAGTAGCTTATGTGATTCCTACACACCAAAAAGGTGACAATCAACAACATGAATGCATTTTATGAAATATTCTGAATCGCAGAGGTACTAGAAACCATTGAAAGCACTCACATTGCTATCAAGGCCTCATATGTAGAACAGGTATAATGTTGTATCGCTGTAAGGGATTCCATTCTTTCAGCTCTCGTGTGGTCTGTAATGCACAGTGTATAATACACAGTGTGTGAGTGTGGCACCTAGCTATGCCCATTCTTCCCACATCTGGCACATGCCTAACTTATATCAATGACTTAAGCAGGGTGATTCTCACCAGACCTCAGTGTTAGTGATACCAGTTGCACCCTGGAGCATAGCTAATGACACAAAAAGATACACACAGACCAAAAAGGAGAATGCTACAGCATTGCCCTGTTACAGACCAGAAGCATCACCAAACCTCTGTTGAGATTAAAACAGGCCCACCTCTACTGTGTACATGTCTCCAGTAGTGCCCTGCAGTATGTTCTAAATGTGCTGTACTGCCATATTGTGCAATATGTTGATATGCATACAAATGCACCAAGGTACTGACACTCAGGAAGAGGATGTCACAGTGTCAGGAGAGGAAGAGGTGCCTGTTGATGTACCTGTGGATGAAGTGTCTGCAGGGGAGGAGCCTGTGAAAGAAGAGATGCCTGCTGTGGAGCCTGTGGAGGTAAAAGCTGCAGAGTAGGAGCCGGCAAAGGATGAGGTATCTGTTGGGCCTGTGGAGGAGCCATCTGCAAGGGATGATCATGAAAGGTGGCATCAGATGCAGTATCCTACGACATTGGCTAAAAGGTAGTATCTGGTTCACAGCTATGGATCAGATTAGATATGGCTTACAATAACAATAATGCATGAAATACTACAGCCAAGCTATACTATAGCATGACTGGAATAGCCAGACTGTGCATCAGACACAGGGGCTGCACTGGTATGATAGCAGAGAAGGCAGGGAAAATTTGTCACCAAATGTACAGCTGAGTAGGGCCACATTGAGAAGTGTCAGCAGTGGGCATTATATGTTTGTGTGTGCTGGGGGGTGGTGATGGTTGTCATTGTGGGCAAATGTGTGGATCTTGGTCCAGTGATTGTGTTGAGCTATAAAACTGGTCAGTGAGGAGTTAATGTCTCTGGTGTGGTATATCTGCACAGAGATAGGTAGTGGTAATGGGCATGTGTGAGTTTGCTTGTACGCAGTTCATATTGAAGATGCTGTGGTATTCTGGTATCTGAGGGGCATGTTTATATGACCCACATAAGTCATCTCTACTGACCCTGTACAATCCCTTCCAGAAAGGGCCCTCCAGCAATTGTTACTGGCACAATCATTGGCACATACAGAGTACTGAGTGCTATGAGTGAGTACAACATGATGTGCTATGCATGGTTTTGGCAGAAGCACCCCATTTGCATCCTTGTCCATGGTACACTGGTTGTAAGTGTTAAGTTGGATCTACTTTGGCTCGAAAGGCCAGATTATCAAAAGTTATTTTTGCAAGATGACAACATTGAAACCATGATTTCCCAAATGTGAAATTTTTACCATGGTAAGTAAACACTTGCACAAAATTGCACGAAAACAAGCCACAGTATGCAAAACTCACCTAGGTGGGAGGGCTACACCTCCCACACCCCATAATGTGGGGGGCTGTGCCACCCACACCCCACTAACTATATATACCAACTCTGGGACCATACTACAGTGCAAAAAAAGAGCATAGATCCCTATGTTGGGCAAGTGTTTACTTACCCTGGTAAAAATTTCATGTTCGGGAAAACAAAGTTTAAATGTTGTCATCTCACAAAAATCACATTCAGTAATCTGGCATTTCAAGCTTTCAAAGTAGATCCATTGAGGTGGTGGGGTTGTAAGACATAGACTGTAATCTGCCCCTCCATGGGGGCTTCCCACAAGAAGTGAAAGAGGACTGGCCACTGCAATGACAATGACCACAATGTGAAGCAGCACAGGGACATCTGGGGCTTACAGATTCTGTATGCTGGCTTTCCATTATGTGGCATAAATGGGCTCAAGGAGGCTGTCACGTAGACTACACACCCATCATTCACTCTGCTATGCCTAGGGTGATATCTACTTGCCCTTGTATAGTGACTCTGCACATAGGTTGTGAAGTTGCTAGTGACAGACTTAGCTCAAAAGGGGGATGCTCAAAAGGGGGAAGTACCCATGACGTTGCCAGCTACCAGTACTCCTACCTTGACTTCTTTTCCAGCACTCAGGGGAGTTGCCAGCAACCACAGATGTCACTCTCAAAGGAGAACAGGGCAAACACTGAGTTGATGTGTCAGCTAAGCATTGTTCTTCTGTGGCATCCCACAACTGAGAGGGGAGTTGCTCAGGTTGGGAGAGGTCTGAAGAATGAGTAGGTGATATTTCTGTCACATTATCCAGCTCTAACACTACTATGAGCATAGACTGCTCCAGGCTGTGGCAGCCATCACCATCAGGCTCAAACGGTCAGGCACATCAATATCCACAGTGGTGAACCACAAAACTAAAGAACCTGAGAAAACATAAACTCACTCAAGTGTATTAATTCACCCTTTTCTAACATCCACACAGTGATGGTACAGCTGAAAAACAGAATGGCATGCAAAATATATTAACAGCATACATTGTGCAGACTGATACTGCCTATAATAACAAAATGACCATGTTCATTAGGTGCATGGGTCTTAGGAAGCAGATCGCATTTCCTGTTATAAATGTTGCATAATACCCAACTATGACATTGTCAAATGACACTGAGATACTCAGTGAAGTTCTTCAATAAGGTCAAGCTCTCCACTGGGAAAGAGAGATCTGTCCTGCTCCACACACAAAGATGCAAACAACTCTTCTGTGCCAATCAGATACTCAGTGAAGTTCTTCAATAAGGTCAAGCTCTCCACTGGGAAAGAGAGATCTGTCCTGCTCCACACACAAAGATGCAAACAACTCTTCTGTGCCAATCAGTGATAACTCTATTGGTACACCCCCTCTTGATCCTTCAGTCCCCTGTTAGGTGGGTTATCTTATTCTGAGCAAGAGCAATCATCTCAGGGGTCCTGTGTCATACTTGGTCATGTGTGAATTAATGGTCACCAACTGCAGTCACCTGTTGAACAAAGTCCAGCTAGACATGCAGTACAAAAGTCCAATCTTTCTTATCAGTGAGGAGCATCCAATGACCATGTTCAAGGAGGGGCTGCAGGAAGATGCTATTCTCTACTAGGAAGAGCTTCTCCATCCTCTTCCTCTCTTTCTTGGATATGTTTATGTGTAAATGCAGTGAGACAACTATATATGTTGTCTGTGTGTTATACCTGCTCAAACTCACATCTCAGAAGCATACAAAAAATCCAGTGTTTGCAACCCCTGCATTACATCTCACCCATGAAGAGTCACATAACACTTATGCAGGTGCATGCTATTTAACGGCAGTCAGTATGACACTGTATATGTGCTCTTCACACTCAGCAAGTAGCTGCAATTATTCTCCAAATAAAACCTAGCAGAAGCAGATGGATATCTGGAGCATGTCATTTGTTCTGTGTGTTGAGGGCCCAGAACAACACATATACTGACCACAGCTCAAGTGTGGATATGTAAAATTCTGTTTTCCTATACCCTGTCTGTGTTATACATTTTGCAGGCTACAGTGCCTAAAAGTGCTTTGGACTGCATTGCAATGGCACCCACCCTGCTCATACCATGAACTGTCAATGAATGCCAAAGGATGCATGTTCCATGACCTTAGACCACTTATGTAACACCTTTGGGCAGTTGAAGCAGAGGATTAAAGCTGTGAGCTAAAGTTTTCTGAGAAGACCAACAAAGCAATGGACAAAGGCAAAAATGTACGTACTGTCAACCTTGCCATTGCATGTGATGCAGTGTCTCACTCTGGCATTGTAGACAAAATCATGGAATTAGGTATAAACCCCTATGTTGCCCATTGGATAGCTGGGTGGCTTTCAGATAGGACCCAAGAAGTTAGGACAGGAAAATTGCCTTCCATGAAGAGGTCAGTCATTAAAAGAGGCCCTCTGGTATCTGTGCTGGGTTCACTCATTTTTGTCATCAACTTCCATAAAGTCAGAGTCAACATCTAGGGCCTGTGTCTGACAAAGTTTGCAGATGATTTTAAACTAGGTACTGTCATAGACAAACCCCAAAACACTAATAAACTCCTAGAGGGGCTGACTCCGACAAATAAGAAATTCAAGAAATTCATAATAATATCTTTAGGGAAGTCAACCAGCCCTGGAAACTATCACATTGATAACACACACCCAGGAGTCAGGGATTTGGGGACACATAGACAGTAACTTGGCCTTTAACCATCGTATATCTATGGTAGTAAGAAAATCATTCTATGTTGCTAACTTTACCCCCCTCTCATCCCCTAAAGGGCCCATCTTTATACTGGAAGAATGTAAAGTTCCTGTAATCATGTCTGCACAGGTAAAAAACGCACTCTTCAAAGCCAAGAACACAGCATCCATGGGACCTGACAACATCCCAGGCTGCGTTCTACATGAACTACAGAATGAACCGGCACCCCACCTAAGTACCATGTTTAATCATAGGCTCACCTCAGGCTATGTGCCCACTGAATGGTGCACAGCAATGGTTATCCCACTCCACAAAGGGGGAGCCACCATGGAACCCCAGGAACTACCGCCTCATTAGCCTGACGAGCCTGGTCTGCAAGGCTATGGAACGTATCATCATGGAACTTATAAACAATGACATTGGTAATCTCTAAACTCTGGACCCCACCCAATTCGGGTTTTAAAAGGCAGATCATGTCTCCTAAACCTGATAGACTTCTTTGAAGTGATCACCAAAGCCGTAGATGAGGGTAAGGTGGTTCACACAGCCTATCTAGATCTCACCAAGGCTTTCGACACCATCCCCCCACTCTGAAATTATAGATAAACTCACTAAATTAAGTATAAATCCCTATGTCACAAGATGGGCTGCCAACTGGCTCACTGACAGAACCCACACTGTGAAAGTAGCAGACTCCAAATCCAACTTCAGACCAGTGACAAGTGAAGTACCACAGGGTTCAGTCCTGGGTCGTCTCCTGTTTGGTATCTACTTCTCTGAAGTACAGGCTAACACAGAAGGTCTTTGGCTAATGAAGTTCGCAGATGAATGCAAACTAGGAGCCATAATCAAAACTCCAAACGATGTGGACATCCTACAAAAGGGCCTCGCTGAGACAGATGCCTGGTGTCAAAGCCATGGCTTCAAGCTCAATGCCAAAAAGTGCATTGTCATTCCTTTTGGTAAAAACTCTGTACCCATGAACTACCACATAGGCGGTAGTCTACTTAACACCAAAAGTGTGATAAGAGACCTTGGGACACAGGTGGACAGTACTCTCTCCTTTGATAATCACATTGCCACAGTTGTCAGGAAATCCTTCTACGTGGCACACCTCATCACAAAAGGTTTCTCGTCCAGGAAAAAAGAGGTCATTGTTCCACTTTACTCGTCACTCATTAGACCCATTATAGAGTACATTGCCCCTTTTGGTATGTACTTCACAAGACATCTACAACAACTGGAAAGGCTGCAGAAACACCTCAAAAAGAGGGTTACTGGCCTCAAACATATGCCCTACGCAGACCGTCCCCATAAACTGCAGTTTTAATCTGTCACATATCGCCTACTCAGAGGTGATCTCTGCCTAACATACAAAGCTATGTCAAACCCAGAGCTTTTGGACATGCTCCACTTAAAGAAATCCCAATCCCTCCAAGCTACATGCTCTAGGGACGTAAACCTTGTCACCACAATAAACAGAACATGCTGGAGGGATAGATTCCTGTCCCAGAGACTTCCCATACTCTGGAACAAACTGCCTATCTATATCAAACAAAGCTCCTCATTAGTACTCTTCAAGAAAAATCTTGATGACTGAATGGGAGATAGGAAATTCACCCTGGGGATTATTTCTGTGGGTCTGCTCGACAGTGGCACAGGAAAATAATTTTCTTGGGTGGCGAAAGCCAGGCTACCCTTTGACCAGGCTTATATAGGCCCTAGGGTCAATAGCCTAGCACCTACCTATGAACCTATGAGACCCAAGGGAAAAAGCGCTAGCAAACATAAGTAAAGAAAGTGACATTATACAAATATTAAATAACAATCACAATACAAAATAGTTGTAAAAAATAAAGGTTATTAACTATTTGCATTGCAATGATAATAAGCAACCCATTTTCAGCAGAGGCCTAAGGGGAAAGAGCCCCAGCAAACATAAGCAAAGATAAACATACAGGACAAAAACTATTAAAAATAACAATGCAAATATGAAATTAATTATAAAGAGAAAAACAAAAGAAAAAAATGATGAACATTAAGGGTTGCACTGATAGCAGTGGTCTAAAATTTACTACATATGAGAGTAAAAACAAAAAGATAATCATAGTTCAAAAGGACAATGTATAGACATTGATAAAGAGTGGGGGGGGAGATAAAAAGTGTGGAGAATGGGAGGGTTAAAGAATGAAGGGGACTATAGTAGGGCTATAGTAGTAGAGCTGAGGGTTTAGGAGGTTGGTTTAAGCAGAAGTTACTAACAGAGAAAGAAATTTAGGAAAGGCAACAGGTTATACAGTAGGACAGACTAAGATTACATGTTCATAGGTTCATAGGTGTGTACTAGGCTAATGGCCCTGGATCCTTTACAAGTCTAGCCCATAAGATTACACTGGCATCGTGCCACCCGACATTAGTTCCCAGTGCCTCTGTTGAGTAGAGCCACTAGAGTGATCTCCAGGGTGAATGTTCTATTTCCCATCCACTCATCAAGATTTCTCTTGAAGAGGGTCAGTGAGGTGTTCTGTCTGACATGTGGTCAAGGCAACGGCATAATTTCAAATCTAGTAGGTGGGATTTAAGCTCCTTTTTAAAACAGGGAAAGGAAAGATTGGAACTAATATGGAGAGGAAGTTTGTTCCAATTTAGTGAGACAGAGTGTTTTTAAAGTAGTTTATCAATATTCCTTTTGGGTTTATAAACTGAGAGAAGATGCTGATCAGCACTCCAGAGAGGCTGGGGGCAGGGCAGCAGAGAGTAACATGGGAGGCAAAAGCAGGGAAGGCAGAGGGGTTGTTGAGTATGGAAAGGGTAGTGGAGATGAGATTGTAGCACATGTTTGCAGTTTTCCTTTGATAGAGAAAGAAATATACACTATATATTTTTTCTTTTGTTTGGGGGTCTAGGTTGAACATGGTTAAAAGGAGCTTTTTTATATATGAGCAAAGAAAAAGGGGGATTGGGGTTAATAAACCCAATAGTTTATGCTGCATCATTAATGTTATGAAGACTAATGGAATGTTTAAAGGATAATGAGGTTTCTTTATTAACACAAACAATAAGTTTGAAGTATCAAACAGAATGGTCGTTTTTTTAATTCAAAAAAAGGAAAGTTTGTTGTAATAAAGAAATGGAGAATTGTGAAGATAAGATTATTCTTTGAAAATTAAATATAAAAGAGATGGAAAATGGGAGAAAAGAATGGTACAAACAGATTATGAAAATTTATTATAGGATATATCCATGGAAGTATTTAAATAAAGCAAAAAAGAGCACTACAAATGCAAGAATGGAAAGATATAAGGGAACAATAGAGTGCCAAGATTTTTTATGAAGGTTGATGATACAAAATTTGCCTGTAAAGGCAAATATGCCTTATAAAAGTAGGAAAGATAGAGTTTTTTGAAACTAGTAAACATGTTTTTGTAGGATTTAGAAAAGATAAAGGGGGGATTCAGTAATCTTCCATGTAAGACTAACTGAGTCTTACTCGGAAACGGCCACCCATGAGTATGACATCAGCACGCCATGCATATTCATGAGGGCATGCTGACTCAACTCCAAGCCTAACACGGAGCATGTAGGAGTGCAGGGGGCATGTCAGACTGCCAAGCATTCTAAATATCCATGCCCCTGCAAGTTCCTAAATCGGCAAATGTCAGCAGATATGAGCGAGTCCGCTCAAATGTGTATATCCGCAACACTACACCCCCATATACAAAACCCTTGTACAAATGAAATAAAATGTAAAACAAATATTTTTTTTTATTATTCCCGATATAGCTTCCCGTATTTGCGCGTGTGTGCGCGTGTGTGCCCATTGCTTAGCTACAGTTAGCAGTTTAGACATGGAAGAGGATAATAAACCACTTATATGCAAATTAAGCCAAATAACAATAGCGTAGTGGTAGAGCCTTTACACAAAGAGGAGGCATTCCCGGTTCGAGTTCCTCCACTCCCCTTTCCATTTTCTGTAGGAAATCTGTACCTAAAAATAATTCCTGACATTTACCTTTTAAATTTTATTAAAATGCATTGAAATGGCCTATATAGTAGTGAACGATATTTAAAATATAAATAAGAAGGTGAAACAGTCATGCATATTAATGAATGCAGAAGTAACCTATCTTAAGCAATGTGAAGCACTGCTAAGCAACATTTACCAGTATTACGCACATTTAAGAATAATATCCTATAGCTAAGCACTGCTTTAACTAGCGCAATGGCTTTGCGCAGAGCTGTGCACAGCACCAACTCGCACAAACAAAATATGTTTGCGCGGAGCTGCGCACCGCGCCAACTAGCGCAACGTCGGGCAACATAGAGCAAAGTAGAGCAACACTGGGCGAAGTAGAGCAAAGTCGGCTAAACATAGCCACACCTACTAGCCGGCCAGAAGTAAAATAAAAAGCAATGACAGGCTTCGAACCCGGGATACTGTGCATCATAATCAAAGTACAGAACCACTAAGCCATGACAGCTTTTGCATTGTCAACATACATATACATATTAATGAAAGTTTACTCAGTGCTAAACAGGTTTGCACTCAGCTGAGAATTTTCAAAACTGGCCAATCACAAATAAGTGTGGGAAATGAGCCATATTTAAGCCCCGTAGGTGGGAATAATCAGCATAACTGGTTGTAGCTCCCATCTGCAGTCAGAATGGCCAGTGCTGGAGAGGGCTCTTGTTTTCGAGTGCAACGGTGGGGCATTGAGGAGTCAAAACTGATGGTTTGGCTCCTTGTCCATCATCATGATGCAAGACTCCTGCAGGGCCAGTTCCAAGGCACGGAGTACAAAGCAGAAGCATGGAACTGTCTAGCACATGATCTTACCAGTGCCACAGGCGTCCTTTGCACTGGTGAGCAGGTCAGACACCACCATGCAGACCTGAAGAGATGGAAGCAGGACCAACTGAACCAGTGGATACAGAAGGCCCGTGGACATGACAATACCCCACTACTGAGTAGGTAGCCATGGAATTGAGTATGTAAGAATAGCTATTGTAGTCTATATAATGGGCAGGTATGTCTCAATATCCCTTCATTTACTTCACAGCTGCAGGTGTCCATGCTACGAATCAGCAAGCCTATGCAGATAGGCTGCTAAGGCTGCGCCACCAGGCAGGTTAGTAATTATTCTGCATGTATTGTTATATAAAATAAGTGAGAGAGCCTGAAAAAAGTGTTGTAGCCCAATAATAAAGGCATAAAATGCCATGAATAATTTCTCTGCATGTACTGTTATATAAAATAAGTGAGAGAGCCTGAAAAAGAGTGTTGTAACCCATTAATAAAGGTAAAATAAGTCCTGAATAATATCTCTGAATGTACTGTTATATAAAATAAGTGAGAGAGCCTGAAAAAGACTGTTGTAACCCATTAATAAAGGTAAAATAAGTCCTGAATAATATCTCTGCATGTACTGTTATATAAAATAAGTGAGAGAGCCTGAAAAAGAGTGTTATAACCCATTAATAAAGATATAATACGTCTTGAATAAGTCTTCTGCATGCACTGTAATATCAAATAAATGAGAGAGCCTCTAGAAAAAGTGTGTAATGTAATTAATAAAGGTATAATACCTGGAGTGTGTCCATGTCACTTACTTCGAAATGTTGTTGTACTCTTGCATTATATAAATAGTACTGTTGTATTAAGCGCTGTCAACCCACAGTTGGGCAGGCCCATATAAAGTGGATGAAGGGAGTGCCAGTGGCTATGAAGCATATATACAGTCCTCAACTGTTGGCTAATGGCTGGCATGCATAGGTAAATCTGACATATGAGTAGCTTGTTAATGTGTTACCCAGAAATGTGAGTGTGCTGCTAGAAATGTAGGGGGCTGTAGAAATATAACTGATAATGTCACGTGAACACATCCAGATATGTAGATATATAAATAAAATATATAAATACGTAGCAGTAACATCTGCATCCTGGACAGTTAGTATGTCAGATACAGGTCAAGTATATAAGGAACTAGCCAAACCCATTACACAACTTAATGCACGTTGCCTAGTGTAATAATACATGTAGGGGATATACACCTGCAGTCAATAGGAATGTAGTGTAAACTATAAGTACATATAAGATGTTAATGGAAGTATCTTTTTACACTCTACTGTATGTGCATAAACAATGCAATTCCACACCTCAATGGGTATGTCTAATCTCAAAACATTTGTTGGGACATATGTCTTATTGTTTTATAAATATCTGCATTTACTTTGATGCATGTGCCCTGTTCAAACACCACAATCTTGGTGGCCTGTTGCCACCAATCAATCCTGCATGCTGTTGGAATGTCCATTGTTGTTCTATATATGCATGTGTTATGCTTGCTGTTCAACTGTTGGAACTCTGGTGTGTTGGGTTAATGGGAATATTACTGCATGCTGTTACAACTAATTTGGAGTGCTGTTGGCTGTTACCAACCCATAACGTCATTAAATCCTTCTAAACATAGAATGTATGGGAAGGCTGGTCCCAGTGGACCCACCTGTCCCACTTCAGCTGGTGATGGAACCTGGCACCAGCAGGTCCGGTGCCCAGCCCAGGACCTCCTCCTCCGTTGGCTCTGTGCCACCTTCAGGTGGAAGCACTGCAGGGGATGGGGCTCATCCCCCCATGTAAGCGTGGGCAGAGGAGGGCCACCTATCACCCTCTGAACGGTCCAGGCTGTGGTGCGTAGGGAGATCCGGCGTTCAGTTGCTGATCCTCTACGCCAGCTCGAGGCATGAGTGCCGTGACACATGGGTGAGCCTGCCCCTCCAACACATCCCCCAGCACAGCCACCCTCTGGACTGTGAAGGTGCTGTGGTGACTGCCCATGGGTGGGAATGTCAGTTCCACTGTTGCCATCTGTGGGCTCATGGGCTTGCGATTTCCAAACATCCTTCCCCATCAATGGTGTTCACACCCCCAATGTGCCATATTCTGCCCCTGTATGTGTCTTGTTTGTCTTGTCTGTTTACCTCCCCAACCTACCTCCCCAAATATACCTATTTCCCCTACCCCACATTCCACTCTCACCTGTAAAAAGAAAAAAAAAATGGGCAATCTGCTCCCAAAAAAAGATTACGCCCCATACCTAGCTGTCCGTTTTGCACAAATGTCCACTGGACACAGAAACTGTAATTTAATTGGCAGTACTACATACTTTGTTGTCCCCACCCCTCTCTCAGGGGTGGAAGGTTTCAAATTTCCCTCCAAATTACTAGTATATGCGTAGCTGTTGCTGTTAAAGAAATGGGCAGCTATGGACCTTCCCTTCACCCGTCCTGCACATCCCGAGCTGTTTTCCCTACTGTCTTACCCTCTTTGTACCCCTTTTTCACCACTTTCCTATCGCCCCATTTTCTTTTCTTTCAAAGAAATTAGCACGGGGATTAGCGGGAGTAAGCATTTTTATGCAGTAGTTAGCGGGCTTGTGTGAGTGTGCGCATGTGTGCACTTAGCTAAGTATTGCTAAGCGTCATGCAAACCCGCGCAAATCCACTTACAACTGCTTAAAAGTGCTTAGTCACCCTGCATATGAGGGCCCTTGTTCTGCTCAGCAGCAAAATAAAACACCACTGTCAGTCTTGAACCCCAGACCTTGGACACACTAAACTGCATGAAGTACCACTAGGCCACAGTAGATATACAGCAGGTTGTTGCTGAAATATATATATCATGCATCAGAATGTGTGAATGTCAAGGAAAGATAGGAATGCCATAACACAAAACCTGTTCTGTGGAACTTTACCAGCAGCTGTTGTGAAATTGCATTATATGACTGTGATAACAGAACCACACATTCTAGCAGGAAATAATTTTACAACAGCACTCTACAACCCCCACACAATATCCCACCCAAATGTACAAATTACCACTGTGTTTAAGGTACAGCAAGGATGTAGGAAGCCGTACTCAGTACTGGAATTGTCCAGTTTCCATGAGCATCCTGTGATAATGCCAACAAAATAAAAAGCACAAACTGTGTAGAAGTGAGTACATTCATATCCACAGTATAGCAGTTCCCAAACAGTTCATGTGCCAAATGAAAACATCTCAATAACTATGTATGTATGGCAGCTAATTGTATAAGTAGAAAAAAAACTAAATACTCCCATGTATCTTGTGTTAGCATTTGTAGGGGTGAGTACAATTCTACACTGTCAACTGTGTACTAGAAGTGGCAACATTCACATCTGAGTACAACATTCAAATCACTGACAACACCCCTAGCTTCAGATATAAGAATTATACCAACCTTCTGACTTACACTACAGTGTCCACAGCAAACAAGCATATGCCCCACTTTGGAAAGCTGAAAGGCCTACGCCTACATTATCTAGCAATGTATAGCATTGGGTTGTTATGACAGTGAGTACTGCAATTACCACACAGAAGGCTGCATGCAATTACCAAATGGTGGCCACCAATTGGTGCACAGGCCATCACATGCACATGTGCAGATACCTCTAAAAGCAGGCTGTACTTGCTCTCCACACATGCAATCATTTCATTGCAGCCATGGAGAGAGAGAGAGTGAGAGTGAGAGTGAGCGAGAGAGACACAGAGACACACAGACAGACAGACAGACAGACACCGGCAACAACAACAGCAACAGCAAAAAAAAATTCAACATAAAAAAAAAAAATTAAATAGATATAAATAAAAAAAAATTACTACACACAGAACTTAATAATACAAACCCTTACAAAGTAAAAGTATGTAACTGATTTGTATTTACTGGCATGTAGTAGATATTTTTGAAGTGTACTCTACATACTTTGAATCATCCATATGTGGCAGCAGTACGTATCTATGTTCTGTACAGTAGTGTGTACAATGGCTGTTTGGGGGAGTAGCGCATACAGTTATATAAACATGGATGTGCCAGAGTAGCAAATGCATGATTGTCATATTAACGTGTGGCTTAGCAATGGCAACAGCTTTACCAGGCTAGTATGCTAATCTAGCATTTGCAGCTATATATACACCCTCTAATATTACTGTGTGCTCACATGTGACACCTGTTCATGTTGCAGCAAGGCCCAACAAGTCAGCCGTGAGGTCCATGGACTTACAACAGTGTGGACCTTGTGTGTGTATGGCACATACATACGGAAAGATCTGTCTGTGTCAGATATATTAGCATCTGTACATGTGCATAGAGCAAGGGACATACTGCAACTGTTTGTGAATGGTGGACATATATATATTGTTGAAGGTTGTTATGTGCGTGCTTCTATGTAGGTTGTAGTGTGTGGCAAACAAGACAGCATACAGTGCTGGTATATGACATGTGGTGGTTAAACGTTGTGGGTATGAATTGTCAGGTTTGCAGTGTTGCAGCCAGTGAGGCCTGCTAAAGCTACATGTGCTAAGGACACCTTCAATGCATTCCGGACAACACTGTGCAATATTAGTACATAACAGCATACCTCGCAACCTTCGCATAATTGATATTCCCACCATGAAAGGTGGACCGTATATGTGCCTATATGTATATCTACATGTACACCAATGTATGTTTATATTCATGTGTGTGGATATATATATATATATATATATATATATATATATATATATATATATATATAGAGAGAGAGAGAGAGAGCACGAGAGAGAGAGAGAGAGAGAGAGACTGGGTCATATTTACTGTGATAGATGCCTGGTGACAAAGCCATGGACTCAAGCTCAATGTTGAAACTGCATTGGCATCCCTTATGGCAAAAACTCCATACCCATGAGCTACCACATAGGTGGTAGTCTACTTAACAACGAATGTGTGATAAGAGACCATGGGACACAGGTGGACAGTAGTCTCCCCTTTGATAATCACAGTGCCATACTAGTCGTGTAATCTGTCTACCTGCCACACCTCATCACAAAAGGTGTGTCATCCAGGGAAATATAGGTCAGTGTTCCCCTCTACTCATCACACATAAAGTCCATTATAGAGGACAATGCCCCATGTGGTATGTACCTCACAAGACATCTACAGAAACTGGAAACGACAAAGACATACCTCACAAAGAGTAAGACCAGCCTCAAACAGATGCCCTATGCAGACCATCTCACAAACCCACAACTACACTGTGTCGCATACTGCCTACCCAGAGGTGACCTCTGCCTAGCATACTAAGCTATGTCAAACCCAGAGCTGTTGGACATGCTGCATGTAAACAGAACACAATCTCTTAGAGCTACACGCTCTAGGGACCCAAACCTTTTGACCACAATAAACAGCACATGCTGGAGGGATAGATTCCCATCTCAGAGACATCCCATACTCTGGAACAAACCAACTACCCATAGCAAACAAAGCTCCTAATTAGCAGTCATCATAAATAATCATGAAGATTGTATGGGAGATAGTGAATACACCCGGGCAATCACCTCTGTGTCTCTGCTTGACAGTGCCACGTGAAATGCAATGACCTGTGTATCAAAGGCCAGGATAACATATGGCTAGGCTTCTATAGGCACTAGGGCCAATAGCCTCTTACCTACCTATGAAGTGATACACACCCACATGTACTTGTTGCAATAATTGCTATGTGAGGTTGACTGGGTGTGATGGTGAATGTGTTGGTGAATGTGTCAGAGTTTGGTTTATGTGTGATAGCTTAGTGGGAAACTGGTTCTGCTATGGTATTATGTATCCTAGCTGTGATCCCAGCAAAAGATGTGTATACAATTGCTAGGCTGAAAAAGCAGTATGCCATACATTCTGACGTAGTCCCTTGTTGTTGACTGGGGTGCCCATTGTAAGCTAAAGCAGTACAGGCATACTTACTGAGTGTTACTGCTGGTGAATCCAACTCCTGTAAGAACTGTAGTACTACCTGAAGCTGTATGCCTAAACAGCACAGTATGGTGTACATCCACATTTATTGGAACCACTGTTCCATGTGTTCCCTGTAGTCCTCACAGATTACGTACCTCAGGCACAAGGTCTCGTAACTACTGACACACAGTACTGTAAGGTACACAGGTAAAGGTCACCTGGATTGCTATACCTATGTGTCTGGTATATATGGCTGATGTGTGTGGGTGTATGCCTGTACCATGGCCTCGGTCATATGTGTGTTACAGGATATAACTGCGTATCTAGCAACATGTATAGTGTAGTGCAGCAGTATGCCACCTATATTCACGAATGTGGACATATGTTAGGCAGGGGTCTTTGTCTTCCAGGGTAATGTCCCACCATCATAATCCCGCCTATAGCATGGCGGAGGAAGAGGTTATAACATCCAGCCTAGTGCAGCAGTATGCCCTCCTGTTCTCTAGAACCAGCCAGGACCAGCATGAGCGGACTACGCTGTGGCAAGA
The DNA here is from genome assembly GCF_019279795.1 of Protopterus annectens. Lineage (NCBI taxonomy): Eukaryota > Metazoa > Chordata > Ceratodontiformes > Protopteridae > Protopterus > Protopterus annectens. Next base: position 1,726,305,626 of record NC_056732.1, read on the forward strand.
GCTTGTCCATCGGGTAAATGACATAGGCATGCATAACCGAACATATGAGCAGGTACGCCATCACTGCAGTGATTTAATTAGACATGTCTGGCAGCATGTGTCTGATATCCGCAAACAGCAGCTTTCCACAGGTGGGGGGGTAGCCATCCATTCCCCCCCTCACCAGAGTGGATGAGCTGCTCCTGAGCCAGGTGGCTCCTGGCCAACAACAACCCCAACAACTAACGTGTGTCATCATGGAGGATGGAGCCACACAGCAAGCTGACATGGAGCGTGCAGATAACATGGCACAGCTGTAGACTACTGTTACCTCTATGGTTAAAGCATGCTTATGTGAGATGTGTACTGTGTAGTTAGACAATGTGGTGCCTAGTGTTGTGCAATAGTAATAATTACGAATACAATCTGCAGGCCTGTGACTGTCAACCGTTGTACTACTGTATGATAGCAAACACACAGTAGCAATGCCACAGTTGTTGCCAGTGACAAAGTGTCTCATATCCTTGTAGGTCCCTCTGGTGTGACAGCAAGACAGCCGACCCATGATGGTGAGTGTGTTCTACCTTTAATACTGCTAATTAAATGTGCATGTCATAGGTGAGGTGTAGGCCGTGTACACGTAACACACATACGCATAATGCATGCCGTGCATATTTGCTGTGAGACTATGCACATCCCAGTAATGTGGGTAGCTGCCTAAAACACATACAATACACAGAACATTCCACACAATTGTGGCAACACTGATGTGGACATTGGATAGGCAGAGTCAATACACATGCACACAACATACACAACTTTGTCATACGCAGTACACGTTAACATGCTACACATGGCATATTCAGATGCCTGCTGTAAGGTCACACTACAGTATCCCAAACGTCATCCACACAGTACACATAATATACCTGAAGGGTAGATGCCTCACATGGGGCTGTGCAACACTCTTCGACACATTACACATTCATGGTAGGCAATGCCCCCTATTGTGCACCTTACAAACCCATGTAACAACTGGCTGCGAAATGGTGAATGTAGCCATGGTACAGCAGTTCTGGTACAGCATGGTATGTGCTGGTCTGGCACACATTAGTAGCCTTGAGTGACCACATGATGCTGCATGATGATGGCTCTGGGTAGTACACCCCATCCAGTTACAGTGACCACAGTACTCCACATAGCATTACCTGCTATGCACCTCAGTGTTGTGTGTGTGCACACATAGGCACCTATACACAATATGCATAGGAATCACCCTTTGTACAAAGTGACACATATATGTCTTGTAATGCTATTGAGTGTATAGGTCACATGACACACACTGTGTCTGTGTGATGTTTAATGTTGCAGTTGTGTTGTAGCATGCCATGTCATGTCTGGCACTGGCATGTCCACAATATGTCCTACACTCACCATAACCATTGTACAATGGCCATGTTGAGCAATGGTATTCCATCAGGGAAACATGCACCACTCATCCTGTGTGTATACATAGCATGCATGTGCTAATCCTGTGTCCACAATTATCTGCTGAAGACACAGATGCTCAAATCAGAAAAGGATATCTACTTGACACACACAGATACACATCCAGCCATGGTATGTATACCTGTGAGAGATGGTGCATAGGACATTGCAGAGCTTATAATACTTGCACAGCACTGTCATGTCCATGTACACAGTGCATTCCAGGGAGAGGCCAATCATCAAAGACATGTATAGTGTTATTGGCAAGGGCTGTCAACACCCGCACTGCATGCTGTTGGGAAAAACATGTCCTGCATGCTGACACGTGTGATATAACTGTTTGCCTTGTGATACTGTACCCCACCATCACCTGCTATTGAGTATCTTCTGGATTGTGTGTGTGTGTGTGTGTGTGTGTGTGTGTGTGTGTGTGTGTGTGTGTGTGTGTGTGTGTGTGTGTGTGTGTGTGTGTGTGTTTTAGTGAGGAGTGCATTTGTGTGCATGTGTCCATGTGTGCATGAGTGCATGTCTGCATGTGTGCATGTGTTCATGTGTGCATGTGTGCATGTGTGCACGTGTGCATGTGTTCATGTGTGCCGACATCATGTACAGGTCATAAAGTGTGTTTCCTGTCTTCCTCTCGCAGGTGCTGACTTTGGGCTGGTTCACTGCAGCAGGGAAACTGATGTCACTGAGCAAAACCGTGATACTGATGATAGGTGTGTTGAGGCACAGGCATGTTTGCCAGGGTCTGTCGTTGGGCCACCAATCGACAGTACACAGCTGTCCACCCCATCCATGCATACAGTCATACTGCCAATACATCCATCACCAATGCCCATAGCTGAAGGACAGCGTACAGTTGGCATTGGCCAGGACAGTGTGGTATCCATGGCACATGCATTCCAACACAGCAACCATACCCAGATGTCTGGAAGGGTACCACATAGGCAGATGTCCAGGGGTTCTCGTAGGAGCACTGCTGCTTATCATGACACTGGCAGACGTGCTACAGGTCTGACAACATCACACATGTTGCAGGCTGTCATGGAGGCACAGGCACATATGGAACGGTACACCAGACAGGGACTAATGGCACAGAGGGCACATAACACCACAGTTATTGACAGTATCTGTGACCTAGCAGGTGCCATCCATCATTACACCGAGGTCACTGATAGATGTTGGGGAGATACATTAGATATCCTCCGCAATGTCATGTTCATGTGTCAGGACAGTGCGGGACGGTTGAGTCATCGACGTGGACGTATGCCAGCAACATCAGCAGCTGGCAGTCGCCGCAGATGTCCCTCAAGCCACAGCCCCTCCCGTAGTGCCAGTACCAGCCCCACCAATGTTGGGGGTGGGCTGTCCATAGAAAGTCCTAGAAGACCATGTGCACGTGGCTCTGGACAGTCCCAGCAGGGACCTGTGTCCAGTGTACATCCATCCACCTCTGGGGATAGTACCCGGTCTAGCTTAGTACCTGATAGTGTCAGTAGCACCCCTGCCAGGCACAGGTACCGTATCCGTGGCCAGAGATGGTGATCTGTAAAGCCTTGCAGGTACAGTCTGTGGCTGTCCCACAAATACCCATATATGGCAGCCACATGGTGGAACTGTGTGCATGCAGACACATACACATACTCCAGACACCTAGGGCTAACACATACCCACACACATTACATCAACATTGTCCCATTCCGGTATTCTTGCCCCACACACACACACACACACACACACACACACACACACACACACACACACACACACACACACACACACACACACACTCTCACACATACATGTTGATTGGATGGCTCACTGTAGGCCTCTGGCAAACCAACAACACACCCTGTGCATATGATGAAACCTGTGCCGCCTCCTGTCATCTGTAACATCGATGCAGGAACAGGATACCATGGTGATAATGCACAGGGAGTCTTTATAGCAGTATAGCAATGTTAGCATGTTGTCAGCAGTAGAGTGTAATGATATGCTTGAAGGTGTAGCTGAGCAGGCATGATGCATTAAAGCTATGCTTGCCATTGTAGTGTTGTTTACACCAGTGTTGGTTCCAATTGTGTATTGTCTGGCCACGTGCCACTTGGATGATGTGTGCAGTATTGGCAGCATGTGTTAGAGAGTGGACAGTATGTGTGGGATGTGTGTAGCACAGATTTGCAGGTGTACAGTTGTGAACATGGTGGAGGTGCACTGTCTGCATGTACGTGCATAGTGGATACATGGCCAGGGTGACATGCTCTGTATTACACAGTAACACTCCATAGTTTCTATTGGTGGCCAGTATGCATTGTACTACACACATTCCGGAACCTGACTACACATGTGTGTATGACATTGTTTGACACTGTGCTGTGGGTGATACTGTTACTATCTGTCATTGTTTTGCATTCTGGTAGTATACATCACTTCAACAGCCTGACCATAACCAATTGTTAGATGATGTCTTGACAACCGACACACAGATGTAGGACACACAGCAACATTTGGATCCTTCAGGTACTATACCATGCCAGTAACCACTGGCATTCACCTGCATCCATTACTGACACCACTCCTGTTTGGCATATAGCTCTCTTAGGTAGAAACAATCAAAGTAGGGATATGTCCGTCCACATCTGGTAATGCATACTGTGGCCTATAATGCATTCTCCAAATGACACACACATCCTCCACAAGGGTATCATACAGACAGATGCCTGTTGTCAAACCCATGCTGTAAAGCTATAAGCCAAACTAAGCATAGTCATCCACCTTTATGGAACATATTATCCCCCCAGTACCACATAGGTAGTGGCCACCAACATGATGAACAGGTACCAATGTGTACATGCAACCAAGTGTTACGTCATCTCTCCTTTGTTAATCTCATTTCCAAAGGTATTTTGAAATCCCTCGGTGGATCACATAAGCAATAAGGGGTCTGCATGCATATCCACAAAGGTTGTTCTACACCTGTTATGAATAGTCATCATTGACAGACTTTGCTGCATTTGAACAGGTCTGACATATACCTCAGCCATAGACCCTCACTCACACATTCCAATAGGAACCGTAATGAGTTTGTGTAACACAGATGACCTAGGCCAGGGATCACTGCAGTGGCTGGGCTTGTCACAAGCATACAGATGTGACCTAAGGTCTGGGAAGCAGCAGCACAGTCTGGCAAGGATGACAGTTGTGTTCTCGGAGAAAGCAGGGTTCCCACACATGCAATCATTGAGGTAACATGCACGTATATGTATTTGCCACACAGCTAGCTCACATGTGCAATGCATGCTGTTATGTCATACAGTAGTAAAAGCAAAACCCACAACACATTGACAAACAGTGTCACACACATACACTCACCAAGTGCAGATTCAAATCCCTAGCTAACTACTTTATGATACTACAGCAGTACACATTAACACGACATGCTAGACACATTACTGGGAGTTCTATTTTCCACAGGTATATTTGTAGGATGGTGACATCATCAGACTTGACAAAGGTTAGTTTACTGCTTTTAAGGTCTCTTACTACTCTCCTAAAAGGTTTCTCCTTCCCAAGGAGACCACACACAAACACAGTTGTCCAGTGCAGGATTCAAACCCCTACCTAACTACTTCATGATACTACAGGAGTACGCAAAACACGACACACTATACACATTACTGGGAGTTCTCTTTTCCACAGGTATATTTGTAGGATGGTGACATCATCAGACTTGACAAAGATTAGTTTACTGCTTTTAAAGTCTCTTACTACTTTCCTAAAAGGTTGCTCCTTCCCAAGGAGACCACACACAAACACACACAGTTGTCCAGTACAGGATTCAAACCGCTACTTAACTACTTCATGATACTAGAGGAGTATGCATTGACACAACAAGTTATACACATTACTGGGAGTTCTTTTTTCCACAGGTATATTTGTAGGATGGTGACATCTTCAGACTTGACAAAGGTTAGTTTACCACTTTTGAGGGGTTTTACTACTCTCCTAAATGGTTGCTTCTTCCCAAGGAGACCACACACAGTTGTCCAGTGCAGGATTCAAATCCCTACCTAACTACTTCATGATACTACATGAGTATGCATTAACATGACGCGCTATACACATTATTGGGAGTTATCCTTTCCACAGGTATATTTGTAGGATAGTGACATCATCAGACTATACGAAGTGGGTTACAATAGGTGACATTAGATGGGCTACATTGAAGGAATGTCTAAACACTTTGGCCATGTGATCATCAAAGGTGAGTTTCCTATCTACCTGTGTCACCAGGGCCATAATGACTTTCTCCGTGCATGCTGGATTGCCACCTATGTGGTAATTTGTGTGCACTTTGTTTTACCCAAAGGGGATGACTATGCATTCTTTGCCATTCAGCTTGAGGGCATTGTTTTGACACCAGGTATCTGTCTCTGTAAGACACTTCTGGAGGATGTCTGTGTCAGCTGTACAGTCGATTATGGACCACAGTTACCATTCATCTGCAAACCTGTTCAGCCATACACCTGCCCTGCTTGCCTGTACTTCTGAGCAGTATCTACTGAACAGGTGGGGTCCCAGGACCAAGACCTGTGTGATGCCATTTGTCACTGGCTTAGAGTTGGACATGGCACCTGCAACTATGAACATGTGTGTTTTATCTGTGAGCCACTTGGCCACCCATCCTGTGACATAGCTGTTAATTTTCAAGCTGGTACACTTGTCCATGATGACAGAGTGGGGAATGGTGTAGTAAGCCCTTAGTGAGGTGTATGTGGGCTGTGTGGACTACTTTCACCTCCATCTATGTTCATGGTAACTGTTTTAAATAAGTCAACTTGGTTTGGGAGCCAGGCTCTGCCTTTAACAAGGTGAAGTTGTGTAGAGTCCAGTGTCTGGAGATCTCCAATGTCTCAGTGTATGGGTTCCATGACAATTTGCTCAATAACTCTGTAGACCCGGCTGAGTAGACATATTGGGCAATGGTTTCCAGGTTCTGTTTTAGCACACCCTCTGTGGAGCTGGATGACTGTTAGTGTATGCCATTCTTTGGGTACATAGCCTGTGGTACGCTTGAGTCTGGACAGTGAATGTAGGTGAGGGTGTAGTTCCTTATGGGCCTAGTGTAAGACGCAGCCTGGGACAACATACAGTCACATTGATGCTATGTTCTTAGCATTAGTGAGGGCTGTCTTTACCTGCATGTCTATGACGTCTGGGGCTCTGCATCCTTCTGTGATGGACACAGGTCCTTTTGGGGGTGAAGGGGGGAGTTTACACTGAACTTGACCCCCTGGATGTGGGCAATGAAAGTTGGTTTGGTGTATTTCATTCCTTTTCTCAGTAGCTGACAGCATATTTGGAAGTTGACACCTACATGTCTGGTATAGCTACCGAAGGCTTTGTGGCTGTTATTCTTACATTCCTTGGCTATTTGTCTTTAGAAACCGTCCTTGGATTATTTTATGAGCGATCATTGTTTCTTCCTGATAATGATCAGTGATGCCTCTCCTTTAGTGAAGTTGGATCTATCATGTGTTCATTTCCTCCTTCTCTTGTCTAGCTTATTTAAGGACAACAACCACCTGCTTGTCCTATTTTTGGAGGAGTGCATCTTGGTTTTATTTGTGATGTCTCATTCCATGCATCCCTGTAGATGCTCATAGGATGCACTTGTAAATGATTCTGCAGATTGCATACCATTATCCTATAGCAAGAGGTCTTCGGAACGTTCCACTTTGGTCTTGGGAAGTGTGCAGTTTGCTTTTGCAAACGTCTTCACAGTGGTTTCATTGAATGGGTGTGGGGGCGGGATGTGGATGTCCAGTGTGATCACTTAATGATCTGATATTACCAGCGAGGGGTTTATCTCTGTTGTGGAACACTGGTACACCATGTTGGTGATGATCATGTCCAGTATGTTGTCACCTCTAGTGGGCATGCTGACCAGCTGTTCCAGGGTGTTAGAGTTTCTTAACTCTAGGACACACTGGGCAAAGGATGTTGTATACGAGTAATTCACCCACTCAATGTTTGGGTAGTTGTAATCTCCTCATATAATGGTGTTTGATAGGACCTTTATATTTGCAATTGTTCTCCGGAATACTGAGTGAGGTTCCTGAGACAAGGTACGTGATCTGTAGCAGGCTACAATCTGATGGGCAGCTCTGCCCAGTGTTAGTTGCACTTTCATGGTCTCCAAGGCCTCATGTTGTGCCAGTAACCTGAAGGTGTGGATATCCATAAGGTAAATCGCTACACCCCTTCCTTTTGTATTTCACTTGTGGTTTTGGGTCCAAAGGTCAGAGTGATTGTGAGTGTTTTACATGGATCATATCCAACAGCTCTATGTTTGACATAGCTTTGTATGTTAGGCAGTGAACACCTCTAAGTAGGCGATATGCAAGGGAGTACGGATGGAGCATTTTGCGATGGTCTGTGTATGGCATGTATTTCAGGCTACTAATGCTCTTTGTGAGGTATCTGCTGGCTTTCCAGTTGTTGCAGTTGCCTTGTGAGGTACATAGCAACAGTGGTGTTGTACTCTTTTATAGTTCAGGCAGTTGATTACAGGGTGCATACCCAGGTTATGAGGAATGCCAACACTTCCATCACTGTTCAATCATTTAAAGATCCTGATTTTGAAGAGGGTATGGAATCTAACCTTTCAGAAGTGTCAGAGTCTGATCAGTCAGTTTATGCTAATGAGAAACAGATTTAGGAACCTAAGCAGTGTTCTTGTTTTCCCAAATGCTGGCTAGATTTGGGGATGCATTTAAATGGGAGCAATCATTGGCTGCCCCTGAGATCAGCAGGGCTTTTCAAATTTTGGAAGATGAGGCCCTGGACGTGGAGACCTTTTCTCCATTGATCCCAGCATTGGACAATGTTTTAAGAAAGCTTGCAATTCTCCTCTGTTTATTAAGGTTCCATCTAAAAAAGTGTTTACAGTATTCAAGGTATGTTCAGCCATGTCTGACCTAAAGTCCCCTTATCCGCCGACCCTGTTTCTGTGCCCTCAGTGGGCTCTTCTAACAAAAAGACGTTGTCTTCATCAAATCTAATCCCTTCAGATAAGCTAGGCAAGTGGCTAGAATCTCTGGGAAAGAAGCATGTGCAGTCCAGTTTGGCATCTTTTAAAGTGTTTATAGGTTCATAGGTTCATAGGTAGATACTAGGCTATCTGCTCTGGGGCATTTATAATCCTAGCCAGAGTGTATTTGGCTTTCACCTCCCTATTAGATTAGCCTACTGTGCCTCTGTATAGTAGGTTACAGAAGGTAGCCCTTTAAGATTAGTTTACTGTGCCTCTGTCAAGCAGGGACACAAAAGAGATCCCAGGGGTGAATTTGCGATTTCCCATCCATACATCCAGATTTTGCTTGAAGAGGGTCAGCAAGGGGCTATGTCTAACATGAATTGGGATTCTATTCCAGAGTGAGGGGAGCCTCTGGGAAATGAATCTGTCCCTCCAGCATGTCCTATTTATTTTTGTGTTGAGGTTTAAGTCCCTGGAGCGTGTAGCTCTAAGGGATTTGGATTTTTTGAGGTGGAGCATGTCCATTAATTCTGGGTTAGAATTGGCTTTGTACGTCAGGCATAGATCGCCTCTGAGTAGGTGGTAAGCAACTGAGTAGAGCTGGAGTTTCTTTAGTCAAGCTGCATAGGACATCTGTTTGTGGTCCATGATCCTCTTGGTGAGGTACTTTTGGGGTCTCTCCAGTTGCTGCAGGTATTGGGTAAGGTACATCCCAAAAGGGGCATTGTATTCAATTATGGGCCTGATAAGTGATGAGTAGAGGGGCACAATGACCTCTCTTGATCTAGATGCAAACCCTTTTGTGATAAGGTGGGCTATATAGAAGGTCTTTCTAACCACTTTGGTAACGTGATTATCAAAGGAGAGATTACTATCTACATGGGTCCCCAAATCCCTAATTACTTCTTCCATACTTAATGGATTACCACATATGTGGTAATTTGTGAGCACTTTGTTTTTCCCAAAGGGGATGACTATGCAATTTTTAGCATTTAGCTTGAGGCCGTGGCTCTGGTACCAAGCATCCATCTCCGTGAGACCCTTTTGGAGGATGCTTGTGTCAGCTGGAGAGTCGATTATGGCTCCCAGTTTGCAGTCATCTGCGAACTTTGTCAGCCATAGTCCCCCCATGTTAGCCTGTACCTCAGAGAAGTATATACCGAATAAGAGAGATTCCAGAACTGAGCCTTGTGGACACCACTTGTAACTGGTTTAGATTTGGATGTGGCACCTACAATTCTGACCATGTGGGTTCTATCGCTGAGCCAGTTTGCAACCCATCTTGTGACATAGGGGTTAATATTTAAGCTGGTAAGCTTATTTATGATGCCCGAGTGGGGTATTGTGTCGAAGGCTTTTGCGAGGTCTATATAGGCTGTGTGGACTACCTTGCCCTCATCTATGGCTTTGGTAACTGTTTCAAAGAAATCAACTAGGTTTAAGAGGCAAGATCTGCCCTTAACAAAGCCAAATTGGGTAGGGTCCAGTGTTTGGAGGTTCCCAATGTCTTTGTTAATGAGCTCCATGATAATATGCTCCATAGCTTTACAGATCAGACTATTCAGGCTTATGGGGTGATAGTTCCCGGGGTCCGTTGTAGTGCCACCTTTGTGTTGTGGGACCACTGTAGCTGTACGCCATTCTTTGGGTACATATCCTGTAGTAAGGCTAAGTTTGAACAGTGACTTAATGTGAGGGTACGGTTCTTCTTGGAGCTCGCGTAAGACGCAGCCTGGGACACCGTCCGGTCCCATAGATGCTGTGTTTTTTGCTTTGGAGAGGGCAGCTTTCACCTGTGCATCTGTGATATCAGGGAGGTTGCATTCAGTTGGGATAGGCATTTGCTCGTTTGGGGGGAAGGGGGGGAGAAGTTAGCACTGAACCTGTCTGCCAGGATGTTGGCTATGTCTGTAGGTTTGGTATATTTTGTACCATTATGCATCAATTCAGAGCATATCTGGGAATTTCCACCCATATTCCTGACATAACTAAAGAAGGCCTTCTGATTATCTTTAGTGTCTAGGGCAATTTTTCTTTCAAAGCTGGCCTTTGATGATTTTATGAGGTATCATAGTTTCTTGCTAATACTGATCAGAGATGCCTTCCCTTTTTGCGATTTTGCTCTATCATGTAGTAGCTTCCTCCTTCTGTTATATAGGTTATTTATGGCCGGGGTCCACCAGACAGGTCTCCTGTTTTTGGAGGAGTGAGTCTTGGTTTTATTTGGGATAGCACGATCCATGCATTCCTGCAGGTGCTCATAGAATGCAACTGTAAAGGATTCTGCAGATTGGGCAGTATTATCCTCTGGCCTGGGGGGCTTTGAAGGATTCCACCTCAGTCTTGAGAAGTGTGAAGTTAGCTTTTGAGAATTTTTTTTTATAGTGGTTTCCCTGGCTGGGGGTGGGGACGGGATATGGATGTCCAGGGAAATTAGTTTATGATCTGATCTTACCAATGAGGGGTTTACCTCTGGTGTGGAATATAGAGTCCCCATGTTGGTGATGACCAGGTCCAATATGCTTTGCCCTCTTGTGAGAGTGGTGACCAGTTGTTCCATAGCATTAGAGTTTACAAATTCAAGGAACCATTGGGCGAGGGTGTTTGGGCTTGAGTAGTTTTCCCAGTCAATGTTTTGGTAGTTGAAGTCACTCAATATCATGGTGTTTGGAGAGACCTTCATATTCTCCAGTGTTCTCAGGAATACCGAGTGGGGTTCCTGTAAAAGGGAGGATGATCTGTAGCAGGCTACAAACTGAAAGGCAGTTTTGCCCTCTGTTAGTTGCACATGGATGGTCTCCGATGCTTCGTGCAGTGCCACTAACCTGGAGGTGTAGATATCTTTGATGAATATAGATACTCCCCCTCCTTTTGTGCTTTGGTCCGAGTTTTGGGGCCGAAAAGCATGGTATGAGTTATAACCTGGTAGTGCTGGGATGCTCACAGGAGCCTTGAACCAGGTCTCTGTTACTGCACAGACATCGATCTTCTCCATGCTGAGGTGAGTCTCAAGTGCATGCATCTTGAGGTTTAGACTTCTGGCACAGTGTTTTATGTGGAAGTTTGCATTGAGGTCTATATATAACTTAGATGAGTTTGCTGCATTTGCTACTGGTTGAGCAAAAAGTCTGTGTCAAAGATATTGCTTCCAATGTTTCTCAAGTGTTAAAGCATGCCTTAAAGAGTGCCCTGGTGAGGGACAATACTTTTTCTAAAAATCCAGCTGTCAGTGATGAAAAAGAGGTATGCTTGGTTGCACAGCCAGACCTTTTATGATGAGTTAAAAATTAGATTATGAATGTTTCTTTTGAGTCTGATTGTGTTTGGTACAGTAGCTAATCAGATCCTTAAACATGGGGATAACAAATGTAAACTGATGCAAGGGTGTCAAAAATGTTTTATATTCCTAAGTTTACTTCCAATAAGCAGGATAATTTCCAGTGGAATAACTCACAGTCCAAGGCAAACAAAAAGAAAGGGACTAAAAGTAAATGGCAGGCTGTAAATTCCACCAAACCTAATAAGAGAGTTTCCTTTCCCAAAAGGATACTCTCTTGAGCAGCTTATGTTTTGCCGAGATGCAGCACCTGTCTTTCAAAAGTCCCCTTCAGGTACCACATCTCAAAGGTTACCTCTCAATAAGGCATTTTGGCCATCAGTGGTTTCTGACAGATGGATGCTCAACACCATTTGTAGGGTGTTGCAGATGACACTGGAAAGAACATCCACCTCTTTTCAAAGGGGTTCCCCTCACCTGCTGGACCATCATTTTCTATTCCCTCATATAGTTCAACAAATGCTGGGCTCATGGGTCATAAAACTGGTACCTCTCTCAGAAAGAATGAGAGTTTTCTCCTTCATAATTTTCCTGGTTCTCCTAAAAAGAGCTGCAGTGAAGATCAGTGTTGGACCTTTCCTTTCTGAATGCATTTGTCAAGGTCCACAAGTTTAAATGTTCAATATGCAGACAGTGCTTCCTCTTTTGCAGAACCACTGCTTCATAGTGACCTTGGATTTGAAGGATGCATATAACATATCCCTATTGCTCATTGCTACAGGAAATATCAGAGATTTGTTGTGTCTGGTTCACACCTTTGGGTTATCTACTACATCTCCTGTGTTTACCAAATGCCTTGTCCCAGTAGTGGCTCACTGTCAGACTCTTGGCATTCACATTTTTTCCATCTTGAGCACCTTGCTGATCTATGCAGGGACTGCTTCCAAGTGTTTGAAATCACTAGAGAAGGTGTCTACTTTACTCTCCTAGCCAGGGTCAAGTTGATCATCTGGAAGTTATGTCTAACCCCATTGCAAAGACTAGTCTTTCTGGGGTGCTTAACTGACTCCAACAAAAGAATGGCTTTTCTTCCTGAAGACAATATCCTTTCTTACAAGATGGCATTTCTGGAATTCTCCAAAAGGAATGTTACCTTGGCAGCAGAATTCCTAAGGATTCTTGGACTGATGACATCCACGATTCTCATTGATACCACTGGTTCGTGAGGAAAATTCAATGGTATGTCCACAATTGTTGGACCTAGCACCTACATTCTCTGGAATCTTAGTTGACAGTATTTCCCTTCTTCATATGAGAGTTACTGTAGGGAGAAAACAGCTGAGTAGTAACTCAGTACTTGAAATCTTCCCAGCAGTGTCAGCTCAGTCTTTCCAAACCAATTTGTCCGACTTTACTTGGGGAGCTGTGTCAATGGGGGTGCAAGTGCAAGCCATGTTGGGCCCAAGTACAAATGGAAGCACATCCATATCAAGGAAATGTTGGCAATGATTCACACCTTGAAAGTCCTTCTCCACCTATGTTTTGCAGATCCTGTTTTTGTTGTTACAGTCAACACCACAATGATGTAGTACTTCAACAAACAAGGAGATACAGTCTTACACTCTGTGCTGGTTGGCAGTGAGGGCCTTGGAAATGGCTATGCTGCATTCTCTGACTTTTCAGGAATCATACATCCCATTCAGGCAAAACGTTGTGGTAGATAGATTAAGCAGATCCTGGGCAGACCCACACAAGTAAAAGCTCAAGGCAGTGGTGTTTCAGGATCTAGTCCAGATGTGGAAAACACGTCTAATAGATTTGTTCATCTCCTTTCAAAACAGACAGCTGGAGAAATTCTGTTTCAGACAATCATGCTTGAAGAGATATGCATTCTTATTCTCTTGGACGGGGATATTCCTGCATGCATTTCCACTGATTCACAAGGTAATTCAGAAGGCTCAGAGTGAAATTCCAAAGATCATTGTGGTGACCTGTATTTCCCAGACAATCTTGAGTCCTACTTTTAATGATATTGGTCAATGGCAATTATGTCAGATTTCTTTGCCCTCTGGCTTTGTTCACACAATCTCATGGGTAACTGGTGCACTCCAATTTGAAACAACTTCAACTGACAACCTGGATGATTCAATCTTGACTTTGTTAAGGTACTTGTTTCATGAGGATGTGCAGCAGGTGTTAAAGGAGGCCAGAATACCTCCCGCTAGAAAATCTTATGTTTATAAATGGATGGAGTTTTCTAAGTGGTGCCTCAGTAGGATCAGAGGGTATCTTGAAGTTAATATTCCTAATGTCTTGAAATATTTGTGTGAAATTAATGTGCATTTAGTAGCCATCTCTGCTTATCTGCCAATGGATCTACCTCTTTCTTCTTCACTTTTCATAAAACAGTTAATGAAAGGAGTATGGGTGTGACACTCCCTTGCAAGAAAGTTTCTCCTTCATGGGATCACAATTATGTTTTGGAAAAATAGGTCTGACCACCTTTAAAACCAGATGCTCAAGCTGATCTAAAGTTCTTAATGAGGAGAACTGTTTTATTAATTGATCTGACATCTGCAAGGTGAGTTTCTGATCTGTAAGCTATTTTGATAGGACAAACTTACCAGATTTTCCACAGAGATAGGATTGGCAAATGCAGTAACCCTTCTTACATTCCAAAAGTGGTCTCAGAATTCACTCTCAGTCTATCAATCTCCATGCGTCCTTTCCAAAACCTAAGAATAAGGGAGAGACAATGCTTCATACCTTTGATGTGCATTTGCAGCTCAAGTACTACCTTGACAGAATGAAACCCTTTAGGAAAGCCAAAAGGTATTTTATTTCCTACACAGTGGCAAAGAAGTGTCAGCCTGTCATGACATAAACCACTGCATGGTGGGCATCCTCTGGTCATTTTTTTGTTACACCTAGCATGGCAAGATGAATCCAGACAAGGGAAAGGTGCATTCCAGCAGGGTCTTTTCCTTTTCAGTGGTACCTTGGAAAGGATGGACAACAGACATATTCTAGAGGAAGCAACTTGCTCCTTTGCCCATACCTTTATGAAGTACTACAAGCTGGATGCCTTTTCTAAATCCAGAGCAGGCTTCACTTGGGGTCACTCTCCAGGGGGTCCTAGACCCTTATCCTTCCTCCTCCCAGGTTGGATAAGCCTTGGAAATCTACCCATATGCCAGTATGGCAGTGTGCTTGTTGAACATAGTATAGTTGTATAAGTCCTACTTACCTGTAGCATTAGATATTCGTAGAACACACTGCCTTACTGGCAATACCCTCCCACTATCCCCTTTTCTTGATGAATATAGTTTTGTGTTGGAGTTGGAGTTGATGTTTGCTCAGCAGCCCTGCTATTCTGTGTGTCTGGCTTTTGGTTTGGAACAGTAGGCATTCACAAAGCATGTTTTCATCCTCCCTTCCTGCTGGACCCTAGAAAACTGAAGGAGTCCTGTCTTTGGGTTAGAACGGCAGTTCATGTACCACCAGGTAATTAGTCCATCACTCAAAAAGACAGGCAATGGGAGTAGCTCTAAGCTTTGATAGCCTGCCAGAAGTAGGGTAGCAGGGCACCACTGCTATTACTCATATGCAAGTTAGGCAGCTTGTTCTACAAACAGCTACTGTTAAAGGTAAACAGGACTTATGCAGCTGTACATTTCTACTGAGCATGGTATAGGTATGTTAAGGTAATGTTTTCTCAGGAGTAGCTCCTGGAGAGACAGATCTGAAAGCATCATGTGGAGAATATATAAATGACTGAAAAAAAGGAAAAAGCAGTGAAGCATGTGCCTGTTACCGTCCTTGTTTCAAAGACACACATTTTCCCTGAATATTAGACCGGGCTGATAGCCCCCAAAAGGTCAGAATATTATACCAGATAAAGAAGCTTCCAGTGTAGGGCAATAAGTTAGCTCCCGATCACCTGTACTTTCTGTCAAATAGGACACATATAGCTCTCCCATTACTGTAGTACAGTTTTCTTATCCTAGAAGGCCAAATCCCATTTTAACGACTGTCATCCTGAAAGCCAAACTCAGGAACCCAAACCTTCACTGGAGATGTGTAAAACATATATCTGCCATTAAATTCCTTTCTCTTGAAAAATATAACTATGAGATTTGTCCTTTTTAATGGAAAGGCTAATCATTTTATAACATGCTTTAGTTTAGCTAACAACATACATTCTCATTATGGTATTAGGCATTAGAGGCAAATCATCCACATGACCCACACAGACAGGAATAGGTGTCACCATGCATTAATAAGCATAGTGTGCATACGATAGAGTAGTAATAAGTCACGTAACTATATCATACCTGTCAACTGTAAAGATTTTCTCAGAATGTCCAGATTTTTGCCTCATATTTTTGGTCTTTTTCTCATACAGTTGTTGTTTTCTGGCATATCACTGGCAAATTATTGAGGTTTGCAGTCAGACAATTATGACAGAGTTGAGTTTCATAGTTCTACCCATCAGAACATTCACACTAATGCAAAACATGTATTTCTGTCTACTTTCTATGCTTGCAAGAGCAGTACTTAAAAGTGTCCCTATTTTTGGGCCTTTAACCCCCTCCCCCATTATTTTTGGCTTTGTCCAGACTTTTTGATCTAAGAGGTTGAAAGATATGAACTATATCTATATACAGATTAAGAAAGAAAAGGGGGCTGCCCACATAACTTTGTTTTAAACATAGAATCTATTGGAATATTGAATATTTCACTTAGAGTAGAGGATTAAAGCTCTGAGATGTTAATAAGCTGCTTCCTATAGCTCATTGTCCAAGGTTTGAGTCCATCCATCTCCCTTTGCCTGTTGTGTGACTCTAATGAAGTCACCTAACTGGGTTATACTTCTGGAAAGGGACCCTTGTGTCTAGTGGGATTATTTATTTTACCAAGCAAATACAATAACTGTAGATTGTTAACTACTGAGTTAACCATCTGCATATTTTATAAATGGCACAAAAGACTAGAAAAATGTAATAAGTCAGAGTTGTAAACACTTGATATGTAAACGTAGCCTAGAAGTTTTGTGTTGTTATCAAAGCATGGCTCATATCTAAGGAGCCACAGCTGGAAGTCTCCTGGAAGTTCAAGGATGCACATTTTAACAATGAAAGCAGCAACAGCCTGCCCGTGACAATATTACAAAACTGAAAAATACTAAGTTAACACTGGTAGACTTTTCTGGTTCTCTCTACAGTTATCTCAGCCAATAATGTGTACTCAGCATATAGTAATACTAGGTCCCTGCATTTTCGTAGTGATTCTCTACCATAAGTCTTATGAATTAAACATAAGAAACTTTCTGACTGGCTGGTGCATTGGTTCAGTGGTAGCATTATTGCCTCACAACAAGAAGTTCTATGGTTTGATTCTCGCCTGGAGTGCTTTCTCAGCAGAGTCTGCATGTCCTCCCTGCATTCATGTGGGTTGCCCCTGTTTCCTCCCATGTTTCAAAGACATGCATCGGGAGCTTTTCTCCCCGGGCCTCCACTGAAAATTTGCTTTGTTCCAAGGTGGACTTTCCTGGTAAACAAATGCTAAATAAATAAATAAATAACCCATCCAAATTCAGTTACAGACAGTCATTGTTCACTTACCACGTGGAAAACATTATGTTATAAAAAGCACAAAAAGTGGCATTACATGGGCATCACACCATGGGGTATGGAGGCCTTTGGCCATTGTGACTAGGGCAATGTCACAGATTGCAAAACATTTGGACATCCCAGAGCATTCAGTGCGGTACACTCTGTGGGTCAAGAAGTAAATACCGCAAGGAAGGATACACGTTTCCCTGAATATCTGGATGAAACATAGGTATACATATCTGCTCCATGTAGAGGGCCAGTGGCTGAATGAAGTTTATCACTGCACTATTTACCCTTATATAGCTCCCTTGAGCTGGAAAAGACAGTGGCATGCTAGCCATTGTATCTTCGTTGTGTCAAAAATTACAAACACTTAGCTCTTTTATCCTGCTACTGTATTGCTAAATCTGTTTGTGACTTTTCTAGATTTTTCAGACAGAGACAATGAAGCCCTTTGATCCCCAAGTTTCTGCAAATGTAGTATTCTAGTACAGTAGGCTTGGGCCAAAGCCCTGTTATGTCTCCTAAAATTAAGAACCTGGATTTAAAATTGAGACTCAAGAGCTTCGTGACAGGAAATGAGCCCACTCAGGAGACAGTGCCATGCAATCACCATTGACCATTTCAAAGACTGCCTGAGACCAAACTAATCCTATTAGCCAGTCTGTGCCCCCTCCTTAGCATTAAAATGTTGATTATGAGGTCTCCAAATCTTTGAGTCAATTATAATTTTCTTCTCAGGCTGCCAGTTTGATCTATCAACCCCAACAGGACATGATTTACCTACTTAGTCTTTGAGAAATAATAGTTATACTACACCGAAACAGTGACATTTTGCAAACTCTGGACTTTGTATTGTGCTTTTATTCTCTGTTTCTGATTTGACCTAATTAATACTGAGTACTTCTAGGCAGCATCAGGTGACTAAACAGCCATTAGCTAATAGCAAGAGGAATCACTCAGATGATCTGAGTGAAACAATTGTAGGCTTTGGTGAGGATGAACAGACTAGATGTCCTAACCTCCCTGCTATGGAACTGTTTGAAACTTGTGCTTCCACTATTGCAAACAGCAACATTTCTAAAGGTGTGTGTGAACGGATACATAAGAGCATTAAGGAGGTGGCTTCCTGGATTTCAATCCAGTCAGAGTTTTCAAAGTTTTATAACTTCCTTATGATTATATAATCAGTTTGTTTACAAAATGCTACTTCCACTACTCCATAGAATGTCATGTATCTGTGTTTGCTGTAGTATTAATAGTGTCATAAGCTAAGTGATTAATTTAACCAAATTAGTGAAACTCAGTCAAAGACGTTAGACATGTATTTTCCATTTTGCCCACAGATTTTTATTTCAGCAAAAAATAATTTCTTTAAAACAATGCCCAAAACTGCTGTGAACTGAAACACTCCATGTAAAAGATAAGTCTGCCTTTTTTTAAATCTCACAATTCATCATAGAGGTTATTTTATTTATTTAATGACAGGGTATGCTTCACTTACTCCTTTGTAATAGACAGCCAAGGGTCAGCTAACAAAACAACTCTGTCAGACAGCAAAATAAAATTAAGATGACATTGTTTTTTATTGGCGTATTCAGTTTATATTATAATATATATTCTATAATTGCAATAATCCACTTTATAGAGGCAGAAGTGAATGGTAGGATTTAATCATCCCTTGTTACAGTGCTTAAACAGTAGAGTTTGATTGCCATAATTAAATTATGCAAAGTATGAATGAATTACACCAAAACCCAAACCACTGTCACTGATTCTTACAAAAATGGCCAGTGATGATTCCTGAACAGTCCATCTGTGTAATGTCATTGTACCCAAAAATAGAAATATTGGGATATTTGTGCAAACTCACAAGTGTTAAGACATAGGTCTGCCCCTTTAACTGCAGTTGAGGTAAGGCTGGGACTTGTAATTTGTGGGTAGAGAGATAGCATTTACTTACATGCCCTCAGCTGCAGTCCAAAGATAACACTAAGAAACTATGGTGATATGCAGGGTTTCAAAAATAATGAAGGTCGGTGTATATGTATATGTGATGAGTTGTGTGGTTGTTGTTGTTTGTCTTTCGGCTTTTCCCGGTTAGGGGTTGCCACAGCGGAACTCCGGTCCGCTAATGATTGGCAGTAGATTTTCACGAATGCCGAGGTGCCAGCTCGACGTCCAACCTTCAACAAAGGCACACCCATTTACGCATGTCTTTCGAATACCCACCCAACCGTGGGGAGGACATGCAGACTCCACACAGAAGGCACTCCCCGCACTCCAGCCGAGAATCAAATGGGAGAACCTTTTGCTGTGAGGCAACAACACTACCACTGCAGAGTTGTGTGGTAGGTGTGGGAAAAAAAACAAAATAACTTTCACTTTGTGTCAGTAAGACTAGAGCTGAAAAGAGATGATAGCATACCTCTCAACTTCTTAGAGCAAGAAATCTTGACAAAGTCATAAATAAAAGGGGACAAAGGCCCAACAATAAGAACATTTTTTTTAAATATTGCTCTTACAAACTTAGAAAGTTGATAGAACAACAGGTTTTACATTAGCATGAATTTTCTGAATGGTATAAAGTCTGAAACTCAAATCTTTGTCCTTATTGTCTAAGTTCACTCTTTAATGAGTTGCCACTAATTTCCCAGAAAACAATATTTTTTTAAAAACAGACCAAAAACATGAGGCAAAAATCTGGACATTCTGTGAAAATCTGTATATTTGAGAGGTATGGATGATATCACTGATAATTTCTGTCACCTTCTGTTAATTAGTCATGTTGGGTGTAACCAAGTGCTCTCTGAAATGGTTTCAGTTTACCGGAAACCCTACTTCTTCTGTAAAAATGAAACTGTTATGTGAGAAATGGTTTCAGTTTGCTGGAAATACTACTTATGCTGTAAAAATGAAACTGTTATGTGACCTTTACTTTTATCTGACATCCCATCTTAAAAAATAAAGCAATGCACTAATGACATATGCAGTTTGCATCCTGTGAGTACATTTGGCAAAAGAAATCAAGCTACACATGAGACTGAGATGTAAGCAAAATCATTCATAGTGTCAGTTTCACTACTTGACTATTGATAGCTTAAAATTGACACTTCTGGTGGTTGCTGAGTCTAATGCCTCTGCAAAAAATTCAGTGAAAACATTTTTTTTACATATATCAGCCATTCCTATGTTTATAACTACATTCTGCATGAGGAAAGTAAATCTATATTTTTGACTGTGAGTGATAGAGCTGCTGTCTGTTTTAATTGCTCCATTTTATTTTCTATTTTAAGAAACCTGCTTGGCCTGCTGTTTTTGTTCTGTGTGAGAGATAGGCACATACATTATCTAAGGACACAGCGCACGCAGAGCTTCATCCATGGCTTTGTAAAAGGGATACTAGTCACCAACAACTTTGGCAGATAACATTGAAAAATATAACATTGAATGTGCATGGCAAGATAATCCAGTTCACCGAAAGAAGTACACAACCACCGTTCATGATATCCAAAAACTCATTTATTCATAAAACAAAGTTAAGCACTTTTGTACTGTTCCCATTCAGGACATCATCAGAACTACAAAAACAATTTTCTTCATCTCATTTAAATATGTTGAACCATTAACTGAATAATTGTTTTAAAATCACTTATTTCATTTCTTAAGTGCATACATACAAAAATACTACTACACCCACATAGCTACCGCTGGAAAAACCAAACCCCACCTGATGAGTAATGATTATATCAAACACATGTATACATAAACATTCATGAAACCAAGTACTTGTCAAAACAACCAGTATTTTCATTCTCAATGACAATTTTGCTGCCTTTAATTTTAATACTGGTATAATAGAGACACCTTCATTGAGTACAGGCTGTTTATTAACCTCTAGATCCAAATGCCACTTTAATTCTCTGTATTCTAAAAAAATCCTATCACTGACCCCATCTAGGATCCCTTTTTATCTGTTCTAATACAGAGAACTTAAACTTCCCTATGTGGCAGCATTTTCTCTGTTTCATCAAAGCACTGTTTTCATTATTTTTATTAATATCACAAATGTGCTCATATACCCTCTTCCTCAAGGTCCTTTTTTTTTTTCCTACGTACAATGACATGCATTAGTCACAAAGATCACCCCACTACTGTTACAATTGAAATATGCCATTGTTCTTACACTCCTCCTCGTGGGAATTGCTTCGATAACTTCTGAATTACTCATATGTGGGCATTGTTTACACATTCCGCATCTATAGTTTCCCATGTTTTTGTGGGACTGATGTTTCCTTTTTCCTTTTTATGAAAAGTTTTCAGAGTAGTAGGCAGACTAGAGCAATTCTCCATGCTTCTAGCTTGTATCCAGTGGAGAGGATAAAATTGTACACATGAAATAAGTTAGGGAATGTTAGGTGCTGACAAGAAGATAATTCGTCACATTATAAGAGTGCATGGAGCTAATGTTGTTAGCAGATCTATATTATGTGATCGAACAGTAACATGTTCGAACGTGTAATGATCGACCCCTAAATGTTGAACCGGCGTAATGTTGAACAGTTCAATGGAGATCCCCGTACAGTGCGGACATGGAAGTTTTCCATTGTCTACACTGTAGTGTGATCTCGGAGTTGGTATATTTAAGTAGCGGGGGGTGTGGGGGCTGCAGTCCTCCATGTGGGGGTGCAGGGGGCTTGCCCCCCTGCTTAGAGCATTTTTATGGTATGTTTGGGTGTTTTTTTTATGTTTTTTTGCCGTTCGACATTACAGCATTTCGACATTCAGGGGTCGATTATTATGTGTTCGAACATGTTACTGTTCGATCACTTAATATAGACCCATTTTTAGCCATAGAGAGAACATTTTAGACTTGCTCAAATGGGACTTGGTTGAGTCATGTATGCATACTATTTATTTATTTTATTTTACATTTGTTTACCTGGACAGTCCAACTGAGCATAAACCCCTTTTTCAGCAGAAGCCTGAGGAAAAACGTTCCATTGTTAGTAGACAATTTTGTTAATAGAAACAATCTTATAATACAATGAAGATAAAATAGTAACAAACATTCATACTGGTAAAAGACTAAAGCAGAAAAAGTTGGTTGAGTGGAAGATAGGACCCTATAATCTTAGATAACAATGCTATTAGAAGACAGTTTATACAATAGTGGGAGGTAATTATATTGTGAACGATGAGTACAATTAAGATACTTAGTCACATATACAGGCAACATAGCAAACTTAAGACTTAACGTCTGCTAGATATTAACAGCGAGAAAGAAAAAAATAAACAAAAGGTAGTCATGACTTGAATTCAATGCTCATTACATATGCAATTAAAATTCTAAAATCAGTTAGTTCCATGGTTAGGGTTACCCATTTCCACTACATGTACAAGTCCAGGAATTGGTAAGATGGGCTTTAATGTGATGCTTGAAGTTTTTTAAGCTAGTTATGGTTCTGATTTCAAGTGGTAAGTCATTCCACAGTTTAGCAATGTAGTAGGAGTATAGAGAGTCACCTGAGCTGTTTTTACTCCTGGTTACTTCAATAAGTGCTTTATTAGTGGATCTTAGTGGACGGGTACTTGTATGGGGGTTGAGGAGGCCTTGTAGAGTTGGAGGTTTATCGGGTTTATAGAACATTTGGTGGGTGGTAGAGAGTTGTGTGAGGATGTGTTGGTGGGGTAGTTCTAACCAAGATAGTTGTCTTAGGGCCTTGCAGGGTTGGGAGGGTGGCCTAATGGTTAAGGTGTTTGCCTTACAAACACGAGGTGCAGCATTTGAGTCTCACAAGGGATAATTGGCTTGGCTTAAGATGGCTCGCAAGGGCAATTAGCTTAGCATGAACTGATGAACAATGATGGGTCCTAGGAGGACATCTAGTGGCAAATTTAGCTAACTTTTTATAGCAGGCATCTAGCTTGGTTAGGTCTGATTTGGAGAGGTTGATAAGGATGGGTGAAGCATACAGTAAAGTTGGCAGAAGATGAGTTCTGGCTGTGGCTATTCTAGAGTTAGTGGTTAGGTAGTTTTTGCATCTATATAAGGTACCTATTTTCTTGTGTACTTTTTTTATAGTCTGGACAAAGTGTAAGTCGAACTTCAGATTTTGATCTATAATAACACCAAGAAATTTGGTGGATGTTACTGGTTCATAGTGTTATTGCTGGATGTGATATTGAAACAAGTGGACTGAGTTTTGAGTTTAGTGGGGTGAAAGAACATGAGTTTGATTTTATTTGGGTTCAGGCATAATTGGGCATCTGCCAACCATGATTCAATAGTATTGAAGAATGTCTAGGTTATGTTCTGTAGTTCAGAATGGGTTGGGGCAGAACACATGACCGTAGAGTCATGTGCATACTGTATAAGGGTGGCTAGAGTTTTGGCATTATGGAGATTATTTGTAAACAGGTTAAAAAGGAGGGGGCCGAGAAAAGACCCTTGAGGAACACCCATTGTCACTGGTATTAAGGGAGAAAGAGCTTTGTTCCACCACACCGCCTGTTGCCAATCATTGAGATAGTTCTGAAACCAGGCTAGAGTGGAATAGCTTAGGTTCAGTTTGGACAGGGTGGTCAGCAGCTTGTTATGAGAGACTGTATCGAAGGCATTCGATAAGTCTAAAAATTTGGCTGATACTATATCACCTTTATTTCCAAGTTGATCAATGGTATTAGTGAAGCTAATGAGGGTGATAGCAGTACTATGGTAGGGCAGAAACCATGCTGAGTATTTGTAAGTAAGTTATTGTCAAGGAGATGATTAAGTACTTGGGCATGAAAACACCTTTCAAGGATTTTTGATAGAGGTGATAGGATTGCTATGGACCGGTAGTTGTAGAAGTATGTGGAGGGACCCCCTTTGTGTAGGGGTATGATATGTGCAATTTTCCAGAGGGTGGGGATGCGTTGCTCCAATATGGAATGGTTAATTAGTAGGGAAAATGGATAGGTGATGGCTTCAGCCTCTATTTTTAAATACATTGAGGGTAGGTTGTAAGCTGCCAAGTTTGTGGGGTTTAGCCTGAGCAAGTATTTGTATATAGTATATGTTGGGACTGGTTTTAAGGAGAAGGTGTTGTTATTATATAGTAGAGATGTTAGGTTGATGGGCAGTGATGGGGAGTTCAGGTTCATAAGGATTTTGATGGAGTTGATTAAGTATTTATTAAACTGGGTTGCAATACATTCTAGGGAATTACCTGCTGTTGGTTGAGGGGTCTTAGTTTGACCTGGTCATAGTATTTTGTTTAATGTGTTCCAGAATTTTTGAGGATTATTTTGGTATTTAGCCTGTAAGCTAGTATAGTAATTCTTATTATCAAGTCTTATTTGTGTTTTGGCTTTGCTTCTTAGATGGAGATACTTCTGGTGTGTAGCTATTGATTTTTTGTGGGTCCATTCATGCCACGCTTTATCCTTTTCTTTTAGGAATGATTTAGTCTATACTAATATGTGGTAAGTAATTTTTGGAGATGAGGGGTGTAAAGGTAGAGCTGAAGCACACTTACTAAGGCCAGACATTCATAGGTTCATAGGTCAATACTAGACTTGTGACAACAGGGGTCTTTTGAAGCTTAGCCATGCATCGCAAATGTATCTGACAAGTTTTAGAAAACTTAAGATTATTCTAAGGGGTGTATGTAGGCCCAGGCTTGGGAGGTCAAGCATTTATAGGTTGCTTCTATCCTTTAGTGACACAAGTGCCAGACCAGGGTGAACATTTGATTCCCATTCCACTTGTCCAAGTTACCCTTGAATTGAGATTGAGAAGAACTCTACTTCATATGGATATGATGCCTGTTCAGAAAAGGGGGTAGTCTCTGAGACATACAACTGTCCTCCAACATGTCCTGTTCATGTTGCAAGCAAGGTTTAAGCCTCTTGACTGGGTAAATCTGATGCTATTTGTTTTGTGGATATGCAGAAGGTGCATCAGAGTGGGATCCAAGGATGCCTTGTATACCACGTATAGATCTCTTCTCAATAGTCTGTGGGAGACTTAATACAGGGATAGGACTTTGAGGTAATTTGTGCAGGACATGTTTTTTATGCCCTGTATCCTTACTGTTTGAAATGTCTGTGAATATTACAGTTGTAGTGTATGACTGGTCACATATTTTAGTCAATAATTACATACATACATAGTACTCAATAATTGGTGTGATTTGGGCCAAATAAAGTGGAATGATGACTTCCTTGTACCTAGATGCAATACTATTGCTTATAAGTTGAGCAACATAGAAAGATTTCCTTACTACCATAGATATACAATGGCTAAAGGCCAAGTTACTGTCTATGTGTCCCCAAATACCTGACTCCTGGGTGTGCGTTATCAAGGTAGTTTCAAAGGCTGGTTGACTTCACTAAGGATATTAGTATGAATTTCTTGAATTTCTTATTTGTCTGAGTCAGCCCCTCTGGGAGTTTATTAGTGTTTTGGGGTGAGTCTATGACTGCACCTAGTTTGCAATCATCTGCAAACTTTGTCAGCCAGAGGCCCTAGATGTTGACCCTGCCTTTAGAGAAGTATATGACAAAAATGAATTAACCCAGCACAGAGACCTGAGGGACTCTTTTAACGACTGACCTCTTGATGAAAGTGGATTTTCTTATCCCAACTTCTTGGATCCTATCTGACAGCCACCCAACTATTCAATGGGTAATGTAGGGGTTTATACTTAATTCTGTGCATTTGTGTACAATGCCAGAGTGAGATACTGCATCAAATGCAATGACAAGGTCAAGGTTCACAGTGTGTGCCTTTTTACCTTTGTGCATTGCTTTGTTAATCTTCTCAGAGAACTTCAGCTCACAGCTTTAATCCTCTGCTCCAACTGCCAAAAGGCATTACAGGAACTACATCTCACAGCTTTAATCCTCTGCTCCAACTGCCAAAAGGCATTACAGGAACTACATCTCACAGCTTTAATCCTCTGCTCCAACTGCCAAAAGGTGTTACAGGAACTACATCTCACAGCTTTAATCCTCTGCTCCAACTGCCAAAAGGCATTACAGGAACTACATCTCACAGCTTTAATCCTCTGCTCCAACTGCCAAAAGGCATTACAGGAACTACATCTCACAGCTTTAATCCTCTGCTCCAACTGCCAAAAGGCATTACAGGAACTACATCTCACAGCTTTAATCCTCTGCTCCAACTGCCAAAAGGCATTACAGGAACTACATCTCACAGCTTTAATCCTCTGCTCCAACTGCCAAAAGGCATTACAGGAACTACATCTCACAGCTTTAATCCTCTGCTCCAACTGCCAAAAGGCATTACAGGAACTACATCTCACAGCTTTAATCCTCTGCTCCAACTGCCAAAAGGCATTACAGGAACTACATCTCACAGCTTTAATCCTCTGCTCCAACTGCCAAAAGGCGTTACAGGAACTACATCTCACAGCTTTAATCCTCTGCTCCAACTGCCAAAAGGTGTTACAGGAACTACATCTCACAGCTTTAATCCTCTGCTCCAACTGCCAAAAGGTGTTACAGGAACTACATCTCACAGCTTTAATCCTCTGCTCCAACTGCCAAAAGGCATTACAGGAACTACATCTCACAGCTTTAATCCTCTGCTCCAACTGCCAAAAGGCATTACAGGAACTACATCTCACAGCTTTAATCCTCTGCTCCAACTGCCAAAAGGCATTACAGGAACTACATCTCACAGCTTTAATCCTCTGCTCCAACTGCCAAAAGGCATTACAGGAACTACATCTCACAGCTTTAATCCTCTGCTCCAACTGCCAAAAGGCATTACAGGAACTACAGCTCACAGCTTTAATCCTCTGCTCCAACTGCCAAAAGGCATTACAGGAACTACAGCTCACAGCTTTAATCCTCTGCTCCAACTGCCAAAAGGCATTACAGGAACTACATCTCACAGCTTTAATCCTCTGCTCCAACTGCCAAAAGGCATTACAGGAACTACAGCTCACAGCTTTAATCCTCTGCTCCAACTGCCAAAAGGTGTTACAGGAACTACATCTCACAGCTTTAATCCTCTGCTCCAACTGCCAAAAGGCATTACAGGAACTACATCTCACAGCTTTAATCCTCTGCTCCAACTGCCAAAAGGCATTACAGGAACTACATCTCACAGCTTTAATCCTCTGCTCCAACTGCCAAAAGGCATTACAGGAACTACATCTCACAGCTTTAATCCTCTGCTCCAACTGCCAAAAGGTGTTACAGGAACTACATCTCACAGCTTTAATCCTCTGCTCCAACTGCCAAAAGGCATTACAGGAACTACATCTCACAGCTTTAATCCTCTGCTCCAACTGCCAAAAGGTGTTACAGGAACTACATCTCACAGCTTTAATCCTCTGCTCCAACTGCCAAAAGGTGTTACAGGAACTACATCTCACAGCTTTAATCCTCTGCTCCAACTGCCAAAAGGCATTACAGGAACTACATCTCACAGCTTTAATCCTCTGCTCCAACTGCCAAAAGGCATTACAGGAACTACATCTCACAGCTTTAATCCTCTGCTCCAACTGCCAAAAGGCATTACAGGAACTACATCTCACAGCTTTAATCCTCTGCTCCAACTGCCAAAAGGCATTACAGGAACTACATCTCACAGCTTTAATCCTCTGCTCCAACTGCCAAAAGGTGTTACAGGAACTACATCTCACAGCTTTAATCCTCTGCTCCATCTGCCAAAAGGTGTTACACAAGTGGTCTAAGGTAATGGAGCATGCATCCTTTGGCTTTCATTGATAGTGCAGGCATGAACAGGGTGGGTGCCATTGCAATGCAGTTCAGTGCACTTTTAGGCATTGCAGCCTGCAAAATTTATAACACCGACAGGGTATAGGAAAACAGAATTTTATCTATCCACACTTGAGCTGAAGTTAGTAAATGTGCTGCTGTGGGCACTCAATACACAGAACAAATCACATGTCCCAGATTGTTGCTACTTGCT
This sequence comes from Protopterus annectens, assembly GCF_019279795.1. NCBI lineage: Eukaryota > Metazoa > Chordata > Ceratodontiformes > Protopteridae > Protopterus > Protopterus annectens. Next base: position 1,726,333,978 of record NC_056732.1, read on the forward strand.
GAGTGTGAAGAGCACACATACAGTGTCATACTTACTGCCATTAAATAGCATGCACCTGCATATGTGTCATGTGACTCTTCATGGTGAGATGTAATGCAGTGGTTGCCAACACTGGACTTTGTTGTATGCTATTGAGATGTGAGTTTGAGCAGGTATAAGACACTTAGTGCTTAGATAGTTGTCTCACTGCATTTATACATAAACATTCTGAGAAAGACATGAAGAGAATGGAGAAGCTCTTCCTAGTAGAGAATAGCATCTTCTTGCAGCGCCTCCTGGTCATTTGATGATCCCCACTGATAAGAAACACTGGACCTTTGTACAGTATGTCTAGCTGGACTTTGTTGAACAGGTGACTGCAGTTGGTGGCCATAAATGCACACATGGCCAAGTATGACACAGGGCCACTGACATGATTGCTCATGCTCACAACAAGATAACCCATCTAGCAGGGGACTGAAGGACCATGAGGAGGTCCACAAATAGAGTAACCAATGATTGGCACAGAACAGTTGGTTGCCTCTTTGTCTGTGGGCATGACAGGTCTCTCATTCCCAGTGGAGAGCTTGACCTTATTGAAAAACTTCAATGAGCACCTTAAGTGTCATTTGACAATGCCCTATTTGAGTATTACCCAAGATTTATAACATGCAGTGCAATGTGCTTACTAACACCCATGCACCTAATGAATGTGGTCATTTCATTATTACTGGCACATATGGACTTCAGCAGCAGTATCAGTCTGCACAAGGTATGCTGCTAATAGATTTTGCATGCCAGTCTGTTATTAGCTCTACCATTATTATTTGGATGTTAGAAAAGGGTGCAATAATACACTTCAGTGAGTTTGTTTTCTCAGATACTTTGGAACTGAGATTCACCACTGTGGATATTAACGTGCCTGACTGTCTGAGACTGATGATGGCTGTCACAGTCTGGAGCAGTCTGTGCTCATATTAGCAATGTTAGAGATGGATATTGTGACAGAAATAGCACCTAGTCCTTCTTCAGACTCCTCGCCCACTTGAGCAACCCACCTAAAACTCATATGATACCAAAGAAGAACAATGCTTAGCTGACACATCAACTCAGTGTTTGCCCTGTTCTCCTATGGGAGTGACATCTGTATTTGCTGGCAACTCCCTTAAGTGCTGGAAAAGAAGATAAGGCTGGAGTACTGGTAGCTGGCTATGTCATGGGTACTTCCCCCTTTTGATTTGAGTCTCTCACTGGTGACTTCACAACATATGTGTACAGTCACCTTGCAAGGGCAAGTAGACATCACCACAGGCATAGCAAAGCTGAATGGTGGGGTTAGTAGTCTAAATGACAACCTCCATGACCTCATTTATACTGCATAATAGAGACCCAGCATTCAGAGTATGTAAGCTCCAGATGTCCCTGTGCTGCTGCACATTGTGGCCATTGTCATTGCAGTGGCCAGTCCTCTTCCACTTCTTATGGTGAACCCCCGTGGAGGGACAGGTTCCAGTCTATGTCTTACGGCCTCACCACCTCAACACCTACAACCAGTGTTACCATGACATGGATGCAAATGGAGTGCTTCTGCCAAAACCATGCATAGCACAGCATGTTGTTCCCTCACATCACTCAGTACTTTGCATGTGCTAATGACTGTGCTGGTAGCAGTCGCTGAAGAGGTCCCTTTTTGGAAGGGATTGCACAGGGTCAGAACAGATGACTTATGTGGGTTATATAAACATTTCCCTCAGATGCCAGCATACCACAGCATCTTCTATAGGAACTGAGCCCATGCAAATTCACACATGCCCATTACCACTACCTGTCTCTCCCAGATATACCACACCAGAGACATTAACTCCTCCCTGACCAGTTTTCATAGCTCAGCACAATCAGTGGACCAAGATCCACACATGTGCCCACAATGACAGCCATCATCTGCCCCACATGCACAAACACACAATCTTCACTGCTGACACTTCTCACTGTGGCCCTACTCGGCTGTACATTTGGTGACAATTTTTCCCTGCCATCTGAGCTATAGTACCAATGCTGCCCCTGTCTCTGATGCACAGTCTGGCCATTCCAGTCCTGCTATAGTATAGCCTGGTTGTAGTATTTCATTCATTATTGTTATTGTATGTTATATCTAATCTGAATGATAGCTGTGAACCAGATGCTACCTTTTAGCCAGTGTCACAAGATACTGCATATGATGCCACCTTTCATAATCACCCCTTGCAAATGGCTCCCCCATGAGCTCAACAGATACATCCTCGTTCACAGACTCCTCCCCTGCATCTTGTACCTCCACAGACTCTAAAACCTCCTTTTTTCACGGCCTCCTCCCATGCAGACACTTCATCCACAGGCACATCAACAGGCACCTCTTCCTCTCCTGACAGTGTGACTTCCTCTTCCTGAGTGTCAATACCTTGGTGCATTTGTATGCATATCAACATATTGCACAATATGGCAGTACAGCATATTTAGAACATACTGCAGGGCACTACTGGAGACATGTACACAGTAGAGGTGGGCCTGTTTTAATCTCAACAGAGGTTTGGTGATGCTTCTGGTCTGTAACAGGGCAATGCTGTAGCATTCTCATTTTTGGTCTGTGTGTATCTTTTTGGTGTCATTAGCTATGCTCCAGGGTGCAACTGGTATCACTAACACTGAGGTCTGGTGAGAATCACCCTGCTTAAGTCATTGATATAAGTTAGGCATGTGCCAGATGTGGGAAGAATGGGCATAGCTAGGTGCCACACTCACACACTGTGTATTATACACTGTGCATTACAGACCACACGAGAGCTGAAAGAATGGAATCCCTTACAGCGATACAACATTATACCTGTTCTACATATGAGGCCTTGATAGCAATGTGAGTGCTTTCAATGGTTTCTAGTACCTCTGCGATTCAGAATATTTCATAAAATGCATTCATGTTGTTGATTGTCACCTTTTTGGTGTGTAGGAATCACATAAGATACTCCACATGCTGTAGCACAGCACTGAGACACTAACATATGCCTTGAGGCAGATGCTGGGATACACCCACTGTGCCCCTAGTTGGTAACTGGAAAGTCCCTGCAGGCAGTATATAAAGAAATTCATACTTGGTGACCACAGGTATGGGTATCCCATGCATCCAAAAAGCTTGCATGTGAGAGCAAAGGATCTCCACCAGCTCCTGCATGATACCTCTGTTCATATGGTAGTGGTCCTCAATTTCTGTGTCTTTAAAGGGATGGAATGTTTGGTGTAGTCACATGACTGCAGTGTGGCAGATGATGGTGTGCACATCTCTGGCTAATATCTGTGAAGACAGCAGTGTGCAGATACACATCTGTTAAAAGTGCACCTACCATCAGTGTGATTTTTTTGGTCTCTTTCTCTGAATACTAAGATTTATCTGTGTACAGCCACTCTTGTGATCATAACTTGTCAAACTACATTTATACCTTCCTAAATCAAATTTCCATATTGTTTACTCTCATTGCATCTGTTATTGAATTTTCCACATTTCCATCTTATGCAATAATTTGCACAGTCTGCTGACCACAGTAGTTCACGTTTTAGCACATTCATGCTAGGTGTTTCTGTGAATCGTCTGAGTTCTATGTGTGGACGCTACTTGTACTATTTCACCTGCTGCACTGTACTATTGGTTTCTGAATCCCATGGATGGGATATTTATTAAACTTAAACAATTCCTGCCACTGCCCATTCCCCTACTCCTTCTCTTCCTTTCTTCTTCGTTTATGTCATTAATTCAGAAATACAGTATGCAGGTGTCAGTATCTCTTATTTCGCAATCAGTAATACCTGAATGTTCCCCCGCTGAGTTGGAATCGCAGAACCATTATATTCATTATATTGTATTAATGTATGTTAAAATTATTTGTATCCAAGCACTGATTTTGTATTTTACATTGTAGCAACCCTCATAAGGGTTCTGTAGTATCTGATTAATCATTCATTGCATTTTATAACAAGAAATACTTTAATTGCGGTTTATCAATATTGATTTATTCTATTAGATCAATGGATCTGGCCTGTACATCTCCAGGATAAATGTCACTGATATCTAAGACTTCAGGCTTGCCATATCTTCAAACCGTTTCTCTTCATTCAGAATCCTATGCCCCACAACCAGTCTTCACCAATACCTGAATAGTTTTACTAACATATCCTAGCCATATACATAGTTTTGAGACTCTGCTTACCCCACCTCTAAATTAATCTGCTTTATACAACACCTCTTAACTACAATATAAACATTTTCTACCCTACCTAGTTCTTTCACCTCAATTTCTTTGAATTACTACCTACTAATCACACTATCTAGTATCCATCTGACAAACCCATTTATACACCTCTTCAAATGCTCAGTGTTCAACATCTGCTAATGCATGCACCTTTTCTACTATAATAGTTGCCTTTCTTCTTTCGGCTTTTTCCGGTTAGGGGTCGCCACAGCAGAACTCCGGTCTGCTAATGATTGGCAGTAGATTTTTTAAGGGTGACGAGGTGCCAGCTCGACACCCAACCTTCAACGAAGGCACGCCAATTCTTCGCATGTCTTTTGAATGCCACTCGACCGTGGGGAGGACATGCAGACTCCACACAGAACGTGCTCCAGCTGAGAATCGAATGGGAGATCCTCTTTCTGTGAGGCAACAACGCTACTGCTGCGCCACCACGGCTTACTATAATAGTTGCCTTTATTTTCATATAAATGCAATATAATTAACATATGTCCATGCAATTGTTAATGGGTAGTACATATTGCCTCTTTAAAAATGTTTGTAATGTACTGAAGCTTTTGTTCCATGTTTTCTGTTGAAAAGGGATATCTGACTATACCTAGTCAGGCAAATCTGGCAAGTAAAAGTGAAATAAAATAAATAATAATTTTTTTTTTTTTTTGCTGTATATCAAAATGTTTCTGCTGAATGTATGCCAATATTACTTTTAACCTTAGGCTTAACCTAAGAACTGAACAGATGGATCAGTGTTTTACACCAAATAATTCATTAAAATAAATAACTAAATAAATAAATAATGCATCTTAAAAGTAAATTGGTGTGAACTAAAAATGAGACGTTATCTGCTGAATGTAAAACATGCTTCTGAGACCACAAAAGAAAAAGTCAAGCAAACATTATGTTTGTTTTATGCAAATAGCAAATCCCCAACACTCCCATATCAGGAAATGAGTATTCTTTGCCCCCACAGATTTATATAACAAACCTTAAAGTTGCTGTATCATAGACAGTGGAAATATGTCTTCATTGAGGTGGACTCAGAGTAAAAGATTTGTTTTGCTTTCCTGTTAATAAAACAGACTTATACATCTTCAAGGGATTAAAATAAGATTAATGTCAGTGTTTCAATGGGTAGCACACTTTAATAATAGGATGGTTAGAAGGCTGAAGGTTCCATTCCTGCACCAGCTGCTACGATTGATGCTTTGTTACTGATGTTGTAATGTGGAATGGGATGGGTGCTGTACTCCTGGAATTCATATTTTCAGATGAGACATAAAACCACATCCTCATGTGCCTGAAATGGTAGTAGTTCAAGCAGATATAAAAGATGCCATGATGGTAACCCTTTGAAAACATAGAAGCTGAATGGCTGAAAAAATGACTTACATATACCAAGTCTAAGACGGTCATTTCCCATAATATTCCATTTCTACAATGTATGGCAATCTCAAAGTTTATCTATATAAGATGTGGTGGGGGGGCTTGTCCCTTCACATCCAGGGTGCACAGTGGGCTTGCTCCCCTGCAAAAAAGGATTTGAACATTGTTCAAAATTAGCTATTCTCATGAATTTTTGGTCTGCCTTTTTTTGTTTTTTGTCTGTCGACACTTGGCATTACAAGTGCCAACATTTAAATATGGAGCCTGTCATTATATATATTTGAAACAGTAATGGTAAGGGGGCATGGCCCGGATGCTGTCAGATTTGCAGCAGATTTTCCTGCTCTGCTATACTATTCTATTCGTGACATGCATCTAAGTTATCCTATTCATTTTTTTATTAAGTACTACTATTTTGAGTTGTACTGAAGGATCATATAAAAATTTCTTTTTTCATATACCAATATGCTCCTGTCAAATTTTTAACTTGAAAATTTCTTCACTTATAATTCAGAATGAGTCACACAAAAACAAGCTCTCATGACTCATCTTTCAAAAATGAACTTCACTATGTTCTTACTAACATCCAGGAACTCACCTGAATATGAACAAAACTGACAACAAATTGGATATTTTTAAAGAAAAATGTTCAAAACAAATGGAGCAAATACTGGAGTCTTTAAACCAGCGTATAACTCAGATATCAGGGATACAGGATTCTTTGAATGACATAGAAGGGAAACTGTCTGAAGATGAAAACAATTTAGAATTCTTACTGAAACAAAATACTCTACTTCTAAGCAGAGAAACAACATCCTCATCTTTTGTTTACATGAGAAAATTGAAGGGGAAAGAATGACAAACTTTTTTTAACATCTGGGCTCCCTAAAATTCTTGTACTTTATTTTTTTTTTTTTATTTTGAAGTATGATATTTTGTCAAACATTACATAAATTCAAAATGAATAACATATATACAATTCTAAAACATATAAATATCAAAACATTATTTAACTATATACATTAGTGTCTATTCAGGAAAAGCAATAAATAAATGTAAGTACATTGTGAAGAATGGTAAATCATTTCATAAATCTTTGTTCATTTTCTCAAATATTTCCAGTATTTTCATCCAAGAGTTCTAAAGTGATGTAGGTCTTGTTGTTCTGTTTTTCATTGTAGATATTTCCATATGTCCAACTGTTAAGGATAAGTTTTTAAACTCCTTGAACGTGGGAAAAGTCGTACTTTTCCAGTGTATAGTGATAATTTTATGTATTACTGCCATCAATGACCATAGTATCTTGAAATATTTTTTTGGCACACAATCCAGGCTAGGGCAGTTGAATAAAATCATTGATTTTGTTAATTGATAATTATCATTGAAGACAATCTGGAAAAAAATAGTTAACATTTTTCCAATACAAAGTGAGACATTTACAATCATAGAAAATATGTTGCCAGTCAGCTCTTATTTTAATTTGACATCTCCAGTATTTATCTTCACTAGCAAATAATTTGGCTAATTTGTGCGGTGTGTAAAAATTTCTTTTTGAATATTTTCCAAGTGAATAGGTGCCAGTATATTGACAATGTTGACTGTTTTGAGGATTTTAAGATAATCTTTTTTTCTTCTTCATTAGGAGGGTGGTTGTTTATCTGTGTGTGATAATCCCAGTAATTGTCTACATAGTAGACTTTTGTTTTTTAATAAGTTTATAAATATTAGACAGGTAACCATTACCTTGATAATGTTGATTTGTGATTATAATAAGATATTCAATGAATTCTAGAACAGTTTGTCTGACTTACTTGAATTTGTTCAGTTCTATTTTTAAGGTATTGCCTTAGATTTTGTAGAAGTAGCCATGAATCATTATTTATGATTTATTTGTTAATTATTTGACCATTAGTTCATATTTTCCCTTGTTCTACCAGTTGATGCCAATAAATTATTGAGCCTTTCTTTAGTGTATTTATTTTTTGATTTTGGGATGTATCAAGAATAGCAGGTGTAAAGGCTATTGGAAAGGTCAGAAAAGAAACAAGAATTAATATTTGGGACTTTGTTTATATGTTTTTTAAATGTTGTTAGGATAATATTTATATATTTTGGTGGCAATTTATTGTTTTTATTTTTTCTTACTAGGTGATCTTTTAACAACCAGACAAGGGGTGATGGTATGATAGTTAAACAGTCTTGTATATGATTTTGACTAAATTCTATATAAATCTATTCATGTATTTGTTTCCAAATATGCATGCAATGGGTATTTAACCATAAGGTTATATTTTTGACAACAGATGCTATAATGTATGTCTCAATGTCTGGTAGATTAATTCTTCCTTCTTCCCAATTTGGTAAATGTTTATTTAAAGCAATTCATTGTTTATTTGCGAACCATAAGAAGTTTAGTATTAGTTTGTTAAATATTTGGATGATAGACTTGGGAGGTTGCAATGAAAAACTTTGTATTAGATATAATACCTTGGGGAAAAGACTGATTTAATAAGATATAGTCTGTCTCCCATTGTAAATATATATTTGTTCCAGTTAGATGTTGCTTGCTCTATTTTATCTAGTGTTTTTTATAATTAAATATTAGTGAGTCTGTTAAATCTTCAAGCAGATCTATACCTAAATATAATATGCTGTTGTCTACTGCCAGGTATTTGAAATATTTTTGTTTATATGTTTCTTTTTGGTATTGCATGGCATGATTTTTGTTTTGTTTTCATTAAAGTGTAAACTTGAGACACTTTAGTAATCTTTTATATCATTAAATAAAGCCTGTAAAGATTTGTTAGTGTCTGAGAAAGTTAGAAGTATGTCATTGGCAAAGAGTTGTAGTTTAAGGTTCAAAGTTTTGTTAATGTATATTCCTTTAATGTTGCTGTTTAACCTGATTTGATTTGCAAAGGGTTCTATTATTAAGGCAAATAGCAGTGGTGATAAAGGGCAACCCTGTTTAGTTCCCTTTTAATTTGTATATGACCTGATCTATATGATCATAATTTAACATATGCTATAGCTTCTGTATATAACGATTGGATTAGAGTGTTAAAAGTTGTGGGAAATTTATATTCTTTTAAGACTAATGTTAGGAAGTTAACAGAATCAAAGGCTTTGTTAATGTTTAGGGAAATTATGTTTAAATCAAAATGTATTTGTTTAGTATAATCTATTAGTGATAAAATTCTTTTAAGGTTGTCATATGTATTTCTACCTTTAATAAAGCCTGTCTGGTCTTCATGGATTAACATGGGGAGAAAGTTCTTAATTCTGTCTGCATATATTGCCAGGAACATTTTATAATCTAGGTTTAATAATGATATTGGCCTATATGACGAGCACTGTTTCTCATCTTTGCTGTTTTAATTATATGGGATATCAATGAATATTTCCAAGAGGGTGTGATATTGTTTAACTATGGTATATACTTTAAAAATTAAGGATATAGCCTGATTAGGTATTAATTTATACATTCCTGGTAATATATTATCTGGACCATGTGCTTTATTTACTTTAAGTTTTTTTAATTTCTGATTTCAGTAACATCATAGTAATTGATTTATTTATAGTGCCTATTTGTTCTTGTGTTAGCCTAGTAAGAATTTTATTTTCAAGGTAATTTTCTATATCTTTGGTGGGTATTTCCTGAGAATTAAAAGAGTTATCAGGGTTATATTGTTGTCTAAATGCTTCCAAAATACTATTTAGATATGTTACTTTTTTCTTAGTATTAGGTATATATATTTCTTTAATTTGTTTGGATTTGATTTTTTTTGTTCTGTTTGCTAATTGTTTCTGGTGCTTTGGATTTGTAGAATAAGAATTTAATTTTATATTTTCAAGATTAATCATAATCTTATGATGTAATATTTTTGCATATTTGGTATTGGTTTGTAATAGTTCCTGAACTAAATCTGCATTTCCTTTTTGAACTTCCAGCTTCAGTTTATCAGCTTTCTTTTGTAATTCTAATATATCTTTATTCCAAGTTTTCCTTTTGCTAATGTACCAAGATAATACCTTTATATATATATATATATATATATATATATATATATATATATATATATATATATATATATACTTTTAATGAGTCCCAAATACATATTTTAGAGATATCCTCTTTTATGTTTAATTCAAGAAAAGTTTTAATTTCTTTTTCATAGAATTCTTTAGTCTGCTAATTTTGTGATGTAAGAGGGTATTCTTGCGATGGGATTTGTATCTGTATGCTTAAGTCCTATCTCAAAATCTAGAGCATTATGATCAGATAATGGACAGCTTATTATTTTAACTCTATCAATTTTTGTTATTAAGTCATTAGATATATATATCCTGTCTATTCTAGAGTTAGTCTTATGCCTATGTGAGTAAAAAGAATAAATTAATGACTCTGGGTCAGCAAATTCATTTATATCTTTTATACACATTGTGTCTATGAATTTTAAAAGTGTCTTTGATATAGGCAGTTTTCTTCTTGTAGTTTTTGAATCTGTGTCCTTGTCATCTATTATACAATTGAAGTCTCCTGCTATTACCAGGCTACCTTTAGCTAAGTGGATTATTTCTTCAAAATGATGCTTAACTGTTTCTAGTCCTAGTCCTGGTATCCAGTATAATTTAATAAAGTATAGATTTTTTATTTAATTCTATAGACACTAAACAAAACATACCAGATGTATCATGATAGGTATTGATTATTCTGAGAGATATGATTCCATTACAAATTAATATGGCTACTCCCCTTTTCTTTTGTTTATATTGAGAGCTTGCTAACACTGTGTAGTTGTTAATATTAATATTGTTTATATCTACGTCTAACAAGTGTGTCTCTTGTAAAAATACTATTTGTGGCTTATGTAAATTTATATATTTGAATAAACTTCTCCTCTTATTACTATTGTTCAGACCATTGACATGTATAGATAAACATTTCATGTCTTACTTTATGTTTGATTTGTATGACAGTTTATACATACATACAAATGTTTCAAGCATGGGCATTAAAGCCCTTCTATCTTGCCAATATACCAAAACACTTGTTCCCATAATAAATGTCCAGGCTGTTCTTAAAAATATCTAAACTAGTACTTGCTTTAATGTAATTTGGTAGTCTGTTCCAAGCATCAGCTACTCTGTCAGAGAACCAATTAGTACACTTCTAATTCCTATAGAATCTTCTACGTAGGTTATCTGATGATTCTCTAGTACTTTTTGATAACCCCAAACATTCCCAGAGGTAGTTGTCCCTAAATGCCCTATATACCTGAATACGATCTCCTCTTAAATATCTGTAAGAGACATTGTACAAGTTCAGATATTTTAGTCTTTCATAATAACTTAGATTTTTACATCCATGGATGCCCTTGTATATTTCTGCTGTACTCTTTCCAATTTATTCATGCTTGTTTTCCTATAGGGTTTCCATATTGTTATTTCATACTCAAGTTTGGGTCTAATGTAGCTAACAAACAATGACTTCATTATGTTTGATTTCCTAGAATTTATAAATCTTTTTATACAGCCTATAGTTTTATAACTGTCATTAGCCAATTGGTTGATATGATTAGAAAAACTCATAGCTGAATCTACAGATGTACCCAGGTCCTTAAATGAGTCTACAGTTTCAATCACTGTGTGCTATATTAAATTTTCACCTTTCAGTTTATGTCTCCCAAATCTCATATGCTTAGTTTTTGATGTATTTATCAACATATTATTCTCCTGTGCCCAAATGGTCAATTTAGTCAAATTATTTTGCAGACATGCCTTATCTGTAACACCTGTAATCAGTTTACCCAATTTCAGGTCATCAGCATATAGACTGTAGAACACCTCAAATGAAAAAGTAAGGTTTGAAAGATACAATCTAAGCAAGTAAAGGCCTAGTACAGAGCCCTGTGAGACACCTTGACTGTAACCAAGGATTTCACCTGTCCAGTTGGTATGTGATACTTGCCATGTTCTATTCGTAAGCCATGCAGCTATCCATCTTATCAAGAGTACATCAATACCTAGTTGTACTAATTTATTGATCAGTATTTTGTGTATGACCCTGTCAAATGCTGAGGTCAAATCTATATAAATTACATCACAGCACAATTTTTCATTCATAGCTGTTATATTATCGAACATCATGTTACAGGTGGTAATAGATCTATTTTCAACATATGCATGCTGACATATGGTTTCAAGTCCCAATCTATCCAGTTCTGACAATAACTTATCCAGTATTACCTTTTCCATTATTTTTTTCCACAACATGAATGTAGGCTTAAGGATCTATATAATTCTGGGTTTGTCCTACACCCCTTTCCCTTAAAGACAGGTTTAATAAGTGCATGTCTCCAATCTTGAGGAATCTCCCCATATTTATATGACCTAGTGAATAATAGATGTAATGGTAGTCTAAGTTCTTGCTGAAGCGTTCTCAGGTCATTGTTACTTATTTATGGAAACAATTTTGACCCTTGGTTTTACTTTATAGAAATGCTTTGGTTCTTTCTTCATATATGTATTCTGTATATTTCCTGTAGACACCAAACCATTATAAAAAAATAAATGAACTGCTAAACTTATGATTTCAAATCATATAATACAATCCCTATCACTATGAGGTAATATACCTCTTTGCCTGACTAGTAAAACTACCCAGGCAAACCTTCTAATCTTGTGAATAGTGTTTAGATTAATCTCTCTTAACCTCAAAATCAGTATAACATTATTTATATACCTTAAAAGAATAATACAGTCAGCTAATAGATAAATATGTGAAAATATGTATGAAAGTATTGTTATCTACACATCTAAAATTCGTAGCATGCTTAATATAGCAACAGTGCTTTCATTTTATATATAAGTTTGTTTCCAATCAGGATTCAAAAGCAAGACTTTAATCTTAACATTTAGTATTATTTCAAAACTATTTTAATACAATCCATTCATTTTTGATTCATAATGAAAATGTTCTCGTACCTTTATATGAAGTTTAAATTAGGTATTTCATTCAGATTTCAAGTTATTTTATATTTTTTCTAAATCACTTAGTAACATTTAATTATTTCTATTTTGTCTTATACTTGTTACAAAAACAGTTTAATATGTATAATAAACTTCTAAATATATATTTCCATCTGTACATAAGTAATGAGTTTATTCAAAAAACAGCTATAATAGTTTTTTCTCCCATTTGCAATAGTTTCTTGCAGGTTGAATACTTAACATTTCAAATATTACTAGGGAGGAGATTTCATAAATGAATTGTAATACATGTTAGACTGGAAGTATCAAATTTAAATGATAATAGTATGTTGTCTATATGTAGGGTACTTCATCTGTTTTCCTTTCAAACAGATACTTCAGCATATGCTTATAATAATTTCTCTCTCCAGTATATTCAAAAGGCCATTATATTTATAATCTGCATTACATTTTTAAACTTTTCCTCATTTTTCCCCATCCACAATTCAATAAAACAATCATTTCTGCATCAATGTATCTAAGGTTTTGCAGTTTACTGATGTAACATATATCTGGTGATCATCTAGTGTACAAGTGTTCTGTTTAATTGCTGGAAAGACTCAAAATAAATCTGTACATCAACACATAAGACAATATCTCTCAATAAGCTAAACATTAAATCAAATATGCCATGCCAAGGCAATAACTTTGTACAGGTTACTATTTCAGTTACTATATGGACAACCCAACTAGAAGTTTAAAAATAACTGCTCGTTAAATCAAATGAAATGATTTTGATCTTCTCGGTTTGCATTTACCAAATGTCTAATAACTGTCAGTATCATAAAAGGGGCTATATTCCTGTGACTGGTAATGTCAACTACAGTACAGATGTAGATAGTTTCATTAGAGCCTATGTGCCTTAACATAGCAGTTAATACTGAATAACAAGTTTTTTTTTAAAACAAAAGTAAAAACCTATATTATACATCTTCACCATGTGAACCCTTAGTGATGGGATAGTGCAATATATGGCTTAGTGTCCTTTGTTTTTTATATAAATACACTAGCTCCATAGAGTTTTAAAATGCATCCATATACTAAAGATAAGGAAGTAGTGTGTCTTAGCATGTATAACAGTAATCTGGTTAAGTGCTACCCAAATACTAAGCTACTATAAATTAATGCTTTATTTAAGGTACATCATGTTTATTAACAGCAAAGTAATATCTTGCCTTATAATAAAATATGATGTTTAGCACTTATAATGTGAAGTACAATATAAAAACTGACATAATGCTGTAACCATATAAAAACTATAATGTGCTATGAACAGGAGTTTAAATCTTTGAAGTTTGCTTACATATTGAATTATTTAACATGCTTTTTTGTTTGTTTTAATAATGTGAACTATACGGTTAAAGTGTAAAATTTCTTATTTGATGTGTCAGATAGTTTGAATAACTGAGTTTGTGCTTTATCATATGTTCATTTATATGTGCTTATGGTTAGCAGTAGTGTTACTTTAAGAAGCAAGTGTACTTCCATGTTTTGCATCTCTGCGTCATGAAACGTGATTACAGACTTTCAAGAGACAATGTAAGCAAGCAGAGAATGGTTGCAGAAAGGATTTAATGTTCCTGGTGTGGATGATGTTTAAAAATTCATGTAATTAGCTTGAGGGCCAGGTGGGAAGGAAAGAGTGATTTTCTCCCCTTTTGATCAAGCTAATGTTCACGCAACTGCAATGTATTGTTCACAATTGTATAATTTACAAATGTAACTGCTTCCATGGCAACTCCGAAATGCAGCAAAGCACTACAAAAATGGAAAGTTTATTCAATCGCCCCTGCATATGTTCTGTTTTAGTTCAAAGTTTCCAGTACTTGTAATTAAACTTCTAGTTTAAGAGGACATGTAACAATATAGTCTAAACATTTTGGTAGCCTCATTAATTTATTTTATCAAGAACTAATCAAACATTTAAATGCCAGTGAAACTGCTTCTATGGCAACTTTGATATGCAGTAATGTTCATTAATAAAAAAGCATTTACTGGTTGTTTCTGTAAATAATCCAATTAATTTAGAGCACCCATTATTTAGAAACGAACATTTAGTTTAAGACTACATCTAGTAAGAAACTTCAAACACTTTTTGCAGCCCATTTAATCTATCAAATCAAGGACTTATCAAGCATTTGAATGTCAGTGGAAGCTCATACAGGAACATTTCTATCTGTTAAAGCTCTGTTAACTATATAGAAGTCTCTATATGTTGATTTATAAGTTTAACCAAATGAATATAGAAGTAATTAATAAATGACTTTAAAAAATAATTTGCTCAATTTTTAATAATTCTAACATTACTTAATGAACAACTGTAAAGAGGTACCTGTTTTAAGTTGGTTCGAATACTAGAAATCTCTTTTTCCCCTTTGTTGCTTCTATATCATTGTTCCAATATTTACAGTATGCAAAATATGTATGTTTATTTGTCCATCAGTTTTTTCTTCTTTTGTTCAACAGTCTTCCAGTTGTCGAATTCTGCATTTCTTTTAGGTGCACTGTTTGTCCAGTCCATAGATTCTTCTTGTGTTAGGATGTTGTTGTTGGAAAGATATTTTATTGCTGAATCCACTGTTTCAAAGATTTTTATTCCCTCTGGCAGGAAGATTCTCAACCTTTCTGGAAACAGAAGATGAGTTTTCAGTTGTTTCTGTTTTAGGACTTTTATTATTGGTAGGAATTATTTTCTTTTGGAAATCAGTTTTACAGAGTAGTCATTATCAAATCTGATTAAAGCATCATTATATTTGATGGGTGAATTTGCCCAGGCATTTCTTAGGATAAGATCTTAGTCTTGTGTAGAGAAAAGTCTCACAATTATGGATCTCGGCTTATTTTAGATTGAAGAAGTATTTCCAGAGGCTGTTAGTGACCTCTGTGCACATTTTATGCCATATGAAAGGGCTTCAGGTAATTTCACTACATTTGGTATCCAGGTGGTGAGAAAGTTTATTATGTTTTCCCCTTCTGCTTTTTCTGGTAAATCATATATCCGGATGTTGTTCCTTCTTGTTCAGTTTTCTATATCATCAAGCTTTTCTAATAACTATGTGTTTTGTTGTAATAAAAATTCTGTTTGTTGTTCCTCTGTTAGAAGTCTAGAATCAATGTAATTTAATGATTGTTTTATAAGTGAAATTTGCCCTTTCTGTTGAGATAACATTTCCTGAAGTTGTTCAAGTTGTTGAGAGTACTTTTCTTTGAAAGTATCTAATTTGTTATCCATCTTATCTATCTTAATTGTGAGTTCCTGTATATTTGAAATAAGTGAGTGCAGTTCCTTTTTGATGGAAGAGTCCTGAGTTGAGTTCTTAAGACGACTCACGATGTATAGCTGATTGTGGTGTTGTCTTTCCAGTAGCTAATTTGACAGGAATTATCCAAAAATAAGCAGTAAAATTTCTTCTATAGATGCTCCAGAGTATTAAAGTTTAGTTAGTAGTAGAAGTTTCCTTATTTCATAAAATTCCTGTCAGGAATGGTAATGAAGTAAGAGAGCTGAGAAAAAAATGCTGCTACCAGATCACCATCCTGGTCACGCCCCGGGCTCCCTAAAAATCTTGATTTACACGAGGCTATGTCATTTTGCACTGAGACAGCACACAGGTCTTTAGTTGTTTCTGCTTCTAAAACTAACTCATCTCCAAGATATACTATTGTAATATTTTTTCTACACAAGACAAAGAACTAATTTTAAAAACAGCCTGGACAAAATCTCCTATCAAACTGCAGGCTAAAATAATAAGATTCGACAGTGGTTATTCTTCTGCTGTGATGTCCAAGAGGAAATGCTTCCTGCCATTAATAAAAGAACTTAAAAAAGACAAATTAAACTCCATTTACTTTTTTCTAGCCAGACTTAAAGTATTCCTCCCAGATGAAACCCAAACATTTTGAGGACATAGACAATGCCATGACATTCCTGAAATCAAAAAAAAGCAACAGATCAAATAGAAGATATAGATTGGAATAACAGTTCTCTGAAGAGACAAACTGAAAGAAATAACTGGAAGGTGAATAAAAATAAGAAACTAAAGGAGAAATGATTCTTTATTTAAATTCAAATATCTGTCAATTGTCCATACACTATTACTTGTCCAGCATTAACTTCATATGTTTTACCTTCAACATGATTATCATCAAAGGGAAGCCTGGATGCATTCTTCATGAAGGTAATTTATTTCCCATTTTATTTTTCCTTTTTTAGTTTAATTAAATTAATAATTAACATATTCACATATTGTTTCATTTCATTTTGGGTTATTCCCAGTTAGGGGTCACCACAGCGGAACTCCGGTCTGCTAATGATTGGCAGCAGATTTTACGGTGCCGAGTTGCCAGCCTGATGTCCAACCTTCAACGAGGGCACATATAGAAAGATTAGGAGATAAATTAATAATAATTATTTTATCATTGAGTAAAGTATATATTGCCTTTATATTGGTGGAGGTATTGCATAAGACTTCCTATATATCTATCTACACACACACACACACACACACACACACACACACGCATATATATATATATATATATATATATATATATATATATACATATATGCATATATACATATATGGATATATAGATTTTATATATATATATATATATATATATATATATATATATATATATATATATGTATATATGTATATATATATATATATATATATATATATATATGGATCTACTGTGTATTAGCGAAGTTACATTTCACCAAAACGTAATTCCACTAATATAATTAAGCAAAAGTGCGTTTTATCGAAAACAGACTTGCGCTTAATTTTGTTTTAAAAACTAGGGAACTGTAGGGGGAAAATGAATGTAAACATGCATTTGCATGTTATCATAGTTGTACATCAAAATTTAATGTTGATGTACAACTTAGAGGACTGTTACTGAGAGCGTGGTACAGTGGGGATGAGGGAACATTCCCTTTTCCCCACTGCAGTGCAATCTTGGAATGAAAATATTAAAAAAGGGTGTGTGTGTGTGGGGGTGCAGGGGCATTACATTCTTTGTGTTTTTTTTTTTTATTTGATTTATGCGAAAGTGTGTTTTCGTTACAACGCACTTTTGCATAAATACATTTGAGAATTTCCGTTTTGTTGATATATTTTTACAAATTACAGTCTTCTTAGAAGTGTTTTTGTTTGGATAATCTTGTTGCTTGGCAAGTGTTTTGAGTGTTTATTGCCAGACTGATGTGAAGGAGGGGTTAGGAGAGGGACAGAGGAAGAAAAGAGTATACGGACATGTTTAGTGATGATTGTGTGTGTGTGTGTGTGTGTGTGTGTGTGTGTGTGTGTGTGTGTGTGTGTGTGTGTGTGTGTGTGTGTCTGTGTGTGTGTGTGTGTGTGTGTGTGTGTGTGTGTGTGTGTGTGTGTGTGTGTGTGTTTGTCTCTGGTTGGTCTGGGAGACACATGAACTGCTGGTGTTTCTATTTGTATAGTCCTTTTCTGGATCTTTAATTTTTCCTCATTGAGTTTGAGAAATGCTGCTTGCTTGTGCTACCAGATAGTGGCAATTGCTTTGGGCATTTTTTTCTTTGTCTGTCTCTTTTTGTTTGTTTCTCTGATTTGGTGATCTATATGGTTTAACTCCTGTTGTTTTGTGGCACTATAGAACAGTGATGTTGGCCATGGTGTGCTGTGCTGACTGTGGGGCTTGTGATTTCTTTGAGTGAATTGAACATTTGTTTTAAATGCAGTTTGTGCTTAACAGCTCAATTAGAACTTGTGTACTGATACCATGAGCACTTACTCCTTAAAATAAGATGAGACTTATTGGTTTCCTTCCTCTTCTTTTGTTTTGGTTTTCCTGCCAAGGTTGTGAGCTTTTTAAAGTGTTGTATTGAGCTATGGTTTTTGTATAGAAGCCCTGTGACTATTACTAGACCTGTGCAACCTTTACGTCTGATGTTTCAGCTCGTGGGACAGTAATATTTGTTAGATTTAAAGGTGCAGTGGCAATTGTTTTATTTCAATTGGCTTTTAAAAAAAATCTTGATTAGATTTAAATGGGTTTGGGTAGTGGTTTGCACTTGTGAAGATGCAAGCATTGGGACTTTTATAATAGATATAACAATGTTGAACACAGAGTTGAAGAAATCTTGATTAGTTTTACATGGGCATAGGTTAAGGTTCATACATATGAATATACGAGCACTGGGAATGCATGATGGATATAATGATATTAAACACAGATTTTTTTTCATCATAAGGAATATAACACATCAATTCAATCTGTTATCAAAAGATTCTGTATGTTTATGCAAATTTATAGTGGCGCAAGTCTGTCATCTACAAATATGAAGTCAATGTCATCTAAAAATATATTGTGATAAAATCCCTCTAGTAGCAAGAAATTTAAAAAAATTCCCTAAAGTAATGTATTCAAGCAAGTTCAACATATTCTATATCGATTCAACAGTAGACATAAGGCGTGTAATAATTCCATGGAGAGGTTACTAAATGCACTCTAGCTGTATATATTGAAACTTTATTATATGTTTCCTATTTTAAAGTGTTTTTTGCCCTGTTAATCAATGAAAGAAGTCAGGCAGTTTCGAAGTATATGCAATGGTAAATAGTTGCTATACTATTCCAGTTGCAGTTAGAGCAACATATGAAGTGCTAATGAAGCTACAGTTTCTATGATATAGCGTTTCTCAAACAATCTAGATGTACTGATGCACAGAAGTAAATGAACATTGATATATTATGTTAGCTACTCTGTTTCTAGAAAAAAAACTATTATGATCATTTATGGCATATAATTGAAGCATAGCTTGGGAAACAGAAATGCAGCTAAATAAAATCATTTTCCAATTAGGGAAGAGTTGCTGGATGTTACATTTTTAGATAAGAAAAATACTTTGTCAACAACCTTTAATTGTACAATTAATATGGAGGGCTTATTAAACTTCTATCTTGTTTAGTTTACATTTTCTGTGAAAAAAAGTATTGTAATTATAACAGAAGGAATGTGGGGGGTTTATTTTTGTCTTTTTTCAGATGGGTGGAAATGTTTGGATAGTTGCACTATTCAAACAGGGTGTTTAAGACTCCATGTGAGGTTTGAAGAGGTTTGTAAATGAATGCTTACTTTTAATGAAAGCAATGTTATATCTTTGGTGTTTACTACTGTTGTCTTTGCACTTATACTTAGCAGTGTATTTATTAATGCTCATATTCCTTTCTATGAGTTATTTCTAGCTTGGGAAGTGATCCAAAGGTATATTCACTATTTGGAATTCATGAAAATCGTTATTTGAAACCACTAATTCAACTTCATGTCTTCCTTTAAATGCATGTCTTTAAATGTCAATGGTTTAAATAACACTTGCAAGAGAGGGCATCTAAAGATATTTTTGAGACTTTTCAATTCCCAGATTACCTTTTTTTTTTTTTTTTTTTTTACAAGAGATTTGTTTGTTATAAACTGATATTGATAGACTTAATACCAAAACATATACCATATTACCTAGCTCTCATCATAATCAGAAAAAAGAAGGGTGGCAATTTTTTTCAGAAATATTATACCTATTCCTAAGATAATCAGTTGTTATAAAGTTGATAACAGTTTACTATGTTATGTACAATGGAAATCAATAGAAAATGTTATACCTTTGTAATAAAAAGCAGTGTGGATGATGTCAAGTAGAAAAAATCCAGAAACAGGAAAAAAACATCACACTGTCAGTACTGAACAGACAATGGCAGTAAAAAGACCTTTGCAGTCCAACAAGGGTTTTCTTCAAAAATGTATACAAAAATCCAAAGTATAAAAAAATAAATGTAATAAAATACACAGAAGAAGAGGCAGAAAAAAATCTAAAACGAAATCCAAGTACACATGATTAAGCGCTTTCATCCATGACATTTTTGTAGGACTTCTTCAGAACCATAACACCTTATAACACTACCAAACTTTAAATATACAACCCTAAAATTTAAAAGGTCATATGACTCACATCAGTTAAAACAGCTACTAGTGTATTATGCAGCACTGTTGCTTGAAACCCTTTCATGTAACTTTTAAAAGGCTAAGTCTTGTTAAAAAAGCAACTAACGTTATTAACATTCCCTGTGATATTAAATACAAAAATATCTAAAAGAGTAGTGTTTAAAACTTAAAAAATACAATATATTTGAATGTATAGTATTACACAGCACTTTTGTTTAAAACCTTTTTTTGTAACATTTAAAGGGTTAAGTCATGCCACATAAAAGCAACTAACATTGTTAATTTCCCATGGAACTAGTTACAAAGTATTCTACAGCATGGTGTTGAAGCTTGTAAAGATACAGTATATTGAAATATACAGTAACTTTTAAAAACAATGTTTTAAAACAACCAGATATGGATAAAAAATAGATAAAATAGCAACCTCGGAATGTTATGGCGTTTGTTACCTTTTTCCAGTATGAAAAAAGCATCATACAAAGGTTTAAAAATATATAAGAAAGATAAGACTGTCATAAACCTGTAAAATTATAACTCTTTAAAACCACCCACTTGGAAAACTTTCATCTAATTGCATGTCTAAGCTGACTGCAGATGTCCAATAACTCCTGGGATTTAAGTTTTAGAATAGGCAAAATTGACACAGTGTCATTAAGACCTGACTAGACTCTGGCATTCAATTTAGATTGCCAAAAATGTTCTCTGTTTTCTATTTATATAGACATGGAACTCAGGGAAGAATTGTTACACTTTACATTTCAAATGTCTTAATGAATATATTAGTTGGGGTTATGGTTATAACATATCCACGCTCAGATCATAGTGCTATAACTTTTGAATTAACCTTAAAGCAAAATAATAGTATTCCTATATAACTAATTTGAAGACTTCCAGGAATACTTTCTAAAAGAAATTCAAGATTTTCCAGCTATAAAAAGACACATCTAATGATATATTTATGGGAAGCTTTAAAAGCATATTTATACTGCAGAATTATTTCAAAGTATAAAGCAATGAGGAAACAATGGGATAAAGAATTTATTGAACTGCAAAAGCAAATAGATAAATTAAAATTGGCTAGTGGAAAAACAAAAGACAAAAATGATAAAAGTGGAACTGGAAGCACATCTTTACTGTGTAGTCAATCTTACTCTTCAGCCTGAACTCAATCTGCCTTCCCACAACTACCTCCACAACACATTCGGCTGACCTTGAGCGCTGTGGAATACTATTCAGAAAAGAGTAGAACCTGAAGCAATCTCTTACTGTGTATTCAGTGTAGGTGTTTGCCTACTGTGCTACCAATTTTTTTTTTATTTTAACAGCATTTGAATCTTACTAGCCTGCACACATGTGAAACCCCCTCCCCCTGATATCCTGCTTTGCTTTTTCCCCTTACCACTTATCCCATTTTATGTTTTACTTATTTTTTATATCTCTCCTTCTTTAAAATGTCCCCTTTCTGCCACTAGGTGGCAATATTGACTAGGTTTAACTAGTTCTCCAGCTCCCATATCTCCCAGAGCTGATCCTCTTGAGATTATACCCAAATCTAGAATTCTAGCTCTTATTGTTTTGTTTTTTTCAAATACAATGACACCTAACTAAAGTGCTACTCTTTCCTTCTATGATAAAGCTGTGACTACCACCACAAAGAGCGTTCTTTTTACAAAAACACCATACCTAGTACTTGCTTATTCTCCTGCCCTGCGTCCATGCTATTTTCCCTTTCAGCCATCATAGCCTCTCCCTGACCTAACTGCTCACTTACATACCTTACAGATTGTCCTTTTCCCAGTTGGGAGTACTTTGTGTGCAGGACATAATCAGTTATTCCAGTCCAACACTTAGTCCTTGTATTCCCCCCACCTTTAGCTTACTGTAACCAAGGCTGTGATTCTTCTCCCACCTGAATGGGAATCTACAACTAAGGGTATCACAGACCGGCGCCATTTTTAAATCTCACTATACACTCCAGAGTACGCGTCCCCCTTTTTCTTGGTATTGTGTGCTTGCCAGTAAGTAAGCAGCATTTCATTTGTTTCTTGCTCTCTTCCTTTATATTTGCCCTGTTCCGCTAAATTTTGTGCAATGATGCTAGTTGTCATATTGGTACCTTTGACAGCCTTGCATACTATTCACAAGTGACTTGTTGCTAAGAAACTATGCTTGTAGTGTTGATGCATCTGTCATATGATTTAAAACTAATGTTCCTGTAGTTTGTCTAATTTGTACTGCTGCATGGACAGGCAAGTACTGCCATTTGGGTTTTTACAATTGGTGACAGCAAGCCCTGTCCTTGGACATTTACTGTTTGTCGTAAACATGCATGCATCTACAGTTGTTTCTAGTTACTTTTTAAAAGCATTGCCTTATATGAGATAATAAACTCTCTCTGTACCCACTTCCACCTTCTGTCCACTGTCATACTGTAGTTCTTACTCCCTCAGCTGTTCCCTATCTCAGTGCACTCATTATCCATTCTTTAACTTGCTGTCCCCACTTTATTCTGCCTCTCCTAGGCCACCTATGCCACCCCCCCTTTTTATTTTTCACTCACTATGTATTGCATTTCCCTCTGCTGTCTCTGGTACCATATTAACTGATTGGCTTTTTAACATTGTTTGTCACTTTTCATCTTAGCCTACTCTACAGCCCGAACTCTATCTGCCATACATACTGACCAGATTTTTAACACTGTTTTTTTTTTTCTTTTTATTACAGCTTACTCCTCAGCCCAAATTCAATCTGCCTTCCCACAACTACCTCTACACCACTTTCAGCCGATTTGGAGTCCTGTGGAATACTATTCAGAAAAGCATGGAACTGGAAGCACACCCTTACTGTGTATTCAGTGTAGGTGTTTGCCTACTGTGCTACCAATTATTTTTATTTTAACAGCATTTGAATCTTACTATCCTGCACATGCTCCAAGCCCCCCTCCTCCTGATATCCTGCTTTGTTTTTTTTCTCTAGCCACTTATCCCATTTTATGTTTTACTTATTTTTTACCTTCTTTAAAATGTCCCCTTTCTGCCAGTAGGTAGCAGTATTGACTAAGTTTAAATAGTTCGCCAGCTGCCATATCTCCCAGAGCTGATCCTCTTGGAGCTTATACTGTTAAACCAAATCTAGCATTCTAGCTCTTATTGTTTTGCTTTTTCAAATACAACCACACCTAGCTAAAGTGCTGCTCTATCTTTCTGCGAAAAAAACTGTGCCTACCACAACAAAGAGAGTTCTTTTTACAAGAAAACCATACCTAGTACTTGCTTATTCTCCTGCCCTGCTTACAATCCATGCCATTTTCCCTTTCAGCCAGCATAGCGTCCCCCTAACCTAACTGCTCACTTACATATAGTACAGATTGTTTTTCTTTCATCTTGTCCTTCTCCCAGTGAGGTCAACCTGCTCTGTTTGCTCTCACTCCACTTGGTATCACTTCACTCCCATACCCTACCCCCATTCCCATCCACCCCCACTTTCATTAGATTTATACTCTCTACACTCCTCCCACACCATATTCTGTCCAATCCCCTTACCCACCCAATTTTCCCTTCCCTCCAATCTGCAGTTTCCCCTCCTACTAAACTTCCCTTCTCCTTTTAACACTGCACTACCCCCTGTACTCTCCCACTACCAATCTGCCTTATCCCTTCTCTGTTAACCACCGTCTCATCTATACTCTCCATTCATATATAACACCTTCACCGTTACTGATTAACAGTCACCTAATAATTTTTCAATATGTCACCTCACTACCTCACTATCCCCCTTCTCTTCCTACTATCTCTGTCAACATCATACCATACATCACTGCATTACCCATCTCCAGCACTTACTCTCTCTTACAGTCACAGTTCACACATCAACCCTCATACACTTTGAATCTCTCCCTACTAATTTCCTGTCTCTCCCTCCAACCTCTTTATGATCAAAATATGTTGAAAGGTATCTATTTTTACTTGTACACAACCTAGAACTCCATGTACTCTGGACCTACTCTCCTTTTTGCTTTTTTTCTTTGATACTCTTCTCTTGGATGGTGACTTCCACCCCAATCCAGGACCAACCACCTCTACCTCTCACAAACAATCATCTTCTACCTCACCCCCTCTGTCATTAACCCACTTCCATACTCCTCCACCTAAATCCCTATTTTCTCTCTGAATATCCAAAGCATTGCAAGCAAAATAACAGAATTGCACTCTTGGATCTGCCTTAACTCCCCTCATATCTTAACCCTATCTGAAACCTGGTTAAAGTTTCACATTTCTAACTCTGAAATCCTAACCCCAGGCTACAACATCTATCATGTAGACAAAGCAAATAAGAAAGGTGGGGTGTTGCCATCCTCTACTCTGACCATCCTACTATCTCTCCACTCTCAATGTTCTTACCCAGCTTTGCCCCTGCAGACATCCTCATTGTAAACTGTCATCTTAACCCTCATAAAAAAATGCCATTGTATCCATCTATATCCCCTGAAATGACAACATCCATATCCTTGAAAACATTCTCTCCTGGCTCACTCAATATGTTCCCTGTGAAACCATTATACCTAGTGATGTTAACATAGATTGGGCTTCACTTTCGTCCTCATCTCCTACCCATAGTCCCAATCTGTACAGCTTCCACCAACTCATATCTTCCCCTACCAGGACCAACAAAAACCCTACTTCTGGATTTATTATATACTGGATCCTTACTTCTCATCCCAATCTCTATCACAACCTTTGGCATTCTTCTTAGCTCTCTAAGTGACCATTCCCCTATCTACATCCATAGATACTCCCAACAGTCACCCAAAGAACACCTTTACAGAGAATGTCTCAAGCTGATTCATTTTGATCCAGACAAGTCCAACTCTACACTGTCCAACATCAACTGGACCTTCCTTTATAACCTCCCCTTAATGATGCTGCAACCAAGTTCAGTAAGATATTTCTTGATATACTGAACACAATGGCTCCATCCAGAAAAATCAGGGTAAAATAATCTAACTGTGCCCCCTTGCTCACTAAACAAACACCCTCAATTATGGATCAGAGGGATGCTGCCTGTAAAACTTGGGTTAAAAATAAATCTCCTCCCCTACTCCAACATTACAAAGAATCTAGAAATGTGTAAAAACTAGTCCTCAAAGACAAAAAAAAACATTCTTTGCCTCCAACCAATGTAGCCAACATCCTAACAGTAAAAAATTTTGGTCTACCGTTAATAAAATCCTCTACCCTTGTAGCCCTCCTACCCCCAACCACTTTCCCCTCAATACTTCCACAGAGACTGTTGCTCTATTAAACAATCACTTCATAGAAACAAACCAGAGGCTAACTCAACATTGTCCCAATGCCTCTTCTCTGTCTTTACCTCCCAGTCCTTCTTCCTCCAATACAATCTCCTTACAAACAGTACCCACTGCTTTCATCAAATCCCAACTGAATAAACTCAAACCCTGCTCTCCCTCTGTTCACAATTTACCTCCCCACTTCCTTAAAATTGCTGCCAATTCTATTGCCTACCCAGTCTCTATCGTTATAAATCATTATATTATCATACCTCTTGCCCATGAAATATGGAAATCCTTTTACACAATCCCTCTCCACAAAGGAGGCAACTCCACTGATCAATCAGACTATCATCCCATTGCTATACTATCCCCTCTTTCCAAAATTCTTGAAAACTGTGTTCATACTCACCTACTTAAACACTTGCTTGATGATAACCTCTTAACTCCCATCCAGCACAGCTTTAGACCCCACCACACCACATCTACTGCATTACCCTTATTCATCCAAACATTAGTAGAAGCCCGTGATAATAACCTACTGTATCCTGTTTATTCCTTGATCTGTCTAAGGCTTTCAATACTGTCGCCCAGTCTAAACTGCTAACTAAACTTTCTGGCCTTCATCTTTCTACCCCCTCTTTAGTCTGGTTCTCTAGCTATTTATCTAATAGACAACAATCCATATGCTGGCAAAACCGTCTCCTCCTCATTTCTACCTGTCAACACTGGTGTTCCCCAAGGCTCTGTTTTGGGTCCCTTCTTGTTTAATATTTCCACTAACAATTTACACTTTGCTACTAACCTCTTGACAATTTTACAATATGCTGACAACTCTGACCTTATTACCACTGCCACAGCATCCCAGAACTCCTTTCTCTTACCCAAGACACATTCACTTCCATTGAAACTTGGCTCACTGATAATCAACTAATTTTAAATCTTAAAAAGCTAAACTTCTACTTTTCATTCCCAAAACACTAGTACATTAAAAATCCTCTTTCTCCATCACCTCCCTTAACAATACCATTATCATACCTGAACCACATAATAAATTATTTGGTATCACCATCAATGAGAAACTAAAATTCAACATACACATCAGTCAATGCATAAAAACGACACCAAAAACTTGGTCTCTTGTACCTTAATCATAGCTTTCATTCATCTTCCACCAAACCCTCCATAGCCCTGTCTCTTTTCTTACTCTGTCTTCTGTATGAAGCTCCAGTCCTTACTAACCTTCAGTCATCTCTTCTTTCCAAATTAGAGCAAATTTACAATAAAATAGCTAGATTTGCATCCAATCTCCCCTATAAATCCCACCACTGCCTTGCCCTTAACTCATTACAATGGCCTGAATTCCCTAAAAAACTTCTTCCACAACTGAATATTATGCACTCCACTTCCTGCCCTTCCATCTCTAATATTGTATTACAATACAACCCCCAATGTCAGCTTCATACATCTGACAAACATCTTCTGGACATCTACAAACCATCAAAAAATATTATCAAGTCCCTATATAAATACTCAGTAGCTCACACCTGGAACTCCCTTTCTCTTAACATAAGAAGTATCCCCCATAAGGTCGAATTCAAACTTAAACATCACCTACTGAAAACCTGGTCCTGTCCTTGTCAAATTCCAACTATCAAATTGTCTTCTTCCTAAATACTATTTCCTTACTCTAGTTATTTTTCTTCTTTTTCTTTTCTTTGTTATTTCCCTTATGATACTATTACTACATACCTTCATTTAGTACTTGTAAATATTTTTGCATATAAATTATCTGGCTGTTACTGTCTATATATAATTGAAAACTGTACAAAACTGTTTGCTTCATTGATGTACGAGTTATTGTTAATATATATACCTGTTGTTATGTTAGCTGTCTCTTGAAAGACTGTAATTGTATTTGGAGCTTTTCTCCTCGGGTCTCCACTGAAAATGAGCGCTTGGTTCAGTTGGACTAAGCCGGTTAAGAAATGACAATAAATAAAAAATAAATAAATAATTAAAGATATAAATAAAATGAATTGTAAGTACCTAGAAATCTTAAACCACAAAACCATGACTAACCTAGAAAAGATTAAAATAATTAATCATTCAGTTAACCCTAAATACGTGCATAAACCAGCTATCAGAAAGAAAATACATAATAAAGCTAATCATATTAAAGAAATATATTCCCCTTAAAAAAGGGAAAGTTACTAATTTAGAGGATCATCAAGAGAGAATTAAGGAATTCATCAAGACACATACTAACAAAAATTAACTGAATACCAAATTAATTGTATTCATCATCATCATCATCGTCTTCTTTCGACTGTTCCCGTTAGGGATTGCCACAGCGGATCATCTGTTTCCATTTCTTCCTGTCCTCTGCATCTTGCTCTGTCACACCAACTGCCTGCATGTCCTCTCTCACCACATCCATAAACCTTATCTTAGGCCTTCCTTTTTTCCACTTACCTAGCAGCTCCATCCTTAGCATCCTTTCCTAATATACCCAGCATCCCTTCTCAGCACATGTCCAAACCAATGCAATCTCGCCTCTCTTGCTTTGTCTCCAAACTGCCCAACCTGAGCTGACCCTCTAATATACTGATTCCTAATCTTGTCCATCCTAGTCACACCCACTGCAAATCTTAACATCTTTAACTCTGCCACATCCAGCTCTGCCTTTTTGTCAATGCCACCATCTCCAACCCATATAACATAGCTGGTCTCACTACCCTCTTGTAGACCTTCCCTTTCACTCTTACTGGTACCCGTCTGTCACAAATCACTCCTGACACTCTTCTCCACCCATTCCACCCTGCCTGTACTCTCTTCTTCTCCTCTCTTCCACACTCACCATTACTCTTAACTGTTGATCCCAAGTACTTAAACTCATCCACCTTCGCCAACTCTACTCCCTGCATCCTCACCATTCCTCTATTCTCCATCTCATTCACACACATATATTCTGTCTTAGCCCTGCTGACCTTCATTCCAATCCTCTCTAGAGCATATTTCCACCTCTCCAGTGTCTACTCAACCTGGTCCCTACTCTCACTACAGATCACAATGTCATCTGCAAACATCATAGTCCACGGGGCCTCCTGTCTGATCTCATCTGTCAACCTGTCCATCACCACTGCAAATAAGAAAGGGCTCAGAGCTGATCCTTGATGTAATCCCACCTCCACCTTAAACGTATCTGTCACTCCCACCGCAGTCCTCACCACTGTCACACTACCCTCGTACATATCCTGTACCACTCTTACATACTTCTCTGCCACTCCCGACTTCCTCATACAATACCACAACTCCTCTCTAGGCACCCTGTCATATGCTTTCTCTAAGTTCACAAAGATACAATGCAACTCCTTCTGACCTTCTCTGTATTTCTCCAACAACACTCTCAGAGCAAACATTGTATCTGTAGTGCTCTTTCCTGGCATGAAACCATACTGCTGATCATTAATCATCACCTCCCTTCTTAACCTAGCTTCCACTACTCTTTCCCATAACTTCAAGCTGTAACTGATCAATTTTATCCCTCTGTAGTTACTGCAGCTCTGCACATCACCCTTATTGTTAACGATAGGTACCAAAACACTTTTTC
Source organism: Protopterus annectens (assembly GCF_019279795.1). NCBI lineage: Eukaryota > Metazoa > Chordata > Ceratodontiformes > Protopteridae > Protopterus > Protopterus annectens. Next base: position 1,726,363,523 of record NC_056732.1, read on the forward strand.
TCCACTCCTCAGGCATCCTCTGTCTTTCCAAAATTTCATTAAACAATCTGGTTAAAAATTCCACTGCCATTTTTTCTAAGCACTGTCATGCTTCCACTGGTATGTCATCTGGGCCAACAGTCTTTCCATTCTTCATCCTCTTCATAGCTGTCCTTACTTCCTCCTTGCTAATCTGTTTCACTTCCTGATTCACTATCCCCACATCATCCAACCTTCTCTCTCTTTCATTCTCTTCATTCATCAGCCCCTCAAAGTACTCTTTCCATCTACTCAACACACTCTCCTCGCTTGTGAGTACGTTTCCCTCACTATCCTTTATCACCCTTACCTGCTGCACGTCTTTCCCAGCTCTGTCCCTCTGTCTAGCCAATTGGTACAGGTCCTTTTCTCCCTCTTTAGTATCCAATCTCTCATACAACTCTCCATATGCCTTATCCTTAGCCTTCGCCACCTCTCTCTTTGCCATGCGCCTCATCTCCTTATACTCATGTCTACTTTCTTCATCTCTTTGACAATCCCACTTCTTCTTTGCCAGCCACTTCCTCTGTATACTCTCCTGTACTTCCACGTTCCACCACCAGGTCTCCTTGTCCTCCTTCCTCTGTCCAGATGACCAAATTAATTTTATTAATATACCTATTTTAAATTCTTAAATAAAAGCTCAAATAAAAAAAAAACAAAGCAAACAAGGCTCTGTGTAGTGATGGTATCATTCCTGAGCTTCATAAGTTAATGCTAAAAGAAGCTTTGAATATATTTCTTAAAGTTTTCAAGGTAGTAAAACATTTAGAAAATGTTCTCCATTCTTGGAAATACTCTCTCATTTCTCCAGTCTTAAAATCAGGTAAAGATCCTGTAAATGTTCTTATAGACCAATTTCTTTGTTAAATACAGATTATAAATTATTTATGTCCATACATGCTGATAGATTGAAATAATTTCTTCCACTACTGATTGATGGTGACCAAACTGGCTTTATCTTAAATAGAAATTCATATAATGATATCAAAAGAATCATATCATTAATTGACATTGGAAATAAAATAAAAAGAATATTTAACTATAGTAAATCTGTATATCAACAATGCTTTTGATCTGGTCAGTTGGAGTTATCTCTCACTGATGCTTGAAAAAAGTAACTTTTCAGATAAATTTAAACAACTTTTTAACTTTTTATATGCTAAATCTTATCAGTATATTAAAATAGGTTCCACACACTTAAGAATCAATTAATATCTCTAAAGAAACTAAACAAGGATGTCCACTTTCACCTTTACTTTTTACATTAATTATAGAGCTATTTGCTAATTTAATAAGGTCATGCCCAGACATTTAAGGTTTCCATATAGGTAAGAATCTAACATCTAAAATCCAATTGCTTGCAGAAGATATTATTCTGACATTAAAGTAATGTAATAATTTACTTTCAACACTCTTTATCTTAAGGAAAACCTTTCATAAGTTTAATGAAGATAAAACAAAGATATTGCCTATAAATTATAATATTAATGAAATGGGTAAAATACTTAATAAATGTATAGTCTAAGAAAAAAGGTTAAATTATCTGGGAATAATTCTCACTGAAAACATTAACAAAATAACAGATATCAATTACAATAGTAGTTTATCTTCTATAGAAAATCTTATAACTAAGTGGAATAGAGATTTTTTTTACTATGAATGATAAACATTCCATAATCAAAAGTATTATTTTTCCAAAAATCTTATACATAGCGCAATCACTATATTTACCCCCTTCTAAAACCTTTATAAAGAAATTTAATTCTTTAATTTTAATATTTTTGTGGTATCCTAATCAACACAGGATAGCTTTAAGTCATCATATCAGAGACTGGTCCTTTGGAAGTATTGGGTTACCAGATTTAGAACTATATTCTCTATCATCTATTATCGAAACAATAATTTTATGGTCAAATAAAGGGTGCGTATGTATCAGGCAGTATGCCAATGGCCAAAAATGTGGCCATTGGCAAGGTAACCCGATGCAAACATGAGAAAAATATTTTTTTTTTCCCGGCGATCGCCGATGTTTAAACATAGCGCAGCGCTGCACAAACAGGCTGCGCTATATAAAACATAAAAATTAAGGTTTGAAACCCGCAAATGTGGGGTTTATGCAATGCATGTATTTACAATGCAGGGACTAGCAGACTGAAAACAACATGGCCACCGTGTAGTGGTTGCTATGGGGGGAAGCTGAGTGTAAGACACGTAACTAAGCATTAGTAAGCAATCTTATGTAAATGAGTGGTAGGATAGTGAATCACACTGTCACATAGCAAATGAGCACATTCCGTGTAGTGTAAGAGTTAGATAAGGGGGAGTTAACAGAGTAGAAGATAGGTGACATCACAGGAGGGAATGTCCGAAAGAAATCAAGCTCATTGGAGCAAAGTGGCATGTGAAAGATGTCAGTCACACATCAGAGAAAGAGGAGTGTCAACAAATAGGCATGGGAAAGTCAAGAAATGGAAGGTGTACACTATGGATAATACCAAAGTTTCTTGCTGGGCGTGCATGCGTGCATGTGCGCGCTGGGAGGCGCGAGTAAGACAGAGTGCAAGTGTGTAAGCGCGAGTGCGTGCGTCTAAGGCAGACTAAGCATAGAGAAGTCTGTTTAAAGACCTGTAAGCCTGTTTGCACTGGTGTGTGCGCGTTTTAACCCAAATGAGCAGATTCTAGTCCGTGTAAGCATGTGTGCGTGTGTGTTACCCACTGTGAGCGAGTTTTTGCTGGTATGCGCGGTGCTCCCCCCTGAGGAAACAGAGAGGAAAAAGGAAGCAGAAGAAATAGTAGGAAGCTAGCAGGGAATACTGGTAGATCTAGCAGGTGAAAACAATTAGAAGCAGGCAATTAAACAGGCAGAATATTAGGCCAGCCCAGCACTTAAAACACTGCAAACAGCAGTGCAGTATGTTTCTCTCAAGAGTCACTGCAAGACAGGAGTAAGCTATTAGAAGTGAAAACTGGAAAAGCTTCACTCAGACCAAAAATGCTAGGGGCTGCCGTAGCTGTTATAAGGAGACATAGGAGACTTGCTGAGGGTGGTGACAATGCAAATGCTGCCAGACAACCCACAGTGAGGAGACGGAGAAGAGTGTACAGGCCCAGGGTCACCTACCAGGGGTTACATGAGCTGGAGATAGTGGAGCGCTATAGAGTGGACAGAGACCTCCTGCAGCAAATTGTTGAGCTGTGCAGGCCACGCCTCACACACAGAACCAACAGAGGGGAACCCATCCCAGTGGAAACCAAGGTATGTGTTGGCCTAAGAATACTAGCAACAGGTACCTTCCAGAGACCAACTGGTGATATGATGGGGATCTCACAGGCATTAGCATCCAGGGTACTGCACCAGTTCCTGGATGCCATGTCGGCACATGTCGGAGATCATGTATATTTCCCCAATTCTCGTGAGGCATTGGCCAGCAATATGCATCTCTTCCAGCAAATAGCGGAATACCCTGAGGTAGTGGGTGCAATAGACTGCACGCATATATGCATCAAGGCACCAGTTGGTGAGCGGGGTAGGGCCTACATTAACCGCAAGGGCTTCCCCTCCATCAACTGCCAGGTCGTATGTGATGCCCAAGGCATAATAACGAATGTGTGTGCTGGCTGCCCTGGAAGCTACCATGATTCCCATATCTGCCATCTGACGCAGCTGTACCAGACATTTGCCAATGGGGACATCCCACATGGTCACTTAGTGGGGGATGCTGTCTATGCACCGGAGCCGTGGCTGATGACACCCATCAGAAATGCACACACACCTGTACAAGAACGCCATAATGAGGCACACGCACAAACACGAAATGTAATTGAGCGTGCATTTGGGCTGCTGAAGTCACGGTTCCGGTCCCTGGACATATCTGGTGCAGCCTTGCAGTACTCGCCAACTATATGTACCCAAATTGTCATGGTATGTGCTATGCTACATAATATGATTCTGCGAAAACAGCTGCAGCAGGACCAGCATAGGGCCAGGACAAACAGCCCCCCACCATTGCCAAGGCCATCACAGGCAGAGCGTGACTCGGAGGAACAACCTGAGCCTGCCCCAGTAGGCAGAAGGAGGCGTGCCCAATATGCCTTGGCCTTGGCAAAGAGGCAACGCATAGCACATACGCTGGCTCAGTAGGAACCCTGGGAATGATACCTCTCTCTGACTCACACATACAGTAAAAGGGATGCCTAACATGACACAACCTGCTTTCAAACATGTACAGGGAGTGTAGTATGTGCATCCAACATAGGCAGCCCTGCAGCACCACCTGAGGCATGATTGTCATGTGTTAATCAATGTAACACCATCTAGTATATGCAAACATGATGACCCTGCCTAATATCTTACCCTCACCAAGCATGATGCCACACTATGAAGACAAGAAGATCAATTACAATAATTGGCTGAGGTATTGCTGTTAGTCAAAGGGGATCAAATGCCTGCCAGCCTGGGATGACATGCTGAGCAAGACATGATGCTCCACCTGCTAGGGATGGCACGCACCCAGCACACCTGGCTGTGTGGATACTGGCAAAGGCTGTTGTCACCCCCACTGTGCCTTGAATAGGTAAGGCTGGAAACACAAACCCACCTCCATAGGTAGCACAAGGGATAACAACCTGGATGTAATGATACCCAATGCCAGAAGTCTAAACTGCAAGATGCATGCAGACCAAACCCACCTCAGCATGGAGAATGGTGATATCTGTACTGTAACAGAAACCTGGGTCAAGGCTCAGAACAGCACCCTAATACTACCAGGTTACACCTTATACCATGCTTTACAGCCCCAAAACATGGAACAAACTACAATAGGAGCGTGGCTATCAATAATTGTCAAGGATAACCACACCCCCAGGTTGGCACCACAGCAAGAAGAAGCATGGACTATCCATGGGCAAGTAACAGTGGCTAAAACTGCCTTCCAGTTTTCAGCCTGCTACAGACCACCCTCCCAAACCCAGGAACCCCACTCAGCCTTCCCGAAGGCACTGCAGCGTATGAATGTCTCACCAAATACCAAACAAGGCACATACAAAGTATGACATAGGTGGTAATCCATTATGTACGGAAGAAGTAATCAGGGACCTAGGGACACAAGTGGACAGTAACCCATCATGTGACACTCACATTGCCAAGGTGGCCAGGAAGACCTTCTATATTGCCCACTGTAACATGAAAGGATGCACATCTAGATCAAGAGAGGTCATTGTGCCCCCATACTCTTTTCTTATCAGGCCCATAATTGAGAACAATGCCCCAGTTTGGATGTACCTTACCTGACACCTGCAGCAGTTAGAAAGACCCCAAATGTACCTCACCAAGAGGATAAAGGGGCCAAACATTTGTCATCTGCTGGCCAGCTGAAGAAACCCGAGCTCAATTCACTTGCATACTGCCCAGTCAGAGGCGATGTATGCCTGATGTACAAGGCCACGTCCAATCCAGAATTAATGGACATGCTCCACTGCAGAAACTCCAAATCCAGCAGAGACACCACAGTGACAGATTTGAACCTCAACACATAAATAACTAGGATGTGCTGGAGGGACAGATTCATAACCCAGAGGCTCCTTACACTCTGAAACAGAATCCCAGTCCATGTTAGGCAGAGCTCCACACTCACACTCTACAAGGGAAATCCTGTCGAGTGCATGGGAGATAGTAGATTTACACTGGGGGCCATCTCTGTGTCACATCTAGTAAAGTAAACCCTAAATGGGCATAATATGCACATTGCAAGGGGTGGTGAAAGCCACACACAGTCTGGCTAGGCTTAAACATGGCCAGGGCAGATAGCCTAGTATGAACCTATGACTATACAAATTGTGCAGGACACAAAGGATAATCTCACAGCTGTCTTAACTGATGGTAGGAACCATGGTGGTAATCCACAGATATGCTCTGCATTACTCAAATATCACAAACAATACACCAAACCCACACACATTGCCAACATCCAACCTAACAGATTCAGTGCAAACTCCCCACCAGCACCAAACTGCCAAATATCGAACCCAGCAGAGTGCTGGCCCCCTGACATTGCAGATGCTGAGGTAACAGCCAGCATCTACAAAGCAAACCACACACCATCAATGGTACCAGATGGTGTCCTGGGTTGTGTCCAACAAGAACTGCAAGAAGAATGGAACACCAAATAGCACTACTGCTCTCTCTCAGTCTTACCACAGGATATGTACCCAAAGAGCAGTGTACAGCAATGGTGGCCCCTCACCACAAAGGTGGTGCCTGAATGGATACTGCAAACTATCACCCCTGAACCCTGATTATCTTGGTCGACAAAGTAATGGAAAGGATCATCATGGACCCCAGAAATAACAATATTGGGTACCTACAGACATTGGACCATAGCCAGTGTGGCTTTTGTAAGGGCAGATCCTGCCCCTTAAACATGTCTGACTCATGTGAAACAGGCACCAATGCCATTGATGAGGGGAATGTGGTTCACACAGCCTATCTGGACCTTGCTAAACCCTTCCATACAATACCCCAGTTGTTCATTACAGATAAGCTCACCAGCCTAACTATAAACCTCTATCCAAGTAGATTGGTTGCAAAGCAGCTCAGGGACAGAACTGACATGGTCAGAAATGCTGCAGCCATGTCAGACTACAAACCAGGTACAACTGGCATCACACAAGGCACGGTCCTGGGACCTCACTTGTATGGTATATATGTTCCATAGGTACAGGCCAACATGGAAGGACTGTGTCTGAACAGGTTTGCAGATGAATACAAACTGCCCACCATATCGGACCCTCCAGCTGACACAAGCATCCTACAAAAGTCCCACATAATAACAGACAACTGGTGCCATAGCCATGTCATCAAGCGAAATGCAGAATAGTGTATAGTCATCCCCTTTGAAAACACAGTACGTGGCCACCAATTACCACATAGGTGTTAACCCATTAAGTACTTCAGGAGTAATAAGAGACCTGGGGACACAAGGCAATAGATATCCTGCATGTGACAACCATGTGTCCGTAGTGGTTACAGAAACATACCATATACCCACCTAATCATGAAGGTAAGCACATCTAGGTCAGGGGAGGTCAATGTGCCTCTCCAGTCATCCATCATCAGCCTCACAATTGCGTACAATGGCCCTTGTGGGATATACCTTAGCAGACACCTGCATCAACTGGAAAGACCCCAAAAGTACCTCACCAGGAGGATCGAAAAGCTCTAACAGATGCCATGTGTTGCCTGATTAAACAAACTGCAGCTACACACAGTGCCATACTGGCTGGCTAGAGGTGATCTGTGCCTGTTGTATAAAGCCATGACCAAGCTTGAATCAATGGACATGCGGCACCCTGTAAAATCTGAATGCTGGTGACCTATGCACATGACAGGCCTGAACCCCAGCACTGACATAAATAGGACATGCTGTACTGATTGATCCTTAACCCAGAAGCTCCCTCCACTCTTGACTAAACTCCCAGTACAGGTTAGCCAGAGAGTCCCTCATTGACTCTCTTCCAGAGGAATCATGATGACTGGATGGGAGATGGTAGGTTTATCCTGGATATCACCTGTATGTCATGGGTAGGTAAAGGCACAGCACACTAACCTTGAAATATGTCATGTCAAACTCCAGTAAAAATGTGTGTTGAAGGACAAACACTCTCTGACTAGCATTAGAAATGGCCTAGGGCACATAGCCAGTGTTTGTCAATGTCCACCCAAGTTGTGGAATACATTAACAATGTTGGACAATCCTGTTATAAGTTGTCCGTATCTGAACAAAATGCAACATGGTCATATCTGCACAACTGGCCCTTAACCAGTGTGGTGTGCTCACTATAAATATTTCAAGCAGTGATAGGACTGCAACCGATGATACTGTCCACCACAGTGAAAGTACTGAACCAGTACACTATACGACAGTACAGTGTTTGGTCAGTATGAAAGGATGTTGACAACTGTATGCAAACTATCCCATGGCAACCCTGCAGGCACAGCATAATGCCTGTTAGGTTCAGACACAAAGCAGTTGGCCAGTAAGAACACAACATGACGTCCAACACACAACTGTACATGTGAAATATAGATTACGTCCACACACAACCACAAATGTGGTGGACCACAGATCTCAAGATATGGAAAGCTCACACTGGGCATGCTCGCACACTTTGATAAATGAGACATGTGTCAGTCAACAAGCCATATAAACCGTGAACTGGGCATGCTCACACACTTAGGCCATGACACAGTTCAGCAGTTACTCACACATATCTGGCATTTGTATGTGTTAATCCAGGAACCACCCACAATACGGCAATCTGCCCAGTGCACACAGTTAAATGACAACAGTGACATAAGTAAAGTACATATTCAAACATCTTCCACAGATACACAAGTTGTTCATAGAGATAGTGAAAGCTATGGCAATAAAGACCCACAAACAGTTTATCAGCAACAGATATTTGCATCTGACAAGTAAGCATATGGCTGTAGAGGTCAATACTAGGCTGTTTGCCCTAGGGAATACATAAGCTTATCCACAGTGTATTTGGCGTCTGCCTCCACAGTACAGTAGGCCACTGTGCCTCTGCACAGTTAATGCATATATATGCTCCCCCCTTACTGATGGATAGTAAGAGATGTACATACCTCTTCATAAATAATGATGTCAGCACACTATACATATGTCAGGAACAGAAATTATACCCAGTAATTTGAATAGTGTGCTCTGCTACTGCGTCTTTCACAAGTGTCATAACATAGTTAAGTAGGGGTTTGAATCCTGCAAATGCTCAGTGTGTGTGAATGAGGGGGGTGAGATTAGGGTGTGTGCAATTCTATGTGAAAGAGTAATGTCCCTTTTGGCAACTTGAAGAACACACCACACGATGCATATTCCAACTTCTAAACACTGATGATGTCAGCACCCTATAAGTACAGCAGGAGAAGAGAAGCCTCCCAGTAATTTGAATAGCGCGCTCTGCTACTGCGTCTCTCACAAGTGTCATAGCATAGTTAGGTAGGGGGTTAAATCCTGCAAATGCTTAGTGTGTGTGAATGTGGGGGGGAATTAGGGTATGTGCAGATCTATGTAAAAGAGGAATGTCCCTTTTGGCAACTGGAAGAACACACCACATGATGCACATTCCACCTTCTAAACACTGATGAAGTCAGCACCCTATATGTACAGCAGGAGAAGGGAAGCCTCCCAGTAATGCAAATAGTGCATTCTGCTACTGCGTCTCTCACAAGTGTCATAACACAGTTAGGTAGGGGTTTGAATCCTACAAATGACATGTGTTTTTGTCACACAGTTTGTCCATGTGTGTGGGGTGTTGCTCCTAAGATTGCACGGCATAGATTATATCAGTAATGTCAATGCACACATGATGTATGTGTGTGCCACATACACATATGTACCTGTGACCTTCAATAGTTCCCATGTCTGAAGCCTGCCTCATGTGAATACATGGAATTTGCATTACACAACATTATGACTGGTTTTCTGTGCAGGGGCTGCATTTGGTATGTGAATATACAGTGAGAGTTGTGTATGGTGTCATCTTACCTGCGAGGGATACACGTCTGGTCTGGAGCATATAGTCCACATGTTGTTGATGATCAGGTGTAGCATGTTTTCCCCTCTTGTGGGAGTGGTAACATGTTGTTCCATAGCAATTGAGTGAATAAATGCTAGGAACCTTTGAGCTAGGGTCTTGGAGCTAGAGTAATGCTCTCACTCTATGTTTGGGTAGTTGCAGTCCACCGATATAATGGTGTTTATAGACAGCTTTATATTTCCAGTGTTGTCAGGAAGGCCAAGTGGGTTTCCTGGGTATGGGAGGGTGGTGTGTGGCAGGCTATGAACCTGAAGGTAGTCTTACCCACTGTTAGATGCACATGGATAGTCTCTGATGCTTTGTGCTGTGTCACCAACCTGGAGGTGTGTGTATCTGTGATGATTTTGGATACTCCACCCCTGTTCTGGTTCAGTGCATGTTTAGGGGACAACAAGCATGGTATGAGGTATAACCTGGCAGTGCTGGGGTGCACCTGGGAGCGTTGAACCAGGATTCTGTTACTGCATAGATATTGATGTTCTCCATGCTAAGGACAGTTTCCAGTGCATGCATCTTGAGGTTTACACTGCTGGCATTGAGTAGCATTACTATTACTGTCCTATCCCTTGTGATACCTGTGGAGGTGGCTATGTCTTTTGAGCCTTGCATAAAAATGTCACTATGTGTGTAGCAAGAGCCTTTGCCAATATCCAATGGCCCATGGGTGACAGGTGCAAGCCGTCCCTAGCAAAGCATCGCGGCTTGTCAAGCATGTAATCCCACGCTGACAGGCATTGGATCCCCTTTGAATGACACTGAAACATAAGCCAATTGTTGAAATTGATCACCCTGTCTTCATATTGTAACAGCATTCATGGTGAGGGTAAGATGCTACTCAAGGTCAGGGTCATACCAGCCTGTGCCACATGCTCAGAGTGCCCCTCTATGTCCCCTATCATGTAGTCCAGGGAGGTACGTCACAGGTCATTCACACTGGCACAGACAATGACTATGTCATATTTGTGCATGCCTTGGAGTGACCTGTGTGCTTGTGTTATGTGGTGGATCATAGTACCCGACAGGCATCTCACAGTGACCTTCTCCATGTTCAGCCTGGTGAGTGGGACCTCAGTGTACCTGATGATAGAGGTACCTATTACAAGTGTATCAGGTGTGTTGGTTAGCCTTACGGGCTGTGACTGTTTGGCACACTGGCTTTGTGAGCTATGTGTTGCACATGTTCTGTTCTGGCGTAACGTTTGCTTGTGTGTCTGCTTCGGAGGTGTCTGCTGCTTAGGCAGGATTCTATTTTGAGACTCCAAGTATGTTTCTGTGTGTTTATGTGTTTGGATTGCTGTCGTGGTAGGTCTATGTGACACTGGTATTGTAGGGACTGTAGTTTCCTTCTCCACCTGACAGGTTTTGCCAGTACTGACTTGAGAGAGCTTAGCCCCCAGTTTGGCTATGTGGTTGCATCTCTCACATGTGTTGGAAGATTATGTGAAGGGGAGAGGGTTGTTTGTGTACATGAGGCAGTTGTAACATTGACACATGACTCACAGATTCATCAACTGGACCAGAGAGGAGACTGACAACTGACCTTTGGACATGCTAGCATAGTATTGGGTATACCATAATAATTAACAACACATAGGGCCAATGGGGAACAAGGTACTCAAGGTGAGTATGTGAGGGTGTATTGCGTTTGATTTGTTAGTGCTGGCATATATAAATGCTTTAGTGAGCAAGTGCCAGGTAAGTCATATGCAATGTGTTACAGGCAACTTACATGCAAACAGGACAAACAGTGATGTTCTGTCAAGTGAAGCATGGAAATAAGTACAGTAAGCAATACAGATGTCACTAGGGATCCACAGAGGTGCTGTAAAGCTGCATTTCAGGTGGAATCAGTGTTTCAGGGAAATAACAAGCAAACAAGCATACAAACAAAGCTACATTCATCAGGCCTGGATCTAGTCTATGCTACAGCAAACAAGGTGTACCACTTTCAGTAAGAAACAATGCAAATATGCAGGCACTATACGCCTTTACCCAGAAATTCACAGGTCAGACGGGCAGGGTCCAGCCTCACCTCCCACAAGTGTACAGACCATGTACCTCCATACTGTTGAATAACTGGCCTGATACCCGAGCGCTTAAACCTGTACTAATACACATTTCGAATAACAGACACTGAGCCCTCGCTCAGCAGTTCCCAACGTAGTAGGATGTATGCTACCTGTCTTGCCACCACAGTATCCTTGACATTTAATGAGACACACCCTCCTGTCAAAGTTAGCTCTGTGTTTTGGGGCTGTCAAGCAAGGTATGATGTGTGACCTGGTAGTGCTAGGGTGCTCTTGGGAGTCTTGAACCTGTTGTGTATTACTGCACAGATATCAACATCCTCCATGCAGAGTCGAGTGTGGACTGCATGCAAGTTGCGGTTTACATGTCCATCATTGAGTATCATTACTTCCATTTTCTTATCCCCTGTGCTACCTATGTAGGTGGCCTTCTGTTTACAGCCTTACCACCAGTATGCAAAGATGTGCAAACATTACACTATGGTAATTACTATGGGTGTACAAAACAATACAATGACAATCCTACTGTTACTGCATCAGGCATGCTGGGATATACCCACAATGATATCATTACACTGTACTGTTGACAACATGATGATATTACAACACTTCTTTGTAGTCACCCTGTGCATCAGCACCATGTTAACCTGTTCCTGCATCGATGTTACAGATTGCAGGAGGTGGCACAGTTTCATCATATGCACAGGGTGTGTACTTGGTATGCCTGAGTCTGCCACTGATACAACCAATCGGCATGTATGTGTGTGTGTGTTAGTGTGGGACACCAGTACAAGATGGGGCAATGTTGATGCAGTGTGTGCATGTATGTGTTAGCCCTAGGTGTTAGCATTTTGCATGTGTGTATGCATGCACACAGTTCCACCTCAGGGCTGCCATATACGGGTGTTTGTGGACAGCCACAGACTGTACCTGCCAGGTCACACAGATCACTGTCTCTGGCCATGGACATGGTACCTGTGCCTGGCAGAGGTGCTACGGACCGTATCAGGTACTAAGCCAGACTGGGTACTGTCATCAGAAGCAGGTGGTTGGTGACTGTTGACAGGTCCCTGTTGGGACTGTCCAGAGCCATGTGCACGTGGTCTCCTGGGGCGGTCTGATGACAGCACAGACCTAGCATTGCTGGGGCTGGTGCTGGCACTATGGGAGCAGCCGCGGGCCTGTTGTCTTCCGCGACGACTGCCAGCTGCTGCTGTTGCTGGCATATGCCCACGTCGATGCCTCAACCATCCTGCATTGCCCTGGCTCATGGACATGTAGTTGTGGAACAGATTTAATGTGTCCCCCCAACGTCTGTCAATGACCTCAGTGAAATTACGGATGGCAGCCGCAACGTCACGCATAGTGTCATTCATAGCCGTGCGATATGCTCTCAGCTCCCTCAGACCCTGTCTGGTGTATCTTTCCATACGTGACTGTGCCTGCATTACAGCCCGAACCATAGCTGAGGTTGAAAGACCTCTGTGGGCATGTCTGACAGGGGCAGTACGCCCACGGATGTTCCCACAAGAACCCCTGGACATCTGCCTGTGTGGTACCATCTCAGGACTCTGGCCATGGCTGCTGTGAGGGGATGCATGTGCCACTGATACCACATTACCCTGGTCAATGCCCACTGTATCCTGTCCATCACCTAGGGACATTGGTGACAAAGGATGTATTGGCAGGATGACTGTGCGCATTGATGGGGTTGACAGCTGTGTACTGTCGATTGGCTGACCAACGATGGACTCTGGCACACCTCCCTGTGCCATTACATAGGTATCATCATTATCACTATCCACAGCAGCTGATTCAGGTTCCCTGCTGCACAACACCAGAGCAGCACCAGAACCTGTGGGAGGAAGACAGGAAACACAGTTTACAATGTGTACACAATGTTACCACACATGCACACAGGTGCACATGCACACATGCACACGTGCACAGGTGCACAGGTGCACACATGCACACATGCACAGGTGCACACATGCACACATGCACACGTGCACACGTGCACAGGTGCACACATGCACACATGCACACATGCACAGGTGCACAGGTGCACACATGCACACATGCACACTCCTCAGTATATGAGATACCAACACACAGACACAAACACACCTGCAATCAAACACATAGCACTACTGTTTGAGCCTAATATTACTATTAGTATCAAGAGTATTAAAGGTATTGTTATTACACACTCACCAGCATGGATTGGCTGCCTTGCTGTTACACTAGAGGGACCTGCACAAATAAGACATTTATTGTCAGTGGGCACAACTGTGCCATTGATACTGTGAGTATGATACAGTTCAGTAGTACAACAGTTGGCTTTCACAGGTCTACTGCTGATATTGAGAATATCACTCTTGCACAGTAATTACCAAGATAACAGCTACAAAGCGAGGACACACCTCACACATGCATAAACTACCAGTGTACAGAACAGTCAACTATACATATGGCATGTTACCTGCACGCTCCAAGTCCTGCTGCTGGGTGGCTCCAGCCTCCATCATTATTTATTTATTTTTTATTTTATTTATTTTATTTTACATTTGTTGACCGGGCTAGTCTATCTGGATATATGTCCATTTTCAGTAGAGGCCCGGGGAGAAAAGCTCCAATGAGTATTACATGGTTTCAGAAGGTGTTACAAAAGAAGTACTAACAAGTATAAAACTAACAGTAAACAACTAGTAAATAAATTTTTTTTTTTTTTTTTTTTTAAAAAAACCTCAATAAAGAAACAAACACCTAAGTCAGGTGTTTCACAAAGAACATTACAATACATTACAATACAAAAAATTAGTACATAAATTTTATAAGAGGAATGCTGAAGTGTAATGAGAGGTAAAGAAAAGCTGAAGGAGTGTAGAGAGAGAGAAAAAAAAATAGGGAAGAAGGAAAGTAAGAAAAAAGGAGAACAGAGTAGGCCTCATTATGTTTCCAACAGAGTTTGCGAATAGGCAGTCACTTGTAGAGTTATTAGGACATAGACTTTTGAAGAAGTACTATGTAGAAGGGTCTAAAAAGTGGGGGAGGGGTCTGGGAACAGATATCTGAGGGTTGATTATAGCATATTTTCCACCAAAGTTGGAGAACAGGCAATGTGTGTAGGGGAAAAAAGGCAGATGACAAGAAAAGAAATAGTATTAGTCTGGGTTACTACAGGGGCATAGCCATCTTGTGTTGAGATGCACTTTTAGATTCCTTTTGAAAAGTGGGAGAGAAGTCAGAGATGAGATATCTGAGGGTAGTTTATTCCAAATTTTTCCAACAGAGTTTGAGAACAGGCAGTCACCTGCAGAGTTTTTAGATATAGTGGTTTTGATTAATAGTTTGCTTGAAGAGCGTAGCTGTTTCTGATTGTAGTAAGGTGTGATGTGACAAGAGAGTATAGGAGTTTTGGAGGGTTGGTGCAGGGTTTTGTGAGCTATCATAAGTTGTTGAAGTTTGAGCTGATTAGGAAGTTCTAACCAGCTTAGTTGTTTTAGGTTCAGGCAGTGATGTGTTCTAAAGGCTCCTGTAACAAATCTAGCAATATTATTGTAAGATATTACTAGCTTGTTGAGGTTTTTCTTTGATAGATTTGTGTATATAGGGGAAGCATAGAGTAAAGTAGAGATAAGGTGAGTTCTGGCTAACGTAGTTCTTGCAAGTGGAGTAAGAAAGGGTTTGATTCTGTAGAGGGTTCCTATTTTTTTGTTCACTGATTTTATAGTAGTGTTGATATGATTGTCAAAGTTTAGATTGTTGTCTATTGTTATTCCTAGTAATTTTTTGGTAGCGTCAGGAGAAATTATAGTATTGTCATTGGATGTAATAGTGAAGTGTAAGGGGATGTGCCTTTGGGTGGGTGTGAAGAGAAGCAGTTTAGTTTTCTTGGGGTTAAGTAGTAGGCAGCGATGTGAGAACCATTGTTCTACAGTGTTAAAGGCTTTTTGGGTAAGAGACTGGAGTTCTGTTTGAGAGGTAGATGAACAGATAATGGTAGAATCATCTGCATATTGAATACAGATAGTATTTGGGATAGCTAATTGCAAGTCGTTGATAAAGATGGAAAAAAGAAGTGGGCCTAAGATGGAGCCTTGTGGCACCCCAAGAGAGATGGGAAGATGATCAGATAGTGAATTTTTCCAAAGTACTGCCTGCTGTCGGTTTTCAAGGTAAGATTTAAACCAAGTTATGGCAGGAGTATCAAGTGAAAGAGAAGCCAGAATGTGCAGAAGTAGTCGGTGGTTCACCATATCAAAGGCTTTAGATAAGTCGATGAAGAGTGCAGATGAAAGTCTATTTTCGTTGCGATTAAAGTTGATGGAGTTTGTAAATGAGAGCAGTGCGGTGGTGGTACTGTGGGAAGGTCTAAAGCCATGCCATGCATGTGTGCTGCTGTTGTTGCTGTTGGGCTGGAGCCACAACACTTAGGAGGAGTCCCTCCAGTCTGGTGAGGGGGGGATGTATAGCCGCCCCACCACCTGTGGCAAGCTGTTGCCTGTGGATATCCGACACATGCTGACAGACATTTCTAATTAAATCACTGCAGTGATGACGTACCTGCTCATATGTCCGGTTATGCATGCCTATGTCATTTACCCGACGGACCAGGTCTTGCCACAGTGCAGCCCTCTCCTGTTGGTTCTGGCTGGTGCGGGAAAAGAGTATTGTGAAATCCCGCACCAGGCTCTGGTGTATCTCCTCATCCTCCACAGCACAGTAGGTTGGGTTACGCTGGTGAACCATTGCCCTGAAAAGGAAAAGAAAAATATGTCAGGAAGTGCTATGGCACACATAATACTCTACTGTAATGATATCACTTAACTCCCATATATAGCATCTGTCTGTCTATTGGGGGATACACATGTAAATGACCAGATATCAGTGCTTAGCCGACAACTGTGCGACAGTACCTGGCACACTCCATACGACAAACTAGTCTACTCCAGCAGTCAGCACACTGTTTCAGGTCCAATGCACAACCTCACACTGGGGGTTTGTATCAAGGTACAGTATGGGGAACATTATCAACCCATGCACTGCATGCAATGCACGTTACATATTTCACTGGTAATGCACCCTACTCTTAGTTGCCATAACCCTACCTACACCGCAGTCACATACAGGGTAGCACAGCACAACATATGGCAATGTAGTATGTTTGGATCCCAATACCTCACACATCTGTCTCTGGCCTCACACCAAGGACACACACTACCATGACAGACAGACAGTCATGGTGAGCAATCACACCATTACAAAACATGCACACAGTCAGTGGCACACTCATTCCACCTCACATAGTTGGTTTGCAATGGGTTCGTGGGTGTGCATTGTGTCTTAGGTAGGTAGTAAACTACTGGCCCTGGGCCTACAGCAGCATACTGTTATGCTACCCTGCCCCTTGTGACACATGTGATGTGATCGTACCTGCTCCTGTCAAACAGTTACACAGGGTGACTCATATGGCATATTACCTATCTGCATAACATTCAGCAGGGGTATGTCTGACATCTACTCATGGGGAGCCTTGCTTCTTAATGCTGTGTGGTTTACTCCAGGGTATGTCTTATCTGTGGGTAGGAACCTGTACCTCCACCATGTGCTCTTTACTGCGGTGACAAGGATGACAGACATAGGTCATTTAGGTTGTGGATGTTGTGAGGTGTTACCATGGTTGTTGGACAACTGTCATGGGTGTGACTTAACTATGTATATCCAGCAGTGGTAACCTCTATGTAGGTAGTATGAGTGTGCTCTGTGGTCTTGTCAGTCACTCTGCATAGGTAATATGTTTGAGTACATTGTCACAGTTTCTTAGGTATGACTGTGTCCTTCTCCATTTCTGTAGCTGTCATGGGAGGCACATACCGTGAAGGACATTGTGGGGTGTAGAGGGGTACAGTGACCTACATGTCCATAGCTGACACACCATGTCTGCTGACACATACCATGTACATGTATTACAGGACTAGTGTGCCACTGTGAATATCAATGGGGAGCCTATTGTACACTTGTTGCCCATGTTCCCTCCTGACACATGCAGTAGTAGGCAGGCAAGCACATATGTGGTGGTTAGTGGTGTAAGTGTTTTGGAATGGGGTATGGTACTCCAGTATCTACACTGGTGTTCACTCCATGCCTTTGTCACCAGGCACCTGTTGCAATACATCTGCACACATGTGCCTCACTCAGTATATATATATGTATATATATGTATATATATATATATATATATATATATATATATATATATATGTGTGTGTGTGTGTGTGTATATATATATATATATATACGGAGAGAGAGGGGGGAGGGTGGGACAGAGAGAGAGAGAGAGATAGTCATATACAGACATATCTGTAGACAGTCAGATCTGTCTGTATATGTATATGTATCTACATATATCTATATATGTATGTGTGTATTACATATATATGTATGTACATATTCTATCTATATATGTCTATGTATTTCTACATCCCTTTCTATCTATGTATACATATATGCATATTTTATATATATATATATATATATATATATATATATATATATATATATATATATACATACATATATAGATATACATACGTATACATATAATAGATATATATATAAACTTTTTTATTTACACATATGTATACACACACTAACGTACTGCTAAACATCCATTACTGTACAACCTACATTGTACATGGCACTACAACCTACATTGATATGTGCACATAGTAACCTTCACATACATATGTATGTACAGCCTTCAGTGACAGTTGCAGTATGTCCCCTGCCCTATGCACATCTTCATATATATAGATACAGACCAATAACACATATGGAGGGTTCACAGTATGTAGACTATTATATTATTACTTTACATTACCTTTGTTTGTTACAGCTGTTCATGATAGCTTTATGATGGTTGGCCTGCTGCTGCTTCTCTTGCCAGTTTCAGTTTGGGTTGGCAGTGTCAGGTTCTGATGACCACTAGTTTGTTTTGTTGTTTTAATTTCTCTCTCTCTCTCTCTCTCTCTCTCTCTACCTCCAGATGGTGCAATGAAAGTATTGCATGTGTGGACTGGGAGTACAGGATGCTTTTGTAGGTATCTGCACATGTCCATGGATGGCCTCTGCACCAATTTTTAGCCAGCATTTACTCATTGCATGCAGCCTGTTCTGTAGTGATTGCAGTTCTCACTGTGATTTCAGGACAGTGCTATAAAAAGTTATGTTAGGCAGGCGTAGCCCTTTCAGATTATCAGGGTGGGGACCATGCTGGTATGCTGTGGACACTGTTCTGTGAGTTTAAAGGTTGGTATGTCTCTCATATTTCAGGCTGTGTTGTAGACACTGCAATGCATGTTGTACTGTAACCTGAGTATTCCTTCCTCCAGTTTCCTCTTCTCAGTGTGTATGTAAACTGACACCTATGACTACTAATACTGTGTATATGGGTGTGTGTGCTTTCCTGTGGGACTTGTGGTGTAACTGGTATATAGCAGTGGCTCTTGCAATTTGTTGCTATGGCTTCAATTGCGCGGAGCTCACGCATGCGCACTGGCATTTAGCTTTGCACACAAGCGCATACCCGCTTACAACTGCTTAAAAGTGCTTACTCTTGCGCACACCCATGCTAATTTCTTTGAAAGAAATGAAAATGGGGAGACAGGAAAGTGGTGAAAAAGGGGTCACAAAGAGGGTAGGACAGTAGGGAAACAAGCTCAGGATTTGCAGGAAGGGTGTAGGAAAGGCCCAGAGCTGCCCATTTCATTAACAGGAACAGCTGTGTAATTTGGTGTGAAATTTGAAACCTTCCACCCCTGAGAGAGGGGTGAGGACAACAAAATTTGTTGTACAGCCAATTGTAATTGCCAGTTCACATGTCCAGCAGACATGTCTGCGAAATGGGCAGCTATGTATGGGGCGTAATTTTTTTTGCGGGAACAGAGTGCCCTTTTTTTTTTTTTCAGGTGAGAGTGGAAAGTCAGGTACAGGAAGTAGGTATAGTTGGGGAGGTAGGTAGGGGAGGTTAACAGACAAGACAAACAAGACACATACAGGGGTGGTGTATGACACATGTGAGGGGGAAACATAATTGACAGTGATGGATATTTGGATATCTCGAGCCCATGAGCCCACAGATGGCAACAGTGGAACTGAGACCCCACCCATGGGCAGTTGTCACTGTGCCTTCACTGCCCAGGACGGGGCTGTGCTGGGGGCTGTGTAGGCCGGGCAGCAGGCACGCCCGTGAGTTGTGCCACCCGTGCCTCAAGCTGGCGTAGGGGCTCAAGCACAGAATGCCTGATCTCCCTACGCACCACTGATCGGACACTACGGAGGGTGAGTGGACGGTCTCCTCCGGCCACGCTTGCAGAGGGGGGACGAGCCCCATCCCCTGCAGCGCTTCCACCTGAAGGTGGCACAGGGCCACCGGAGGAGGGTCCGGCCTGGGCACTAGTGCCAGGTGCACTCACCAGCTGAGGTGGGAAAGGTGGGTCCGCTGGAACCCGCCTTTCCTGTTGTCCTATATTTTGCAATATTTTATGACATTTTGGGTTAGTAACAAACAATACCATTCACAATTAGTTGTAACAGCATGCATTAGTATTCCCATTAACCAAACACCCATAAATTCAAAACATTGAACAGCAAGCATAACACATGCATAATTTGAACAGCAGTACACGATCCAACAGCATGCAGGGTTGATTGACAGCAACAGGCCATCAGGTTTGGATATATGAACAGGGCACATGCATCAACGTACATGCAAATATGTATGAACCAACAGGACAAATGTCCAGGGGAATTAATTGTGAATACACATACCCATTTCATGTGGAATGGATTATTTGTGGTTATAGGTAGGGTGAAGAAATATTTCATTAACAACTTCAAATTCCTATACATATGCTGTACATTTCTACTAGCTGCAGATATATACACCCTACAGGTCTGACTACAGTTTCCTATGTGTAAACTTAGGGATGTTGGTGATGGGAATGTTACTGCTACATTAATATACATTGCATTTTTATTCATACACGTTCATATCTGGCTCTGTTCGGCTACAGCATCCTGCTACATTTGATTTATATGGCTCTAGACAACTGTGGATGTTTGGTATTTCATACAACCATACTATCTGCATATTGCAAAGGTACAGCAACATATCCAAATTGTGGGACAGACATTCCAGATTCAGTACTTTATTACACACATTTCACTCTTTGGTTGTGCCTGTCACATTCATTTCATTCTGTACTGACTGCAGTATACTTTATTCAGGAGTTATTACAACTTTCTTGGTGGATTCATACCTCTTTCTCACACTCTCACTTGTTTTATTTTTATAATTCAGGATGGTACTTAATTCTAGGCTTTATTAACATGTTTTACTTGGTTACAACAATCCTTTCCAACAGACTCACTTGTGTCATGTTTCAGATTTTAACCGGGGATATTTTTCACACATGTGTTGTATTCAGCTTGTGTAGCAGTAATTTTCAGCCTGCTGTAGGTTATCTACTATTACAATACAGGTGGAACATCTTTATTTCAGACTTGTTTCATTTTTATTTTGGGATTACAGGCTGCATCACACTTATCTAATCACACAGTACTAGCAGAATCTCTGTTACACTGTTACTTGAACTTTATTAATAAGTGACTACACTGAACTCTTTTGCAAGCTGTCATACTTATATTTTTTAACAGTTACAGGGAAAGAATTACTAACTTGCCTGGTGGCGCAACCGCACAAGTCTATCGGCATAGGCTCGACGATTCGCAGAACGGACACCTGCAGCTGTAATATAAATGAAGTAATATTGGAATACACATCTCCATAATATCAGCTAGGTTAATTTCTTACATAAATAATTACATGTAACTTACTCAGTAGTGGGGCGTTGGACATTTGCCGGGCCTCCTGGATCCAACGGTTCAGTTGGTCCAGCTTTCGTCTCTTCAGGTCCGCATGGTGGTGACGGACCTGTTCACCAGTCCTTGGTATTCCTGTGGCACTGGTGAGATCATGTGCCAACCGGTCCCATGCCTCAGCCTTGTACGCTCCCCACAGGACCTGGCCCTGCATGAGTTGGGCCTCATGATCATGGACGAGGAGCCAAACCATATATTTGGACTCCTCAACACCCCATCACTGTGCTTGGAAGCAACTACCCTCTCCTACACCTGCCATTCTGACTGCAAATAAGTTCCACAATCAGTTATGCTGTGTATTCCCGCCTATGGGACTTATATATGCCATTTTTCCCACACTTATCTGTGATTGGCCATTTTGGAAATGTATCAGCTTCACAAAACCTGCTTTGTCATGCTTCTCTTTCCATTCATTCCTATATATATGCTAATACTGCATTTCTAAGTGCAACTGTCTTAGTGGTTCAGTACTTTGACTATGGGGCATGGTATCCTGGGTTCGAGCCTGGACATTGCTTTTTTTATTTTATGACTGTCTACACGTCATTTGGCTGTCAGCACGCATATTACGCTCAGCTCAGCTACAGGCACACAGTTTCAGCGTGTTAAGATGCTGCTCAACCCCGGGCACTCATTTTACACCTGTTAAACCACTGCTCACCTACAAGCAGACATACTCAGCTTGTTAGAGCATAGCTCAGCTATGGGCACTTCTGACATTTGTTTTTTTTATTGTCTCACATTTCTTCAAAATACATGGCCCATTTCATTACATTTTACATAAAATATAATTATATATATGTACATATATGTCAGGAGATTGTTTCATGCTTATTTCACTAAAAAAAAAAATGATGTTGTTGGGGCTTGAACCGTGACTGCCTCCTCTTCATCCGACGTCTCTACTGCTACGCTATTGCTTCTTGGCTTACTTTGCATATTTAGATCTTATATGCTTTTCCACTGACTGCTAACTGTGGCTAAGCGAAGGGCACACCTGCACAAACGAGCGCAATTATGGGCAAACATTTTTAAAACTTACAAAAAAAATGAATAACTGTTCATTTTTACATTTTATGTTTATAGTCTGTGGGGACATGTGTTGTGTTGTGTTTGTTGACATTTACACGGACTCACTCGTGGGGGTTTACTTTCGGGACTGTGACTCTTCTGGGGGCGTGTCAGTTTGCAGGACTCGCCCTGCGGACACGCCCCCTACTTTCTTACACGGGCCATGTTAGCCTTGGGTGTGAGTCAGCATGCCCTCATGAATATGCATGGCATGCTGACATCACTCCGTTTAACTGCAGCCTCCGTGTAAGACTTATTAACTCTTACACGGAGGCTTCGTGAATCCTGGCCATAGATTTTCTGACATAACATTATATTTAGCACCACATTTCACAGATATGTGCCAACAGGATAATATTATTTATTTATTATTTATTTATTGAAAATTGTTTACTGGGAAAGTCAGAAACACATTTTCAGTGGAGGCCTGGGGAGAAAAGCTCCACAAAAAATATTACAGAGTATTTTAAAGATAAAATAGCAGAAAAACATAAAGCAACAATAAAAAAATACATTGGCACCTGAAGTGTCATGTACAATATATTAACAGTTAAAGCACTGAAGACTAATATTGATACAAGAAATATAATACAGAGTACAATAATACTAAAAGCATTTGAGTAATAAAGTAGTTTTGATTCAAATCAAACAATTCTATTAAAAACTAAGGAGGTTCTAGACATTGCCTAGAAGTAGATAGAGATATTTCTAAAGTTTGTTGTTATAGAAAAAGTTCATAGACATGTGTGCAAAGTTACATAAAAGAGAGAGAAGTAGTAGTTAAAGTTTTTTTATGGTGGCTTAGAGTTATGTGTCTAGGGACAGGTGTGATTAATGATGTAGTGGAATTTTAGTTCAGATTTAAAAACTTTTATTGAGTCTAGTTTAGTAATAGGGGAAGGGCAGTGGAGTATGAATATGCATTTTGTTCAGCTCTTTGTTGTGTTTGGTTATTGTTATAAGCTGTTTATTGGAAGACCAAAGATTGTGGGATGGTATGTAAGATTGTAGAATAGAATTAAGAGCATGGTAGTTGTTGGGATTGTATATCAGGTTTATGGGCATGGGATAGTTGGGTAAAATGTAGGTATTTGGGGAAATTAAGCCAATTCAAATCCAGAATGGCCTGGCACTGGTGGGTATGGTTTAGCATCCTAGAGATAAATTTTGCTATTTTATAATAACATGACTGAAGTGTATTACTAAGAGATGAATGAAGGTTTGTGAAAATGGAGCTTCCATAAAGGAGAGATGGGATAAATAGGGTACTTGCGAGTTTTGTTCTGGTTGGCTTGTCTAGATAAAGTTTGTCTATATGTTTGCCTAGTTTAAATGTGTTTTTCTATTGTATTGAGAATATGTTGCTCAAAGGTGAATTTGTTGTCAATAGTTATACCTAATTATTTAGCTGTTCTCACTACTTCAATGTCTGTGTTGTTTTGTGAGTAAAATATAAAGTTTGGAGGTGCTGGCTTTGTTGAAAATAGCATGAGTTTAGTTTTTTTTGGCATTAAGAAGTAGTTGAGTGTCATTTAGCCAGGTTTCTATAGATGTGAAGGTGTTTTGTGTAGTTTTAAGGAGGTCTGAGAGATTGCTAGAAGAGGAAGAGATAATTGTGGAATCACTGGCATATTGGACGAGGGCACTTTGTTGGGAGGCCTTATAAAGGTTATTCATAAAAATGTTAAAAAGTAGAGGTCCCAGGCTAGATCCTTGGGTTAATCCTGTGTTATTGACCAGGTATTCAGATAGATTAGTTTGCCATCTGACAGATTGTTTTCTATAATTGAGGTAGCTGTAAAACCATATTAGGGATTTTAGAGAGCATCCCAGTTTGTCTAGTTGTTGAAGTAGTTTAGGGTTTAATACTGTGTCAAAATTCTTTGATAGGTCTAATAAGAGTACTGTAGTCGATAGTCCAGAATCAAGGGCTTTATATACAGTATGGGTGAATGACAGTAGGGCAGTGGTAGTACAATGTGCCAGACAAAATCAATGTAGGGTGGGTGCAAGAAGATTATTGTCACAGAGGTATTTTAGAAGTTGAGAATGCACACATTTTTCTAAGAATTTTGATAATGGTGAGAGTATAGAGATTGGCTGATAGATTGGTAGGTCATTAGTATTACCTCCTTTGTGTAGTGGCGTAATCATGGCTTTTTTCCACAGTCAGCAGACATACAATTCTGAGATTGATCGGTTTATTAGAATATTAACTGGATAGGCTATGGCATCAACTGTTAGTTTTAAATATTCAGATGAAAGATTATCAGCAAAGAGGGAGCATGGTCTTAGTTTGGTCAGAAGTTTAAATACTAGAGAGGTGGATACTGGCTGTTTGAAGATGTTTTAAGCTGTTGAATATGACATGTAGGCTGGCATTCCAGTGCTTAGTAAATGGGTGATTAATGAAACCCTCATCTATTCAGATAGACTAGTTCATAGTCTAACACTTTGTTGAGTACGTAATACCTGGTTAAAGGTCAGCATCTGATAAACTAACAGAAGAGGAAGTTAGGTCATGTGCCAAAAACAATTGGTTATGCCATTTAAACCATAAATTGTTGATACCCTGATATTAATTTTCTGGTCACAACTCTTTTCCAAAGATCTTTTAACAAACACACTGCGTAACGGCATATGGGGAGTAGTAGTGTTTTGCTACCTTTCCTCTGGTAGTTTATCAAAGCTCAGAGCTCCTCTCACTGCCTGTCTGGGTGGTGTGATGGACTAATCACCTGGCAGTAGAGGGACTGTCTTTCAAACTCACAGACAGGACCCTTTCAGTTTTCTAGTGCCATAGTAAGAGAAGGATTTCTTGGAAGACTGCACATTAAACTGGATTCCTTCTGCTACTGAACTCACATAAGAAACCCTTTCTGGGTTTTATTTTACTTGAAGTATACTAGTTATACTGGTTATCATAATCTAATTCTTAGATTCTGTCTTTTTTCAACCCTTACGTGTGCTTTATGGCCAGCTGAGTTTCTGTACTAAGGCTCTTTTAGTGCCATTCTTTTCATTGTATTGTGCTGCTATTTCAGTTGATTAAAAGCCTCTTTTGAAAGTTTTGATAGGAAAACTTGCTATTTTTTGCTGTTTTACCTTTGGGGCTATCATTATATGAAGTGATTGAGTAGACTTACAGCATTTTTAAGTTTCTTGTTTCATTTAAATCACAGTTTTGGTGACATTTTGTGTGTGAAACATTTCAGACAGGATTTTTTTATACATTATACTTGATTCCTCATCTCAGCTATTATATGCTTTTTCTATTCTACTAGCATTTATTTCTTAAAAACTGGGGTTTTTGTGATGTGTTTTCAGCTGGGTTACTGAAATCACTTTCATTTTAATCAGTACAGTATTCAAAGTAATATCTCCTTAGAAATAGGTCTTAGATTACTACTTGGAGAGAAAGAATAGTTGGTTTTGACATTTTTTTACTTTGTTAAATGTGCAACCAGTATTTCGTATTGACCAGGATATTTTTTTGTCCCATGAATTGTTGGGCTGAGATACAGTGCCCTTCCCCACCATGTACCCCTTGTCCACCTAAAAACGTAGAAATAAATTAATAAAATTATGCCTCAGCCTAATGCTTGTGACTCCCCAGTAGACTTCTGCAGGCCGTCGGACATTTGTCTTCTGTTTTTTTCAGGTGACCTGGTGTGTTATTAGTACCACAACTGTCCATGACACAAGGATCAGACACATACTCCAGGGCTGTATCATTACCTAACTTTGGTATGGGAGAACCAAACTCTTTAGGTTCAGGAGAAGGCAAGGTTGCAGACTCTGTTGCCAGTGTTGATGCATCTCACCCCAGTATTCTCCCACTAGTTTAATACATGAAAAAAAACCAGACAGAAGACCCACCATGTTGTAAGGCTGGAGTCTGATTCTTTTTCCATGTGAAATGGTGGCTATGGCTAGACCCATTGTTCAAGCAGTAGATTTCAAGATGCATGCCCAGGTTATGAGAAATGCTGACACTTTCATGACTGTTCAATCATTTAAAGATCCTGATTTTGAAGAGGAGAGGGAGTCTGAGGTTTCAGAAGTGTAAAAGTTTGATCAGTCAGTTTACTATGAGGATAAGCAGATTTAGGAACCCAAACAGTGTTTTCTTTTTTCCAGATGCTGGCTAGATTTAGGAATGCATTTAAATGGGAGCAATCATTGGCTGCCCCTGAGATCAGCAGGGTTTATCACATTTTGGAGGATGAGACCCTGGACATGGAGACCTTTTCTCCATTGATCCCAGCACTGGATAATGTTTTAATAAAGCTTGCAATTCCCCTCTGCTTATTAAGGTTCCATCTAAAAAAGTGTTTAAGATATTCAAGGTATGATCAGCCATGTCTGACCTCCAAGCCCCCTTGTCTGCAGACCTTGTTTCTATGCCTTCAGTGACCTTTTCTACCAAAAAGTCTTTATCTTCATTAAATTTAATCCCTACAGATAAGCTAAGCAAGTGGCTAGAATTCTAGGAAAGAAGCAGGTGCAGTCCATCACAGTATCTTTTAAAGTGTTTATCTACCAGTGTTTTATGTGGAAGTTTGCACTGAGGTCTATGTATAATTTAGATGAGTTTGCTGCATTTGTTGTTGGCTGAGCAGAAAGTCTGTGGCAAAGATATTGCTTCCAATGTTTTTCAAATGTCAAAGCATACCTTAAAAAGTGCCCGGTGGGGGAGGGGGGGCTAATAATATTTCTAAAAATGCAGCTGTCAGTGGTGAAAAGGAGGTATGCTTGGTTGCACAGTCAGACCTTTTCTGATGAGTTAAAAAAATGAGATTATGAATGCTGCTTTTGAGTCTGATTGTGTGTTTGGTATAGCCACTTATCAGATCCTTAAACACTGGGATGACAGATACATACTGATGCAAGGGGGTCAAAATGTTTCATATTCCTAAGTTTCCCTCCATTAAGCAGGATCATTTTCAGTGGTGAACTCAAAAGAAGTCCATGCCAAACAAAAACAAAGGGACTAAAAGGAAATGGCAGGCTGGGAACTCCACCAAACCTAACAAGGTTTTTTTTACCAAAAGGATAATCCTCCTTCCAACTTATGCTATGCCAAGATGCAGCACCTGTCTTTCTAAAGTCCCCTTTTGGGTATCACTTCTCAAAAATTAGCTCTCAAAAAAAGGCATCTTGGCCATCAGTGGTTTCTGACAAATGGGTGCTCAACATAATTTGCAGGGTGTTACAGTTGACCCTGGAAAGAACATCCACTGCTGTTCAAAGGGGTTCCCCTCACCCGCTGGGCCAGACTTTTTTATTCCCTCATATAATCCAGCAAATGCTGGAGTCAAGGGTCATAAAACTGGTACTTCTCTCAGAAAGAATGAGATGTTTTTTTCCTCCAGAATTTTCCTGGTTCCAACAAAAAGAGCCGCTATGGAGACCAGTGTTAGATCTTTTCTTTCTGAATGCATTTGTCACAGTCCTCAAGTTCTGATGTTCGGATCTATATTATGTCAGCGAAATGGCATTACAGCGAATGCCATTTCACTGACACATATAGACAGAACTCCAAAGAGAGCGATATCTCAGGTCAGCGATTTTTTTTCCCCAAGGAAAAAAAATCTCTTGGCCTGAGCCTGACATTACCCTTTACCCCACTGTAGTGCCATCTTGGAGTTTGTTTACTTAGTTAGGGGGTATGGGCACAGCCACTCACTTTGTAATGTTTTAAGTGATGTGTTTTGTTTTGTTGGTCTACCGATTTTTTCCCAGGGAAAAAATCGGTGACCTGGGATTTCGCTCTTTTTGGAGTTCAGTCTGTATGTGTCGGCAAAACGGCATTTGTTTTAATGCATTTTCGCTGACACAATATAGACCCTGATGTTCACCCTGCAGACAGGGCTTCCTCTGTTGCAGAACCACTGCTTCATGATGACCTTGGACTTGAAGCATGAATATAACATATCCCCATTATGCATTGCATAAGAAATATCCGAGATTTATTGTCTGATTTAACACTTTGGGTTATCTCCTGCATCATCACTGTTTACCAAATGCATTTCCCCAGTGGTGGCCCACTATAAGACTCTTGTCATTCACATTTTTCACATCTTGGACAACTTGTTGATCTGTGCAGGGTCTGATTCCAAGTGTTTGAAATTGCTAGAGAAGGTCTCAACTTTTCTCTTCCAGCCAGGGTACATGTTGAATATCTGGAAGTCATGCCTGACATCTTTGCAAAGATGTGTCTTTCTGGGGTGCTTAATTTACTCCAACAAAAGAATGTTTTTTCATCCTGAAGACAAGATCCTTTCTTACAAGATGGCATTTCTGGATTCTTCGGTAGGAATGTCACTTTATTAACAGAATAACTCCACTTCATGTACAAATATGACTCTGTCATTGTCCATGCTGGTGTAAATGACCTGAGATGTACCTCCCTGGACTACATGAAAAGAGACATGGAGGAGCTCTCCGATCTTGTAGCCCAGGTACGTATGACCCTAGCCCTGAGTAGCATCCTGCCATCACCCAGAATGATACCACAGTACAAGGACAAAATTATTGGCTTCAACAATTGGCTAAGCTTCTGGTGTCACTCTAAGGGAATCCAGTATCTGCTTGGGATGACATGACCGACAGACCACAATGCTTTGCCAGAGATGGCCTGCACCTGTCGCCCTTGGGATTCCGGATACTGGCTAAGGCTCTTGCCACCCCTATAGTGCCTTTTTTAGGCAAGGTTCAAATGACAAATTCACCAATGTAACAGGTACAAGCAAGCAAAATCTGAGGGTAATGCTACTCAATGCTAGTAGTCTAAACCTCAAAATGCACTCACTCGAGGCACTCCTTAAAATGGAGAACATCGACATCTGTGCAGTGTCAGAGACCTGGTTCAAGGCTCCAGAGAGCACCCCTGCATTACCAGGCTATAATTCATACCACATCATTTGGCCACCTAACCTGGACCAAAACACTAAAGGCAGAGGCATGTCCATATTCATTAAGGATATCCACACCTCCAGGCTAGTTACCAGCATAATGCAGCTGAGATTATCCAAGTGCAACTAACTCTGGGCAAGACCGCAATCTAAACTGTAGCTTGCTACAGATCCCCCACCATGCCCCAGGATTCCCACTCCTCATTTCTTGATACACTGGAAAATATTAGGGTACAACCCAACACCCTAATAATGGGCGATTTCAACTACTCCACCATTAACTGGGAAAACTACTCATGTACCAACTCTTTTGCTCAACATTTTCGGGAATTCATAAATTCCAATGCCTTGCATCAACTTATCCACACCCCCAGCAGGGACAGCAATATCCTAGACCTGGTCATTACCAACATGGGTGTTCCACACCAAAGGTCAATTCCTCATTGGTCAGATTTGACCACAAGCTAATCACCCTAGACATCCACCCCCCCCCCCACTAGGGGAAACTACCATAAAAAAATTTCTCCAAAGCTAACTTCACGCTTCTTAAGACAGAAGTGACAAACTTCATGACACCCATGCAGAGGGACAATAGAGGTACGACTGCTGAATCCTACACAAATGCACTTTATAAGCACTTACACTAGTGCATGGATCATGCTATCCCTAACAGAATCAAGATGCTATCCTCCAAAAAAAATTAAGCCAATATGGTGGCCCCCTGCCATAAACAAACTCTACAACAGAAGAAAGAAACTATGTGAAGTTGTTAAATCTCGCCGTTTATTCTCACTGATGGGCTCAGAGCCAATCCTCGGCTCCAACACGGCCATTAGCAAAGGTCAAGGTTTACCAGTTGCTTGAGACCAAGCCCCTTATCTCATGATGC
Organism: Protopterus annectens; assembly: GCF_019279795.1. NCBI lineage: Eukaryota > Metazoa > Chordata > Ceratodontiformes > Protopteridae > Protopterus > Protopterus annectens. The sequence goes on from NC_056732.1 coordinate 1,726,394,011, forward strand.
ACTGCTGGAATTACCTTAGATCTAGTTTGCCGCGGCACAGATCTCGGTGTTCCAGATTGCTCGGACCAATTTTATTGGAACGATTCTTCTATTCGCAAGTTTTAAAAACTTTTTCTTGACTTTCATTCTTGTTAGGATAATATATATATATATATATATATATATATATATATATATATATATATATATATATATATAGATAAGTGCCCCATGTTGGCTTTGTTTTTTCCGTAGAAGTGTTCCTAGTTAGCAGCTGGCCTAGTAGTGTTGGCCTTGTATTTAACTAAATTCTTAGTCAGTAGTTATTTCAATAGATAATAGTTGCTTAGAGTGTGTTTTCTATTTGTTTAAATCAAGGATGTCTGAAGAGAAAGAGAAGCAACATCCTAAATCTGGCTTAAAAAAATGTCCGGATTGTGGACAAAAAAATGTCAGTCACTGATGGGCGCATTCAGTTTGTCTACTGTCTGGGGACATTACACCTCCAAGACTCTTGTAGCATCTGTCACTCCTTCTCTTCCAGGGTACTTTTAGAGAGGAGGAGGAAATTGATGGATAGGGGCTTACTTCAGCACCCCTTCTTGGAAGCACTGGGTGACCAGGATGGTGTTAGCAAATCCTCTAAGTCATCCAACTCTTTAGGTGACTCCAAGTTATCTAAAAAGTCTAAAAAAATGGAGGGTGTAGGGTCATTGGTTCCACTGCCTTTGGAACCGAATGTCCCTTTGTTCAGAGCCAACTCACAGCTTTGAAGCCGGTTTCTGAGATTCCCTCATCTCCTCTGCTTCAATCGGCACCCTCGGTGCACTCCTCGAAGTCTTCTGTCAGCCTCTCAGATCTGGATATGGACCAGTTGGTGCAGACGCTTTTATGGGCACCAGGTCTTGACAAATTGTTGTTGGCTCCGATGCCTCCGTCGGAACCGAAGACCATTACTACCCCGGACTTGACTGCTCCTCCTCTGAGCTGTACCAGACTTTTGGAGCAGGAGGAGGCCAACCTGATGGTTGTTGAGCCTGGGGAGCTGAGACCTGCTCTAGTGTTATTGGTTCCATCTACTTGGACATCCTCAGTGCCGACCGGGGACTCTAGTAGCTGACACTCTCCTGTTGGGTCCGGAGAGGACAGTCATACCGATTTGTTGGTGCTGACTCTTCCTCTCGGGGCTTCGGCTCGGATGAGCTTGGCTCCTACCTCTGGCTAGGAGCCCACGGCCTCGGTGCGGGAGGATCAGACGGTCCCTCCGGATCTGTCTACCCCTTATCATCGGAGTCATGGTGCGTTCAATGCCATGAGGAGAGTCCTGTCTCCAAAGACATCATCAGCATCAGGTCTGGCTTTCTCCTCCCCTCAAGTGCCTGTGTCCACTTCTGCTTCTACCGGTCAACCCAAGCGTAGAGATCCTGAGCCTCAAGTATCCCCACAGGGCACTCCCTGCTTTTCTGAGACCTCCCCAGAAGCCCCCACTGAGGAGGTACCCAGGAAGAGACTGTGCAAGAGGAGGCACTTGCACTCCCCACAGGAGTCTTTGACATCTGACACTGACTTGAATGAGTCAGAAGGATCTCCTTGATCCCCCTCTGAGGATATCTCCTTTGCGGAGATATTAGAGATCCTTAATCAGAGGGGTGGTTGGCAGTCCAAAAGCCCTACTGAGGATGAGGCAGTGCTTTTGAAGGCTTTTGGGTCCCAACCTTCCACCTCTTGGGTGTCCCTGCCTTACGATATGCTCATTGAGCTGATCTCTCGTAAGGCATGGGAGTCTCCGGAGGCTATGGAACCTGTCCCTCGGAAGCCAAATAAGTTCATCTCTGCCCCCGTGGAGAAAGCTTTTTTGACTAATGGAGTGCCTGTTGATGCCATGGTGGTGGCGGCAGCCACCAAAAAGGAAATGTCTGAGACATCCTCATCTATCCATCCTCCTAACAGAGATTCCAGGATCATGGATAGAGAACTTTATCTCACAAACCACTGGCTCTGTCCATGCAGCAACCCTGACTAAAAATCTCCCTTCCTGCATATTACTAGATTACTCTTCCTAAATTATTTCACATTGTGCTATTCTGATTCTATATGCCACATAACCTGCAAACTTGAACTACTTCTCCCAGCTACACTACCTCTCCTTCCTACCTTATTCTTAGCAAACCTCTCTGTATTTCCTCCCCCAATTTTTTTTCTTTCTGTCTCATAATCCTCTCTCTACTCCTTGTATTAACTAAAAAAAAAAAACTAAAAAAAAAAAAAAACTGATTGTTGTGGATTTAATGGGGTGAGATTTTTTATTGTGAATTTAACTGTTGTTGTATTCTAATTATTTTATCTGTTATTGTTAACATAACCAAACAATTATGGATTTTCTTCATGATCTCAAGTGCCCTTTAACTTTGATTTGTATTAAATTGTTTGTCATTTTTTGGAGCTTTTCTCCCCAGGCCTCTACTGAAAATGGACTTATATCCAGATAGACTAGCCCGGTCAACAAATGTTAAATAAATGAATAAATAAAAAATAAATAATATGGGAAACGCATGCTTAGTTCAGCGACTTTTTCCCTTCGATCACTGAACTACTTAACCTATTTTACCAGACTACAAAGAGATCTCCTGAAGGAGCTAGGAGATACTTTCCAGGGTACAGCAGCTACAGGGGTTGCCAACAAAGTTACCACCCAGCTCATTACCCTAAACTCGATTGTGAACTCATCCATGCGTCTCATATCTTACACTGGTGATGGTTCAAGTAGGGCCACAAGTTCAGGCATTGCTCTGCGTAGACAAGCCTGGATGCATCTCTGTTCCTTTGCAGAGCCTTTCAAGTCTTCCTTTATCAACACCCCATTTGATGGCTCATCCCTGTTTGGGCCCAAGGTAAAGGAAACTCTAACCAGGTGTGAGCAGGAAGGAAAGACTCTATCTGCCATCAGAGTCTGTTTTTCTACCCCTACTCAGCCCTATCCCAAGGGCCTTAAGGGTAGAAAGATGTGGTTCCAAAAAGCCCAGGGAGCCTTTCAGGACACACGTGGTAAAACCCCCTCTAGAGGCAGAGGAGGGGGTTATAATGGAAGATGCTGGCCGCGTGGCGGGGGGGGGGTCCGCAACAGCAGGGTGACAGAGGCCAGTTCTCTGGTCAGCCCTACCAGCGCTCCTGAAAGGTGACCCGGCTGTCCAGCTCTGGAGGCAGTCGGGGGTCACTTATCTTTGTACCCAGAAGCCTGGCTAAGCATAACATCCAATACCTGGGTACAAAGCATCATTTCCAGAGGGTATTTCATACCATTCTCTTCCTCTCCCACTCCTGTCAACAGAATCCTGGATGTTCCACCCAGTCTCAGGGGACAAGCAACTATAGAGGTCCGCAAGTTGCTAGAAAAAAAAGAGTCATCCAGCCAGTCCCAGCAGACCAAGCAGGATTTGGAGCTTACTCAAGATTCTTTTTGGTTCCAAAGAAAACAGGGGACTGGAGACCTATCTTGGACCTCAGCAGACTCAACCATTTTGTAAAAAAGAGAAGTTCCAAATGGTCACGCTTCAGGCCATTCTTCCTTTTTAGGGAAAGGCGATTGGATGTGCTCTATCGATCTCAAGGATGCGTGCTACCACATAAAGATGGACAGACACCCCAGAGATCACCTGCGTTTCTGGCTGGGAGCCAATCACTACCAGTTTTGAGCCCTGCCCTTTGGTCTCACTACAGCCCCCAGAGTGTTCACCAAATGCATGGCAGTGGTCACGGCTCACCTGAGGTGTCTAGGATTCCAGGTGTTTCCATACCTAGCCAATTAGCTCCTTACTGCCACCACCAGGCATCAATTGATTCAGGCAGCAGAATCTACTCTGACACTCTGCAACCACTTAGGCATTACAGTCAACTTCGATAAGTCTGCCTTGTTGCCATCGCAGCATACCTTCTTTATAGGAGCAGAGTTAGATACCTCAACCACCACTCTACGTCTTCCAGTCAAAAGGGTCTCACTTCTTCACCAACACGTCATCTCATTGGTGTCAAAGACCAAAGCTACAGCCGCAGAGGTCTTGAAGGTACTAGGTTTGATGGTGGCAGCAATTCTAGCCATTCCACTCACAAGGATGCATATGTGAATTCATCAATGGCTTCTGTTCGCTCAATGGTCTTATCAGAAATTGCCAATGAACCATATGATTCTCATCACAAACTCTTGCAAGAGGAACCTTCGGTGGTGGTTGACGTCTCTTCATGTCACAATAGGACAACCCTTTATGCTCCCCTCCCCCAGTAGCCACTGTGACCACGGACGCTTCCCTGATAAGGTGGGGGGGGGGCATTTTCAGGGAAAGACTGTCCAAGGCACATGGACGGATCAAGAGTCACATCTGCATATCAATGTTCTAGAGTTGAGAGCAGTACTTCTAGCATTGCAGTACTTTCAGGACTCTCCTCCTCTAGGGACAATTGCAATTCAGACAGACAACATGTCAGTGGTCTGGTACTTGAACAAACAGGGCAGATCCAAGTCTTACTCCCTTTGTCAAGAAGCCCTCAGGGTATGGTAATGGGCTGTGTCATCCCAGCATTTTCTGTTAGCAATGCACATCCTGGGGAAATCCAATGTGATAGCGGACAAGCTGAGCAGGGCAATCTTGTTGCCTCATGACCGGTCTCTCAACCAACATGTTGCAGACATAATTTTCCACAAATGGCACCAGCCTTGCTGCGACCTCTTTGCCAGTCACATCAATACCAAATGCAGAAGCTATTTTGTCCTGATACCACCTCTGGGACATCCCCCACACTCGTACACGATTGGCCTCCAATTCCACTGATACCCGGGTTTGTACAGAAAGCAAAGTTGCTGGGAAGGACCATTATCCTTATAGTCCCCCATTGGCCTTGACAGATTTGGTTCCCTTTTCTTCACCATCATCTTCTGGAGGATCCATGAATCCTGGACCCAGTTCCTGACCTCCTGACACACCCGTCAGGGGACCTCCATCCTTCACTGCAGTCTCTAAAGCTGACTGCTTGGCTGATCCACTTCCCCAATTAGTCAGACTTCATTCCCTCTCAGATGACACAAGACAAATTCTATTGTCTTCTCATAAGCCATCCACCAGAAAACTATATCACAGTAAGTGGAAAAGGTTCTCCATCTGGGCCAGCATACAAAAAACTGACCCTTTCCAAGCTCCTTTGTCGTCCATTCTAGAGTTTTTGGCAATGATTTTTAAGGAAGGAGCAGCAGCTGCCACAGTTCGGGTTCAGTTAGCTGCCATATCTAATTTCCTCCTTGGATTGGATGGGTTAAATATTATGCCCCATAAGTTATCTAAGGTTTTTCTCAAAGGTGCTTTTCACATGAGGCCTCCTGTCAAAACCCCTTATTCTCCTTGGAATTTGAATTTTATGCTATCTCAAATAATTCTTCCCTCCTTCCCTTCGAACCTGCATCATCATGTGATCTCAAATTCCCTTCCTGGAAAACTATTTTTCTAGTAGCCATTACTTCTGCCCGCAGAGTGTCAGAAATTCAAACTTTGCCTATCAGATCACCTTATATGATTTTTCATACTGATAGAGTGTCTCTCAGAACAAACCCATCCTTTTTGCCTAAAATCTGTTCAGAATCTAATATCAATCAGGTTATTGAATTGCCAGTCTTCTTCCCCAACCATTCCAACAAATTAGAATACATGCTGCACAAACTTGACGTGCACAGACAGCTTAGATTCTATCTCGATAAAACCAAGGATATTAGGAAATCAGATCAACTTTTTGTATCCTTTTCAGAGGGCAGAAAAGGTAGACCAGAGGCTAAAACAACCCTTTCAAAAGGGTTATTGGATTGTATCTAATTTGTTCATACAGCTGCTAACATATCTTTACCACACAAAGTAAAGGCTCTTTCAACCAGAGCCGTTTCTACATCTTCTGCCTTTGAATCTAAATTGCCCCTTGATAATATTTGTGCTGCAGCCACTTGGTCTAAGCCTCATACTTTTATCACTCATTACAAAGTGGATAAGGCCTCCAGGGTCAGGTTTTCTTTTGGTTCTACAGTCCTGAAAAATGTACCACCGTGAGCCACCTAGGTTTGCGGGTGCTAGGGACGCTACCCATCAGTGAGAATAAATGGCGAGATTTAACAAATTCACATAAAGAAGTTATGTACTTACCATAACGTTCCATGTGAGTTTTTATCTCGCCTTTATTCTCACGTCCCTCCCTCCATCCCCTCCTGGCTGAAAGTTGACCTGGAGGCTAGTATCATCCTGGTTGTTCAATACTTCTTCTTCTTTCTTGAGGAACGCGCCCCTTACAGGGTTATATATACATGCAGCAAACAAGATCTGAGGTAATTCCAGCAGTGCATCATGGGATAAGGGGCTTGGTCTTGAGCAACTGGTAAACCTTGAGCTTTGCTAACGGCCATGTCGGAGCCGAGGATCGGCTCCGAACCCATCAGTGAGAATAAAGGTGAGATAAACAACTCACATGGAACGTTATGGTGAGTACATAACTTCTTTGTTGCAAAAAAGAGTAAAATCCCATGATTGGAGGAACTCCCTGGTCAGCCTCAGTAAAAAGTTGAGATCCCTCACAAAATCCTCCAAAGCTAGTTACGAAAACAAAATTGCCACTGATTCTAAAGACAACCACAAAGCATTCTATAGATATGTCAGGAATCTCAATGGCAACACTCAGATCTGCTCTGAGTTACAGCACAATGGCACCAAATATACAGAACCAACTGATATTGCCAGATAGGTTCAGTGCTAACTTTACCCCCCTCTCACCCCCTAAAGGGCCCATCTCTATACTGAAAAAATGCAAAGTTCCTGTAATCACGGCTGCACAGGTAAAAACCACACTCTCTGAAGCCAAGAACACAGCATCCATGGGACCTGACAGCATCCCAGGCTGTGTTCTACACAAACTGCAGAACGAACTGGCACCTCACCTAAGTGCCATGTTCAATCATAGCCTCACCTCAGGCTTTGTGCCCATTGAATGGAGCACAGTGATGGTTATCCCACTCCACAAAGGGGGAGCCACCACGGACCCCGGGAACTACCGCCCCATTAGTCTGATGAGCCTGGTCTGCAAGGCCATGGAACATATCATCATGGAACTTATAAACAAAGACATTAGTAATCTCCAAACTCTGGACCCTACCTAGTTTGGGTTTATAAAAGGCAGATCGGGTCTCCTAAACCTGATATACTTCTTTGAAGCAGTCACCAAAGCCATAGATGAGGGTAAGGTGGTTCACACAGCCTATCTATATCTCGCCAAGGCTTTCAACACCACCCCCCACTCTGGAATTATAGATAAACTCACTAAACTAGGTATAAATCCCTATGTCACAAGATGGGTTGCCAACTGGCTCACTGACAGAACCCACACTGTGAAAGTAGCAGACTCCAAATCCAACTTCAGACCAGTGACAAGTGGAGTACCACAGGGTTCAGTCCTGGGTCCTCTCCTGTTTGGTATCTACTTCTCTGAAGTGCAGGCTAACACAGAAGGTCTTTGGCTAACACAGTTCACAGATGATTACAAACTAGAAGCCATAATCGAAACTCCTAATGATGTGGATATCCTACAAAAGGGCCTTACTGAGACAGATGCCTGGTGTCAAAGCCATGGCCTCAAGCTCAGTGCCAAAAAGTGCATTGTCATCCCCTTTGGTAAAAACTCTGTACCCATGAACTACCACATAGGTGGTAGTCTACTTAACACCAAAAGTGTGATAAGAGACCTTGGGACACAGCTGGATAGTAGTCTCTCCTTTGATAATCACATCTCCACAGTAGTCAGAAATCCTTTTACGTGGCACATCTCATCACAAAGGTTTCTCATCCAGTAAAAAAGAGGTGATCGTTCCCCTCTGCTCATCACTCATTAGACCCATTACAGAGTACAACGCCCCTTTTGGTATGTACCTCACAAGACATCTACAACAACTGGAAAGGCTGCAGAAATACCTCACAAAGAGGATTACTGGCCTGAAACAGATTCCCTACACAGATCGTCTCAAAAAACTCCAGCTTTACTCCGTCACATATCGCCTACCCAGAGGTGATCTCTGCCTAACATACAAAGCTATGTCAAACCCAGAGCTGTTGGACATGCCCCACTTAAAGAAATCCCAATCCCTCAGAGCTACACGCTCTAGGGACCTAAACCTTGTCACCACAATAAACAGAACATGCTGGAGGGATAGATTCCTGTCCCAGAGACTCCCCATACCCTGGAACAAACTACCTATCTATATCAAACAAAGCTCCTCATTAGCACTCTTCAAGAAAAATCTTGATGATTAAATGGGAAATAGAAATTCACCCTAGGGATCACTTCTGTGGCTCTGCTCAACATTGGCGCAGGAAAATAATTTCCTTGTATGGTGAAAGCCAGGTTACCTATTTGGCTAGGTTTATATAGGCCCTAGGGCCAATAGCCTAGTACCTACCTATGAATCTATGAATTCCTAAAGATTCTTGGACTGATTACATCCATGATTCTCATTGATACCACTTGTCCATGAGGAAAATTCAATGGTACATCCAAAATTGTTGGACCCAGCACCTACATTCCCTGGACTTGCAGTTGAAGGTGCTGCCCTTCATCAGATATGAGTTACTGTGGTGAAGAGCACAGTTGAGTAGCAACACAGGGCTTTACTTCTCTCTATGAGTGCCAGCTCAATCTGTCCAGACAGATTTGTCTGACTTTACATGGGGAGTTGTGTCAATGGCGGTTCAAGTTCAAGCCACTTTGGGCCCCAGTACACATGGAATCACATCCATATCAAGGAAATGTTTGCAATGATTCACTCCTTGAAAGTCCTTCTCCACTTATGGGTTACAGGTCTTCTTTTTGTGGTTATGGTTAACAGCACAGTGATGTGGTATTTCAACAAACAAGGAGATACAAATTCATACATTGTGCTGGTTGGCAATCATGGTCCCATTTGGGCAAAACATTGTGGCAGACAGATTAAGCAGATCCTGGCAACCCCACGCAAGTAACAGCTACAGGGAGTAGTTTTCCAGGATCTAGTCCAGATGTGGAAAACACCTCAGATATATTTGTTTATCTCCTTTCAAAACAGACAGCTGGAGAAATTCTATTTCAGATATTCTTGCAATCATGCTTGGAGAGAGAGATGCATTCTCATTCCCTTGGAAGGGGATATTCCTGTATGCATTTCCACCCTTTCCATTAATTCACAAGGTACTTCTGAAGGCTCAGAGAGAAATTCCAAAGATCATTGTGGTGGCCTGTATTCTCCCAGACAATCTTGATTCTTACTTTTAATGATATTGGCCAATGGCAATCACGTCAGACTTCTTCACACTCTGGACTCGCTCACACGATCTCATGGGTAACTGCTGCACTCCAGTTTGAAGCAACTTCAACTGACAACCTGGTTAATTCAATCTTGACTTTGTTTAGATACTTATTTCATGAAAATGTGTAGCAGGTGGTAAAAGAGGCCAGAATACCTACTGCTAGAAAACCTTATGTTTAGGAATGGATGGAGTTTTCTAAGTAGTGCCTAAATGGGAACAGAGGGTCTCTTAAGGTTAATATCCCTATTGACTTGAAATATTTGTGTGAAATACTTCAGCATGGCTTATTGTATGCATCCATTAAGGTGCATTTAGCAGCTATCTCTGCTTATCTGCCAATGGATCCACTTCTTTCTTCACTTTTCATAAAACAGCTCATGAAATGAGTCTTACATGTGACACTCCATCACAAGAAAATTCTTCTTATATGGTATTTCATCTTTGCTCTAGAAAAATAGGCCTGATTACCTTTCAAACCAGAAGCTCAAGCTGATCTAAAGTTAGTTCTTAATGTGGAAAATTGTTTTACTAATTGACCTGACATCTGTACTGAGAGAATCTGATCTGCAAGCTATCTTAGTAGGAGAACCTTACCAGATTTTCTACAGGGGTAGGGTTGATTTAGGCACTATCCCTTATTTCATTCCAAAAATGGTCTCAGAATTCATTTCAATCTATCAATATCCATGTGTTCTTTCCAGAACCTAAGAATAAGGGAGAGAGGATGCTTCATACCTTGGATGTGCATTTGCAGTTCAGGTACTACCCTGACAGAATGAAACTCTTTAGGAAAGCCAAAAGGTATTTTATTTCCTACGAAGTGGAAAAGAAGTGTCAGCCTGTCATGACAGAAACCACTGCATGGTGGGCATCCTCTGGTAATTTTTTTTTTGTTACACCCAGCATGGCAAGGTGAATCCAGGCAAGGGAAAAGTGCAGTCCAGCAGGGCCTTTCCCTCTTCGATGGTGCATTGGAAAGGGTGGACTATAGACATATTCTTGAGGAAGCAGCTTGGTCCTTTGTCATACCTTTATGAAATACTTCAAGCTGGATGTCTTTTCTAAATCCAGAACAGGATTCACTTGGGTCACTCTCTAGAGGCTCCTGGACCCTTATCCTTCCTCCTCCCAAGTTGGGTAAACCTTGAGAATCTACCCATATGCCAGTATGGCAGTGTGTTTGTTGAACATAGTTCAGTTGTATAAACCCTACTTATCTGTAACAGTAACACACTGCCTTACTGGAAATACCCTTCAACTATCCTCTTTTGTTGACGAAAATAATTTTTTGTTGGAGTTGCAGCTGATGATTGCTCAGCATCCCTGTTATTCTGTGTGTTTCAGTTTTGGTTTGGAAAGTAGGCATTCACAAAGCTTATGTTTTAATCCTCTTTCCTGCTGAACTCTAGAATATTGAAGGAGTCCTGTCTATGGGTTAGAAAAGCAGCTTGTGCACTGCCAGATGATTGGTCCATCACTCAGATAGACAGGCAGTGGGAGTAGCTCTGAGCTTTGATAGCCTGCCAGAAGTAGGCTAGAAGGGCACCACTACTTTTACCCATATGCAAGTTAGGCAGTGTGTTCTACAAATACCTACTGTTAAAAGGTAAACAGGACTTCTGCAGCTGTACATTTCTACTAAGTGTGGTATAGGTATGCTAAGGTACTGTTTTCGAGGAGTTGTTTCTGGAGAGATAGGTCTGAAAGCATAATGTGGAAAAGATATAAATGACAGAAAAAAAAAAGAAAAAAAGCAGTGAAGCATGTGCCTGTGTCTGTCCTTGTTTGAAATACTCACATTCATCCTGAATATCAGACTAGGCTGATAGCCTCCAAAAGCTCAGAATATTATACCTGATAAAGCAGCTTCAAGTGTAGGGAGATAAGTTATCTCCTGATCACCTGTACTTACTGTCAAACAGGACACATACAGCTTTCCCATTTCTCCAGTACAGCTTTCTTATCCTAAACGGCCAAATCCCATGTTAACCACTGTCATCCTGAAAGCCAAACTCAGGAACCCAAACCTTCACAGGAGATGTGTAAAACATGTAACTGCCATTAAATTCCTTTCCCTTGATAAATACAGCCATGACATTTTCCCCTTTAATGGAAAGGCCACCTATTCTATAATATGCTTTAATTTAGCTAATAACATATATTCTCATTATGGTATTAGCCGTTAAAGGCAAATCATCCACATATCCCACATAGACAACAATAGTTGTCGCCATGCCTTAATAAGTATCGTGTGCATATAATACAGTAATAATATATCACATAACTATATCTATATACAGATTAAGAAAAGGGAGCTACCCACACAACCTTGTTTTAAACCCAGAATCTGTAAGAATGTTGAATATGGCAGTCAGAGCAGAGGATTAAAGCTCTAAGATGTTGATAACCTGCTTCATATAGTCCAAGGTTGAGGGCTTGAACCCTTCCATCTCCCTTTGCCTACCATGTGCCTCTAATGGAGTCACCCAATTGGATAATACTCCTGTGTCACCCCTGAAAAGGGACACTTGTGTCCAGTGGGCTTATTTGTTTACCAAACACTTCATATGTAAATGTAGCCATATCAGTTTTGTGTTATCAAAGCATGGTTCATATCTAAGGAGCCATAGCTGGAAGTCTCCTGGAGTTCAAGTATGCACATTTTAGCAATGAAAGCAGCAACAGCCTGCCCGTGACAATATTACAAAACTGAAAAATACTAAGTTAATGCTGGCAACCTTTTCTGGATCTCTGTACAACTAAGCTTTGTCTTTTCAGCTTTTCCCAGTATGGGGTCGCCATAGCGCAACTCCGGTCCGCTAATGATTGACAGTAGATTTTTATGGTGCCAAGTTGCCAGCCTGATGCCCAACCTTCAGCGAAGGCACACCCATTCACGCATGTCTTTTGGAGGCCACTCGACTGCGGGGAGGACATGCAGACTCCACAGAGAAGGCACTCCCCACACACTAGCTGAGAATCGAACGGGAGAACCTCTTGCTGTGAGGCAACAATTCAACCGCTGTACCACCGCGGCTTCATCTAAGCTAATAATCTATAATCAGCATTTCTGTAGTGATTTTCTGTCATGCTTATGAATTAAACATAAGAGACCCTCTGACTGGTCTGACCTTCACCCATCCAAATTCAGTTATGGACAGTCATTGGTTACTTAACACACATAGAAAACATTATTTTATAAAAAGCACAAAAAGAGGCATACATTACATCAGTATTACAAACAAACATGGGGTACGGAGGCATTTGTCCACTGTGGCTATGGCAATGTCTCAAATTGCAAAACATTTTGGCATCCCAGAGAATTCAGTGCAGTACACTCTGTGGGTCAAGAAGTAAATACCACAGGGATGGATGCAGGTTTCCCTGAATATCTGGATGAAACATGGGTATACATATCTGCCACATGCAGAGGGCCAGTGGTTGAATGAAGTTTATCACTGTACTATTTATCCTTATATAACTCCCTTGGGCTCCCACAAGGTGGAAAAGACAGTGGCATGCTAACCATTGTATCTGCTTTGTCTCAAAAATTACAAAAAATGTAGCTTTCTTTCCTGCTACTGTATGACCAAACCTGTTTGGAACAGTGACTTTTCTAGATTATTCAGACAGAGACAATGAAGCCCTTTGATCCCCAAGTTTCTGCATATGTAGTATTCTAGTACAGTAGGCCTGGGCCAAAGCCCTGTTATGCCTCCTGAAAGTAAGAACCTGGATTTAAAATTAAGACTGCAGCCCTTCATGACAGAAAATAAGCCCACTCAGGAGGCAGTGCCATGCAATCACACTTGACCATTTCAAAGGCTGCCTGAGCCCAAGTTAATCCTATTAGCCATTCTGTGCTCCTTGCTTAGCATTAAAACATTAATTATGAGGTCTCCAAATCTTTGAGTCAGTTATAACATTCTTCTCAGGCTGCCAGTTTGATCTTTCAACCCTGACTGAATATAATTTACTTACTCAGTCTTTGAGAATAATAGTTATTCTACACTGAAACAGTAACATTTTGCAAACTGAGGAATGTAAATTCTGAACTTTGTGTTGTACTTTTATTCCATGTTCCTGATCTGACCTAATTAATAGTGAGTATGTCTAGGCAGCAGTCAGGTGACTGAACAGCCATTGGGTGATAGCAAGAGGAATCACTCAGATGAACTTAAGTGATAACACCTGTAGGCTTTGGTGAGGTTGAATGAGTACAGACTAGATGTCCTAACCTCCCTGCTATGGAACTGTTTGAAACTTGTGCTTCCACTATTGCAAACAGCAACATTTCTAAACTTATGCGTGAACGGATACATAAGAGCATTAAGGAGGTGGCTTACCTGATTTCAGTCCAATCAGAGTTTTCAAAGTTTTATAACTTCCTTATGATTATATAATCAGCTTGTTTATAAAATGCTACTTCCACTACTCCATAGAGTGTCATGTATCTGTGTTTGCTGTAGTATTAATAGTGTCATAATCTAAGTGATTCATTTAACCAAATTAGTGAAACTCAGTCAAAGACATTAGTCATGTATTTTGCATTTTGCCCACAGATTTTTATTTCAGCAAAAAATAATTTCTTTAAAACAATGCCCAAAACTGCTGTGACCTGAAGCACTCCCTGTAAAAGATAAGTCTGCCTTTTTTTTTAAATCTCACATTTCATCATAGAGGTTATTTTATTTATTTAATGACAGGGTATGCTTCACTTAGTCCTTTGCAATAGACAGCCAAGGTTCACCTAACAGAACAACTCTGTCAGACAGCAAAATAAAAATAAGGTGGGGTTGTTTTTATTGGTGTATTTGCAATAATCTACTTTATAGATGCAGAAGTGAATGGTGAGATTTAATCATCCCTTGTTACAGTGCTTAAACAGTTGAGTTTGACTGTCATAATTAAATTGTGGGAAGTATGAATAAATTGCACCAAAACCCAGACCGTTGCCATTGTCTCTTACAAAAAATGGCCAGTGATGATTCCTGAACAGTCCATCTGTGTAATGTCATTGTACCCAAAATAGAAATATCGGGACATTTGTGCAAACTCACAGGTGTTAAGACACAGGTCTGCCCCTTTAACTGCAGTTGAGGTAAAGCTGGGACTTGTAATCTGTGGGTAGACAGATAACATTTAATTACATGACCTCAGCTGCAGTCCAAAGATAACACTAACAAACTGTGGTAATAGGTAGGGTTTCAAAAATAATGAAGGTCGGTGTATATGTATATGTGATGAGTTGTGTGGTAGGTGTGGAAAAAAACTAAAATGAGTTTCACTTTGTGTCAGCAAGACTAGAGCTGAAAAGAGATGGTACCATACCTGCCAATCTCTTAGAGCAAGGAACCTGGACAAAACCATAAATAAAAGTGAGACAAAGGCCCAAAACTAGGGATGATTTTTAAATATTGCTCTAACAGACTTAGAAAGCTGATAGAATAACAGGTTTTGCATTCGTATAACTTTTCTGAAGGATATAAAGTCTGAAACTCAAATCTTTCTCATTATTTTCTAACTTCAGTCTTTAATGATTTCTAATTCCCCAGAAAAAACACATTTTTTAAAAAACAGATCAAAAACATGAGATAAAATTCTGGACATCTATGAAAGTCTGTATATTTGAGAGGTATGGGTAATAGCACTGAGAATTTCTTTCACCTTCTATTCATTGGTCATGTTGGGTGTAACCCAATACTCTCTGAAATGGTTTCAGTTTACCGGAAACCTTACTTCTTCTGTAAAAATGAAACTGCTATGTGAGAAACAGTTTCAGTTTGCTGGAAATGCTACTTATGCTGTAAAAATGAAACTGTTATGTGACCTTTACTTTTATCTGACATCCCATTTTAACAAAAATAAAGTTCAGCAAAAGTAAAGCACAGATAAAAAATGTAAAACCTTTATTCAATAAGCGTTCATCCAAATACAATTTGAACTTCATCAGAATAAAAGTTTTGAATTTTTAATCTATGCACCCATCTTCCAACCATAGCCAAAGTGGGTTCTATTTTACTAGTTTGTGTTTTGTTCCTGGTTTTGTAAGATAATCAATTTCACAGAAAAAGTAAACCACCAGCATTCATAAAATCCAAAAACTCATTTAAGCTCTTTCATACTGTTCCCATTCAGCACTTCATCAGAACTAAAAAAACAAAATTCATCCACTCATTTAAGTATGTTGATCCATTAATTGAATAATTGTTTTTAAAATCACTTATTTAACTTCTTAAAAGTATACATACAACAATACTACTACAACCACATAACTACCACCAGGAAAACCAAACCACGCCTGATGAACAATTATTATATCAAGCAAATGTATGCATAAACATTCATGAAACCAAGTACTTGTCAAAACAACCATTATTTTCTCTCTCAGTTACAATGTTGCTGTCTTTAATTTTAAATGGGTATAATAGAGGCACATTCATTGAGTCAAGGCTATTTATTCACCTCCACATCCACCTGCCACATTAATTCTCTATATTCTAAAAAATCCTACCACTGACCCCATCTAGGATCCCTTTTTATCTGTTCTAATACAGAGAACTTAAACTTCCCTATGTGGCAGCATTTTCTATGTTTCATCAAAGCCCTGTTTTCATTATTTTTATTAATATCACAAATGTGCTAATATACCCTCTTCCTCAAGGTCCTTTCTGTTTTTCCTATGTACAATGTCATACATTGGTCACATATTACAATATAGACCATCCCCACTACTGTGCCAACTGAAATATGTCCTCTTTCTTATAGTCCTCCTTGTGGGAATTACTTCTATAACTTCTGAATTACTCATGTGTGTGCATTGTTTACACATCCCACATCTGTAGGTTCCCACTTTTTTTGTGGGATCGTTGTTTCCTTTTTCATTATGTTTTCAGACTTGTAGGATGACTAGAGCAATTATCCATACTTCTGGCTTGTATCTAGTGGAGAGGATGGAATTGTATAGATGCCATAAGTCAGGGAATGGTAGGTGCTGACCAAAGGATAACTTGTGATAGTATAAGGGTTCATTGACATAGTGTTCTTAGCCACAGAGAGAACATTTTAGACTTGCACGGAGGTGACTTGATTGAGTCATGTAGGCATACTAATATGTGGTAAGTAATTTTGGAGATGAGGGGTGTAATGTTTGAGCTAAAGCACACATACTAAGGCCAGACATTCATAGGTTCATATGTCTATACTAGCCCTGTGACAACAGGGGTCTTTTGAAACCTAGCCATGCATCTCAAATGTATCTGACAAGTTTTAAGAAACATAAGATTATTCTAAAGGCTATATTGGGAGGTCAAGCATTTACAGGTTGCTTCTATCCATTAGTGACATAGGTGCCAGACCAGGGGTGAATTTCCGATTCCCATTATCTTGTCCAAGTTACCCTTGAATTGAGTTTCAGAAGAACTCTACTTTACATGGATGTGATGCCTGTTCCAGAAAAGGGGATAGTCTCTGAGACATATACCTGTCCCTCCAACATGTCCTATTTATGTTGCAAGCAAGGTTTAAGCCTCTTGACTGGGTAAATCTGATGCTATTTGTTTTGTGGATATGCAGAAGGTCCATCAGAGTGGGATTCAAGGATGCCTTGTATACTGGGTATAGATCTCTTCTCAACAGTCTGTGGGAGACTTAATACAGGGATAGGACTTTGAGGCAATTAGTGCATGACATGTTTTTTTATGCCCTGTATCCTTACTGTTTGAAATGTCTGTGAATATTACAGTTGTAGTGTATGACTGGTCAGGTACATATTTTAGGAAGCATAGTACTCAATAATTACATACATACATACATACATAGTACTCAATAATTACATACATACATACATACATATACATATTTCAAGCACAGGCATTAATGCCCTTCTAGTTTGCAAATATACCAAAATACTTGTTCCCATAATAAGTGTCCTGGCTGTTCTTAAAATATCTAAACTGGTACTTGCTTTAATGTAATTTGGTAGTCTGTTCCATGCATCAGCTATTCTGTCAGATAACCAATTAGTACACTTCTCATTTTTATAGAATCTTCTACATAGGTTGTCTGATGATTCTCTAGTATTTTTGATAACCCCAAACATTCCCAGAGGTACTTGTCTCTAAATGCCCTATATACCCGAATAAGATCTCCTCTTAGATATCTTTAAGAGGCATTGTACAAGTTCAGATATTTTAGTCTTTCATAATAACTTAGATTTTCACATCCATGGATACCCTTTTTATATTTCCACTGTACTCTTTCCAGTTTACTCATGCTTGCTTTCTTATAGGGTTTCCATCTTGTTATTCCATACTCAAGTTTAGGTCTAATGTAACTAGCAAACAATGACTTAATTATTTTTGATTTCCTAGACATTATAAATCTTTCTTTATATAACCTATAGTTCTATAAATATCATTAACCATTGGTTGATATGATTAGAAAAACTCATAGCTGAATCTACCGATGTACTCAGGTCCTTAAATGAGTCTACAGTTTCAATCACTGTGTGCTGTATTAAATATTCACCTTTCAGTTTATGTCCCCCAAATCTCATATGCTTAGTTTTTGATGTATTTATCAGCATATTATTCTCCTGTGCCCAAATGGTCAATTTAGTCAAGTTATTTTGTAGACATGCCTTATCTGTAACACATGTAATCAGTTTATCCAATTTCAGGTCGCCTGCATATAGACTGTAGAACACCTCAAATGGAAAAGTTAGGTCTAAAAGATGCAATCTAAACAAGTGAGGGCCTAGGACAGAGCCCTGTAGGACATCCTGACTATGACCAAGGATTTCACCTGTCCAGTTGCTGTATGATACTTGCCATGTCCTATTTGTAAATCATGCAGCTATCCATCTTATCAAGAGTACATCAATACCTAGTTGTACTAATTTATTGATCAGTGTTTTGTGTATGACCCTATCAAATGCTGAAGTTAAATCTATATAAATTACATCACAGCACAATTTTTCATTCATAGCTGTTATTATATTGTTATAGAACATCATGTTGCAGGTGGTAATAGATCTGTTTTCAACATATGCATGCTGATAGATGGTTTCAAGTCCAAACCTATCCAGTTCTGACAATAACGTATCCAATATTACCTTCGCCATTATTTTTCCACAACATGAAAGTAGACTTAAGGGTCTATATGACTCTGGGTTTGTCCTACTCCCCTTTTCCTTAAAGACAGATTTAATAATTGCATGTCTCCCATCTTGAGGGATCTCCTCATATTTATATGACCTAGTGAGTAATAGATAGAATGGTAGCATGAGTTCTTGCTGAAGTGCTCTCTGGTCATTATTACTAATTCCGCCTCCTCCCTGTACTTTGTTTGGATCCAGTTTGCACAGCTCTTTTTCAATATAATCTGATTTCGGTTTCTGGGGTTACCTGGATTTCACTAGGACAACTTACCACCACTTTTGTGGAGTTAGACTGTTTTGTATAAGATTTTGTAAATATATCTATAAGCTGTTGTGTCTGAGAATAAAGTTTAGAATCTGCACACAGTTTAGCAATTTGTGTGTCTTTACTCCTTCCACATCTTATTTACATATAAAAAGGTTATCTATTATGCTCAATATCTTTATATACATTTTCTTCAAAATTTTCTCGATCTTGTCTCACACTATGCTAAATCTGTTTGTCCAGTTTGTTTACTTCAGTTTTTAAAGTTGTAGTTCAACCTCTCTTCCATTTCTTATATTTTTTGTCTCTCACCTTAATAAAATATCTTATTCTTATGGAAATATATTGTATGCCTAAAGACTGATGTTAATCATTTTTTTTAAATTTTTTGCACTCAAACAATTTCTCTTTCAAAACTTTCCACAGTCCATCTGTGTTTTTTCCACTGAGAACCTCATTCCAGTTAGTTTTACATAGTGACTGTTTTACTTCTATATAATCTGTAATTAACCTTCTGTGCATTGGTTTAGATTTCAGTTTGGCAGAATTATCTAGCAACAAATTAATCTTTATAACCCCATGATCACTGCATATCAATGGTGGTAAAACTTGACTTGAAGTAAAAGTAATTTCTTTAGGAACACAAGCAAACCCCCTGATTTATCAAGCCCTGTACGGCGTGCAGGACTAGTTTAAGAGCACATCTAGGCACTATGGCTGCCGTGTGATCCAGGAACAAGCTCCTGGCACGTGCATGTGAGCTCTTAAACTAATCCTGCATGGTCTGAGCTCCTGTATGCAAATGACCTCATTTGCAAGTAAAAATCATGCAAATGAGGGTAATCTGCGATCCAGGAAACTGGTAGCTGTCTGTGCATGACTAGTGTAGTCTGCAGAAATATACTCGGTTAGTAACCGAGTATATTTCTGCAAACTACAAAACAGAGCCATGACAATTCCAAATACAGGGTGTATATCATGTGTAAGGCATGCCAATGGCCAAATATATGGCCATTACCATGCCAAAATGTCCTGAAAAAAAAAAGGTTTACATTTTTTATCCAATTTCAACTGTTTAAGCATAGCACAGTGGCAGGCACGCAAACGTGATCGGGCCAAAAAAAAAATAATTAAATAAGCTTCCTAATCAAAATCAGTATTTTGCCATTATACTTAATGGCAGGCAGAAGACAACATTGCCAGGGAATAATGGTTGCTAAGGGGGAAGGCTCAATGTCTGACATGTAACTATGCATTAGTAGGCAATCCTATGCAAATGAGGAGTATGATACAGAATCACATATATCTCTGTAGATTTAGCTTGTACCCAAATGTATAGGAGCAATAAACCATGGATTAAGCCTAAGAGCTACATGACTTCATGAAGGGGTGTGTCATGTAAGTTGTAAGCTTATTGGAACCCTATGGCCCAGGTTTGCCCACAGCTAAGCACAGCTAAGGCAGGGGTGTGTGTCTAGGACTGTCTTATCTCATACCAAGAAATCCATGATGTACACAGGATAAGATGAGCCAAAATCCTCTAAAACATGCTCACGTCATGTAAGCGGGTGTGCGTGATGCGCGGTGCACACCAGGTTTAAAAAAAAAACTGGAAAAAGCAGCTCTGTGCACATCTGAGCACTGTGTTTGCAAGGCGCACCCCCGGACTTAAACAGGATGACAATGGGAAGGGAATCCGGCAATAGGAAGGTAACCAAGGAGATGTAGCATAGCTGACAGGTGAAATGTATCAGAATCAGCCAATTACACCAACAGCAGCCCAGCCCATAACATTGCTATAAATCATGCAAACACCTTTCTCTCTGTTTTTTCCCACAAACTCTACACTAACAGTGTATACAAGTGGGGAAATTTTAACAAACAAAAGCAACAAAATGATAGGGGCTGCATTTACTCTCATAAATCAAAATGTGGAAGAGGCTAAGGGTGGTGAGGATGAGAATGCTGTCAACCAACCCACAGTGAGGAGACAGAGAAGAGTGCTCAGACCCAGGGTAACCTACCAGGGGCTACGTGAGCTGGAGATAGTGGAGTGCTATAGAGTGGACAGGAACCTCCTACAGCAAATTGTTGAGCTGTGCCGGCCACACCTCACACCCAGAACCAACAGAGGGGAACCCATCCCAGTGGATATTGAGGTATGTCTAGGGTTAAGAATACTAGCCACAGATACTTTCCAAAGGCCATCTGGGGATATCATGGAGATCTCACAAGCATCAGCATCCAGGCTATTCCACCAATTCCTGGATGCTATGTCAGCACATGCCAGTGAGCACATTATCTTCCCCACCAGTTTTGAGGTGTTATCCAGCAATATGCATCTCTTCCATCAAATAGCAAAATACCCTGAGGTAGTGGGTGCTATAGATTCCATGCAGATATGCATCAAAGCACCACCCGGTGAGCAGGGTAGGGCCTACATTAACCACAAGGGCTTCCCCTCCACCAACTGCCAGGTCACATGTGATGCTGAGGGCATTATAATGAATGTGTGTGCTGGCTGCCCTGGAAGCTATCATGACTTCCACATCTGGCATCTGACGCAGCTGTACCAGAAATTTGCCAATGGGGACATCCCTGTTGGTCAGCTAGTGGGGGATGCTGGTTACGCACTGGAGCCGTGGCTGATGACACCCATCAGAAATGCACACACACCTGAACAACAACTCCATAATGAGGCACACGCAGACAAGAATCATAACAGAGTGTGTGTTTGGGATGCTCAAGACACGGTTCTAGTGCCTGGATACATCCAGTGGAGCCTTGCAGTACTCACCAGCTACATGTACCCAAATTGTCATGGTATGTGTCATGCTACACAATATGATCCTGCAGAAACAGCTGCAGCAGGAACAGCACAGGGCAGGGCCACACAGCCCCCCCCCCCACCATTGCCAAGGCCAGCACAGGCACAGAGTGACTCAGAGGAGGAACAACCTGAGCCTGTACCTGTAGGCAGAAAGAGGCATGCACAGTATGCCCTGGCTTTGGCAAAGAGGCAACGCATAGCACATACACTGGCACAGTAGGAACCCAGGAAATGGAAACTCTCTCTGACTCGCACATACAGTAAAAGGGATGCTAAAAATGACACTACCTGTGCTTTACCATGTATAGGGAGTGTACTATGTGCATCCGACATAGTCAGCCCTCCAGCACTATCATCAGTACTGGCACAGCCACAAGGTAAGTCACTCTTCCTATCAATTGCCAAATGAAGTAGTATGTGTAGTTACTTTTATCTATGGTATGGATGTGATCATGCAAGGGGATCAAGTTGCTGAATGGGATGCCAGCAGATAGTAGACACCTCTAGTGGCAGCATGAGATGTGTAACAAATACTGGTGTCACCATAGTAGCCGTTACTAGACAAGGTGCCAAAACCCAGTGCAGGAAATGTGCTGGGACACGAGTGTCCATATGACACACACATGCCAGTCAGGGAGGCTCACATACCCAACAACAGTGTCAGCCAGCAGGACAGCTGTAGACAAATGCAAACAAAGGCAGTGCTAAGGCCTCTGATTGATGGTTATAGAGAACATTCCACCCCAAACCTACACAGACAGACTACAACAAGTCAGACAGTGGGATGTTAGTTCAGAAGGGTAAGAAGTCAGAAACTGATATATAGGTCAACCAGACCAATGAGCTATAGTACACTGATACGTCTCTAGTCAGCATGATAGGTTATGATATAGAATGAAATGGAGTACCTGACATAACAGTACAGTCATAGCAAATGTGTACAAGTGTCAGGTGTACCCCCAATCTTGTGTCGAAATGCAGAAACAGTCAAGTGTCCCCCCCAATCCTATGTAGACATGTAGTAACAGGCAGGTATGCTACCCCCCCAGTCCTACGTAGAAATGTAGTAACAGTCAGGTATGCCCGCCCAATCCTATGTAGAAATGTAGTAACAGTCAGGGATGCCCCGCCAATCCTATGTAGAAATTTATTAACTGTCAGATATGCCCCCCCAATCCTATGTAGAAATGTAGTAACAGTCAGATATGCCCCCCCCCCCCGTATGATGAAGACATGTAGTAACATGTATGTGTAGGTATAATACCAGTGAAGCACAGATGACCTGAGCTGGTATTATATGTAGACATGTAGTAACATGTATGTGTAGGTATAATACCAGTGGAGCACAGATGACCTGAGCTGGCCAAGGTAGCAGGTTAGATTGTAGCATTTGTACAATATGCAGGTATGCATGTGTTAGTTTGGTGTGGGTTATGTATTGTGTGAGAGTGGTCAGTATGTATGCATGTTGACGTGTGACCTGGTGGCCATTGCCCACAAGTGATGATGACAGGGCCAAGTTCTCACAACCACAGTGCCAAAGACAATTACCCCCAGTATAACACATGCTAGCAGTAAGCAATTGTAAATGTATGGTGGTAATATGTGTCATCATTGGAAAGATGGGCAAGGCATGACTGCAGATATACAAGCAGTACACAGGGAAAGGTACCCCAGACGTACAGTATATAGTGTGTAATTGTGAAATGTACACACTCCTGGAACTGTACATACAGGTATGCATCTCAGTATCTGGCCTTGTAGAAAGGAATGCTGATGTCATCTGGCTGAGCACTTGCAGATCACAAAGGTGATCGGACCAATGTATTGGGAAATGGCTGATGTCCCTGCACAAGCCAGCATAAAAGCATGGCCCATGCACATCTGTGAGTCAGATGCAAGTAGTGTCCATAGCACATATGCACCCAGATCACCCAAACACCAACTACAGGTACCTCTCTGGTCGTATCCTTGCTGTTGAGAGGGGTACAATATGACTCCCACAAGTGTATGGCAATAGCAAAAGAATGCAGCATGCAGTGCAGATGTCCCATGCTGGTGTGTCCTAGCTGTAAGTAGCACCCTGCCACCATACACACTACCTGATCAATACCAGTATAAAGTATTGGTATGAACACCTACCACACCTACCCTGTCACCCCAGGGGAATATACTGTATGGCAGTCTGGGACTGTAGGACTGACAGAATGCAATGGCCTGCTACAGCTGGCCTGCCTCACCACCAAATGGCCTGCAGGCATCTGCCAAGCCCTGTGTCCCATCTGTACTGCCAATGTATGATATGTAATGGACACCCAGATAACAGCATAACACACCCCACACAAGCCATATGCAAGGCCATGTGGACAAATCACAGTAACATGTCCACCATGTCCCACTGCATGAACTGTGGACCAACACCAAAACACAGCTGTGATGAGGTGATAACTATAGGGCAAGTATCAGCAAATGTATGCATAATGTATGGATGAGGATAGAATAATCAAGAGGTGGGGGTGGGAGCATGGGCAGCATAGACTATGCAAGGTCCAACGAACAAAGCCTTGTTCACATACTATCTCTGGCTGCAAATACAATAATGGGTGGCTACAAACTTGTCCATACACCACAACAGGGACAGTACCCTAACTTATGAACTTTTCCTTTGGGTAACCTGTCTGAATCTGTAGAGCTGTGAGGTATTACCACAACAAGATAAGGCCATACTGTTATGTAAATGGATATACAAGTATGGGATCCTCTGCCAGCACTGTACCAAGGTGCTGTACTGGATACAAAGACTCAGCAGCAAGTGTCTGCAGCTAATCCCCCAGAATGCCATAATCTTCCCTGAATATGTAGGTGTCTGACCACAATATTGGACAGAGCTGCATTCACCCTGTGTTCCTCGGTATATCACTGTGAGCTGAATTGTCCACCTGACAGGACTGGAAGACATAACACATCACAGTGTATAACAGTACACATGTCTGAATATCTCCGCTAACACCAGTACTATGCAGCAGAAGCAGCACAGACACAATCACCTATGGTACACACTATCCCTTGCACAGTTAGACCCCATATTGCCAAATGATCTTCAGATATCCTGCAGAAACAATTTGCTTCCCATAAGTGTAGAACACAAAGGTCTGCACAGGAGTACAAACTACCTAGAATGGATCCATACATGCAATACAGAAGGGCACACTGGGCATGCTCTCACACTTAGAGAAATCAAGGCAATGTCAGACAACTTCTTCTTCTTTCGGCTTTTTCCCGGTTATGGGTCGCCACAGCGGATCACCTGTCCGCTCATGATTGGCAGTGGAATTTTACAGTGTCAAGTTGCCAGCCCGACACCCAACCTTCCACAGAAGGCACACACATGCACACACTCACAATAGGGACAGTACCCAAACTTAGGGCCAATTTAGAGTGACCGATCCACCTATAGCATGTCTTTGGGATGTGGGAGGAAACCGGAGCACCCGGAGAAAACCCACGCGACCACAGGGAGGACATGCAGACTCCACACAGAAGGCACCCCAGCCAAGGATCGAACCAGAGAACCTCTTACTGTGAGGAAGCAACGCTAACCGCTGCAACACCGCGGCCACCCTAAGGCAATGTCAGACAACAACATACTGAAAGGTCATACTGGGCATGCTCACACACACACAAAATAAGCCCATGTCTGCCAACAACAGTGGACTATACATATTTAACAGGTGCAGATGTTAGTGCATACACCCCTCAGTATGTACCACTCATGCCTTGCACACACACTGGATAGGAATACACACAGATATTCAAGGACAACACACAATAATATGCCAAAAGTACACATACAGAGATGTGTGGAAGACAGTGACAAAAATCCTACCATCATGAGGCCTATCCCACCCAGCACACAGCCAAATGGCTACAACCACCGGATATGTAAATGTCACTCACCTTAGAAAGTGACCACTGGTATCCCTCAGCATTACAGACTGTCTGGTGCAAGTGCTAGCTGTGCAACATGACTGTACAAGGCAGTAGTCATCTAGCATTTGTATACACATACCTGTGAAATTTAAACCTGCATGTGCCTGACTGTGGTGTGTCCAACTGTAGA
The DNA here is from genome assembly GCF_019279795.1 of Protopterus annectens. Classification (NCBI taxonomy): domain Eukaryota; kingdom Metazoa; phylum Chordata; order Ceratodontiformes; family Protopteridae; genus Protopterus; species Protopterus annectens. The sequence continues at coordinate 1,726,419,718 of NC_056732.1, forward strand.
TGAATGGGTTATGGCCCATGCACACACACTGGCCTCCCTATAGTCCTACTATGACAAGGCTGGTGATATCATTAACTTTGGAATACACATTTGGGAAATTAATAGCTCAGTAATCTTTGTGGTGCGTGCTATCACTGCATAGTGCTGTCGTATGATAAGCTAGTTAGTTATGTGTTTTATTCCCAGACATGGCAAGTGTGGGTGTGTGTGTCTGTTCCTTTATCAGTGTAGTGAACAACACTTTTGAGACCATTCACAGGCACTGCAACCTCCATTGCCCTACCTTGGCAAGTCTGCTGATGTCATCAACTGTGAAATACACCTTGGGGAAGGAATAACCCAGTAATCTGAGTGGTGTGTGCTATAACTGTGTAATGCTGTAGTGTGATGAACCTAGTTAGGTAGGAGTTCAATTCCCAGCCATTTCAAGTGTGGATGTTTGTATGTGTGTGTGTTCCTTTATCAGTGTAGTGAGCAATGCTTTTGAGACCATTCACAGGCACTGCAACCCCAATTCCCAACTTTGGCAAGTGTGCTGATGTCATCAACTGAGAAATACACCTTTGGGGAAAGAATAGCCCAGTAATCTGAGTGACGCATGCTATAACTGTGTAATTCTGTAGTGTGCTAAACTAGTTAGGTAGGAGCTCTATTCCGAGACATGGCAACTGTGTGTGGGTGCTTGTCAACCATATCCTGCGTGGAGTTGGCTGCAAGTGTGTGTAACAACTGGACTTGTTGAGGACTGGGTTTTGTAGCTTTCCTATATGGTGGCCATATTATGTGTCACAATGTCCACATCACGAGGATCACAGATTCCAATCAGCCAAGAGACTGGGGTGGCAAGCCATACCCCTACATGTGATACAAGGCCTGGTGAACAAAGTAAGCAACCCTAATATTACCCAGACTACACTCTGAACCCATGTGTCATACACAAACACACTTGCCTAGGAAACTACCAATATGTTGCTAGTACCCTGCATATTGCTGACAGATAGCAAGCATGGTGTGATTGCATTGGGCCACAAAGGGCATGGCACTCTGTCCATCAGTACAATAGGCACATAATTCTGGACAATGCACCTTGACTATGTTCCCTACGGTACGGCTGCAACATATGTGGTGCCATCAAATGTGATCCACAAAGGACATACAATGCCTTACACACATGCTCCGTATGGACTGATCAATGCAGGTGCAGGGTCAACATGTTGTATATTAGCAGGACCTGCCACAACAGGCCAGGATTGGCACATCTGATGATAACAATCTGTGTACATAACATGGGCCAGGCAACCCAGGTACACTTACACATGTCACTGTACATTAATGTGGGACGTGTGCACATCCCAGACAATGTCCATGTCATGGACTATTGAACACAGACATGGCAAGCATTGCACAGCACTGGCCACACACAATAGTAACATAGATGACTGGATGCTTACTACAATACCCATCTGTGTGGGACATTGCAGACACTACATCCATCCCTGAACAACACTGCAGACCATTGTCATGTGGCCTGATGCCAAGGTATACCTCTCACCCAGCCTTGTACAGCCATCTTGCACAGCCAACCACTACACACCCATGAAGCAATGCACACATGCACGTCAGTACTGGCACCTTGTGTCTGTGTGTGAAGTATGATATTTCCAAACACATTCATGCCCAGTAGAACTCCAACTGGCATACTGAAGCATGCTGACTGATGTCAGGCATGTTCACATGCCCTTAGCCTATAGAACCTCAGGATAACCCCTGTGGTGCATGTGATACCTGTGCATTACTGTATTGTGGCAAACTAAGTAGTTAGGAAGTGTATTCGTGACCCTGCCAAAGTGTGGCAATGTGTACGAGTCCCTTGCACCAATTGCAGTCCTCCTCTAGCTGATTGAATCTGGAACAGCTGTGGTAACATTCCCATAGCCAATTGCATGGAAACACAATACAATATGTAGGAACATCATGTTGGTGTTGGGCCATGGCAGTCACTGTGAGTGGAACCTAGATCTGGTGTTTGGTAAACAGCACCACAGATGAAATCTGGATTTACCTCAAACAACATACACTGTTGAAAGAAGCCTAAAGACAGGAGGGTAATGTGCCAGACATGACTACAGCATGTAAGTGTTGCTATGATTCATTTAGACTACTGTCAGTTGAACAGGTTGTGTGGGTTTATGGCTAGTCTGCATGTTTTAATAAGTGTCATGACAGTGCTATGTTTGTGTGGAAACTCCCATCTGTTGGGTCATCTGTGGTCAGTGTGGGGAACCATTTGTTTCTTGTGTTACTCACAGAACATCTATCTGAGAACTGTAGAAGCATACTGTGAGGATTGTAGTCAGTACATGGTGACAGCCATGAGATTTACTGACGTCATATCCCTGACTGGACATACGTTACATAAAACAGTGGTATGACAGTGAATGTCTGAGGTTATCACAGCAACATGCCAATATTGGGCCAGTGTTCATAGCTGCAGTCACAAGTCAGTTACCCTTTGTACAGATGTCATACAGTATATATGCATGTGATCTGCTTGCTCTGCAACTGTTTGAAATCTGGTTTCTTGGGTTAATGGGTATCTATGCACGCTGTTATAACTAATCCTGAATGTTGTTGACTGTTACTAAGCCATATCTGTCTTTAAAGTGCAACACCATAGGCCATATGGGATTGCCGGTCCCAGCGGACCCACCTGTCCCACCTCAGCTGGCCATGGCACCGGCCACCAGAACATCTGGGGCCCATTCTGGGACCTCCTCCTCCATTGGCCCTGCACCACTTTCAGGTGGAACCGTTGCAGGGGAAGGGGCTCGCCCTCCTCCTGGGAGCGGAGATGGAGAGGAACCTGTCACCCACCATTAAGTCTGGGCCATGGTGTGTAGGGAGCTCAACAGGGAGTTTCGAGACCAGCTACGCCAGCTTGAGGGCCATGTGGCGCAATTAGAGTGTAAGCCTGCCCCTCCCTCACAGCCCCCAGCACAGCCACCTTTGGGGTCATGAAGGTGCAGTGGTGACTGCCCATGTGTGGGGACCTCAGTCCCACTGTGTCGATTACAGGCTCATGGGCTTGCGACTTCCAAACACCCCTTCTCGTCTAAGGTGTCCCCCCCACATCTGTCACATACCACCCCTGTATGCTGTCTTGTCTGTCATCCTACTCAAACTAACCTCCCCGAGCATACCTACTCTCCTTGCCCAACATCCCACTCTCACCTTTACAAAAAGAAAAAGGACAATCTGTTCCCAAAAACAAATCATGCCCCATACACAGCTGTCCATTTCGCACACGTCTCCACTGGACATATGTGGTCTGGTATAATTAACATCACAACATATTATTGTTGTCCTCACCCCTCTCTCAGGGGTTGGAGTGTCCAAATGTACCTCCAAATTCATTGCATATGCACAGCTGTTGCTGTAGATGAAATGGGCAGCTATGGAACTTCCCTACACCCTTCCTGCACATCCCTAGTGATCTTGCCTACTGTCTTTCCCTCTTTGTGCCCCATTTTCACCACTTTCATATCACCACTTTTTCCCTTTCTTTTAAAGAAATTAGCACGGGGGTAAGCAGAAGTAAGCACTTTTAAAAAGCAGTAAGTGGGTTTCAGCCTGTTTGTGCGGGGGTAAGCTATGCCTACACAGGTTAAGCAATATAGGAGCTGAGTACAAGCATCTGTAACTGGAAGTTGGCACTGCTAAGTGTTGCACAAACCTGCACAAACCCGCTTACAACTGCTTAAAAGTGAATCAATATGTATCCAACAGCCCTTGTTCTGCCCAGCAACAAAATAAACAGCCTCTGCAAGGCTCAAATCCAGGACGCTACATACTACAGCTAGTGTGATTTACCACTAAGCCATAACATGTACACATAACCCTGATGTTTTCACAAACATAGCATCCAGCTAAATAAGTCAACAGTACAGGGAAATGTACTTATGTAGATGTATGCATGTGTGCACATATATTCACAACTGCATATATATATATATATATATATATATATATATATATATATATATATATATATATATATATATATACCTCTCTCGCTATTATATCTATCTATATATAAATAGCTGTATATGTATATATATATATATATATATATATATATATATATATATATATATATATATATATATATACATACATACAGCTATACACACACACACATATATATATATATATATATATATATGTGTGTGTGTGTATAGCTGTATGCATATGTATACACACACACACATATATATATATATATATATATATCTAAAATTAACCGCACTCAAAAAAATTGAACGAAGAGAAGAAATTTTAACTAAGAAATGAACTTTGACAATAAAAGCATTCAATAAAATAGTAAATAACACCAACAACTCTTGTAGAACTTTAGCGCTTTCGTCTTATTTATTATCAAGACTTCTTCAGAAAGACATGTTTCATAAGTGACTTATGAAACATATCTTTCTGAAGAAGTCTTGATAATAAATAAGATGAACGCTAAAGTTCTACAAGAGTTGTTGGTGTTATTTACTATTTTATTGAATGCTTTTATTGTCACGAAGTTCATTTCTTAGTATATATATATATATATATATATATATAGATATATATATAGATATATACATATGTAGATATTTATATATAGATAGATATAATAGCGAGAGGTATATATATATATATATATATATATATATATATATATATATATATATATATATATATATAGATATATATAGATATATATATATATATATATACAGATATAGATATACATATACATATGTGTGTGTGTCTGTGTATGTGTGTGTGTGTGTGTGTCAGAATCAAAAACAATTGAAAGTATTGAAATGTAGTGGGACTTGATCGAATCAGAAGTGTGTCACATTGAAACCTAAAGTATTAAAATGTGACCCAACTAAGTCTATTAATGTTGGAAAGTACTTATTTTATGTTTACCTATTTCATGTGACTAAGCCCGAGGTTTGTTCCTCGGCCTCCACTCTACGATATCCTCCGGTACACTGTCCCAGCACTGCACATACGTTCATCTCTTTGTTACACAACCACATTGTTTCTCTACCAATTAGCCCCCCATGCCCCCCCCTTCTCGCTTACCTCCACAAGGCAGCCTGATTAAAACCAGTCCAGCCAACCCTGACACACCTTGATCCATAATTTCATACCCACTGCTTCCTGCAAAGCCCCCCTCCCCACGTCCACATTAACCATCCATCCTCTGGGTGCTAGGCCAGCCTCTTCATACTTCTACACATTGACCTCTCTCCACTGCTATGGACCCAACATGGATGTTGTGTCGACCCAAGCATATTCAGGCTTCCCTACATCCTAGTCCACATTACACACATTCAATCTCTACCTTTGGAGACATGAGATAACCCAAAGTATCCATTTGTATTTGTGGGTCATCACATTTGGGACGAACCTGGCTTGGTTTCAAGATTAGACTTAGTGAGTCGACAATATTTATCCCACTGGTAGTATCTGGCCACCAGTCTGAGAAGCAGTGATATGTTCCCACCCCTACCCAGCCTCATTTCCCGGTTCCACTTAACCGACGATCGAGGCTTGACCTTCTTAGCATGTAGCACGGCCCCTCGACATGCACTCATCTGTTGTTTTCCTGTTGTCTTCTAGGTACATGAGGTGCACACAACCCCAGCTGGCACATGACTCCTAAAAGGTTAGGTTTCAGGTATACGTGATGGACACATCCCCTGTATACACACGACACTACAGGTTTGTCTCTGTTCTACCTTTTAATGATAATGAAGATGCACACAGCACCTTGCAGAACTAAAGGTCTGGCTTTATCATTGGACAGGAACTGTTTAGCTAATTTAAATAAACAGCTCAAAATATTATATGTAAACAATGTTTAAATGGTTGCTTGTATTACTGAAACATATCTTTCTGAATAAGTCTTGATAATAAATAAGACAAAAGTGCTAAATAATACATGAATTGCCGTTGTGTTCCTTTTAATTCTTTTTTAATGCTTTTTGGTCACAAAGTTTGTTCTCAGTTATATACAGATATATATCTATATAAATAATAGAGCACATAACAAAGACATATATGACCACAGGCACCATTAATGGGGGTGAGGGGTCTCAAGCAACATACGTCTTACATGTACCAATATTCTACAGCCCCAGACAAACAGTTCTGCCCTGAAATACAATATCAACTGGTGCAAATCCCATTACCAGGACCTGACACTACATGGCCACAAGATGTTAACAGTATGTCATGCTACATGTATGATGTGAGGCTGGTATCGATAACATATACAGTACAGTCTGGATACCATAGTGAATATACAATGTGGAAGCAATAAAACATTCCTAAGATACATATACACAGACACAGGTATGCAGATACATATATATGTCTACATATATGTATATATATATATATATATATATATATATATATATATATATATATATATATATATATATATATACACACATATATGCAACTACACATACACACACAGAGGTATGTCTAGGATGATACATAATTGGAGGGTGCACACCACACTGAACAGCCAGTATCCCTACAGTTGCAACCTCATCAGATGGACAGTGTATGACTCACCCATACAAAAGACGATTGTTGCCTGAAACATATACCCACAGGGAAGTCAAAGGATGTGACACAACACACAGGTTTGCATATGTTTTAAAGGTTTATTTGTGTACTAATACATTTGCTTATGCCATGTCATATAGCTGTTAGACATTGAAATACATACAAAGAGATAAATGAAACCCTCAAACAGATCATTTATTACAGTAATCTGAAAGCATAACATATGTTAGTGTCCACACCAAGGCCTTCAAGTCGTACAACAGGAAGGACAGACTGGGCCACAGGATAACAATCAATCAACAGTAAGTAATGCAGATATACAGGCCAGCAGCCTCTAACTACACTCTGTACTCAATCCCTAGGTGGAAAAGATCTAGGTTGACACAATGGAATGTATATGTTACATAACAATGCATAACTGAAATAATCACAATTGCACTGACAAACAGAACAGGTTGTATGGCAGTAATCAGTAGGGCAGCAATATGCACAAGGTGAAATGTATGGTAATGTACAGCCACATGCCTTAAGCCAGCTTACTACTGCCATACCTCACATGTTGGAACACCCTAGGTTAATTATGGTGCTCCCACCCCCATAGACTGACTCACAGGAGAATATAGCAATGTTACACTGACCTCTACACTGCAGAGGGGCGCACATGTGTTGTGCAGATGAAGCCCACATATATATGGTGAATATGTTCTGTGCACCATTAGTCATTGACATCATACCTGATAACAAGCCAGTCAGATAACAGACTGCTGGACATGCTGTGTATAGTATTGGCTTTTACTGAGGACATGACCTGGATAGTCTGTGTTTGTGTGTACAGTACTGTGGTCTGTGTACATAGGTCAGGAGTTTGCAACCTTCAATATCCCAAGAGTCATGTCTGCCCCCTCTCCCACCAAAGTAAAGTCATCGGGAGCCACAACAGCTATTTGACCCCCAACATGAAGATAACACTGCATATAAGGTTTCAAATATTGTTAAACTAAATATGACATAACTAATTGTATCAGAGCAATGCCTAATATCTGTCCATAATTGTGCTCCTGTGTTGGCCCTGGTTGATCTCTTTGTGTGTTTGTGTGTGGGTGTGGGTGGGTGGTGTGGTATACCGGCCATTAATCCTCAGAGGTACAGGGAGCCACTACAGCAGCTTGTAAGAGCCGTAGGTTGCAGAACCCTGTGTTAGGAATTTGACGACAGTCTGTGTATTTTGCATACGTACTTTGAGAAGTGCACAGACTGTGGTAGATGCAGTTGTTCTTTGTCCTGTACTATGTGATGTTACAATGTACTCCAGTGTATGGTACCCTATTTGCTCACATATCTGTAGGGCCAGGCACATGTATCCCATACCACAGACAGCCAATGGACCTCATTGTGCCATGACCAGTGTATGTACGGTTACCGTGTGAGTGGTACATATGAGGATGGTGTTTATCAGATGGCCATTAGAGTGTCATATTAAGCTTGTGTATCACGTCAGTCCCACTAATCACAAGAATATGTGTATTCCCCCACAGCAAATGTAGTCCGCTGTTGTGGCAGGCTGCCAGTATTTTGCACAGAGATTTGTGACATGCCTAGCAGCCTACTGTAATTACACAGTGTGCTGTTATGTCCAGTTATTTGCAGGACATACTGCTGCCAGGCCACTATAACTGTTGTGTATCTCTGACAAAGCAGTGGTCTGCTGTACAGATGTATGTCACTATCTACTGGGTAGTACGTGGCCATGTGACCTCTGCACCACCAGGTATTATGTATCAGGACAGACCGGTGTGTTTGTGTGCATACACTGTGTGGGCATATGTAGTCCAGTATTGTTGTGATATACCCATGTAGATGGCTAGTAACATCCATATTGGGAGGCATGGTCCACATGTCTCGCATGATGGGGGAATGTGTACACTTCTGGACTGACCACAAGGTACCAGACTGTCCACATATATCGGTCATATCCCAGCTGTAGTCCATAGTGCTGCAGTGGTACCATACTATGTTTCCCTAGGATGTCTGTATGTAGGCAATGGTACACATGGCTACAGCAGATGTGACCTCGCACACCAAACATGTCTGTTAAGACAACACCTATTACAGTTGCAACAGTCTACAGATATACCTGCAATACATTCATGACATGACCTTGCACCAAGAGGTTTGGACTAATGGTGCTGAGGTTAAGCTCCACTCCATGTCCTGGACATATGGTAAACATATATGTGTACATATTTATCCACATAGCTATAGAGATATAGACACATATACATATCCACATACATATATGGACATATATATATATATATATATATATATATATATATATATATGGAAATATCTATGTACAGATATATACACATACACACTCACATATATACATATACATAACAATGACTGCAACAATTGCCTAAGCTTCTGATGTCATTCAAAGGGAATCCAGTATCTGTGTGCCTGGGATGACATGATTGACAAACCATGATGCTTTGCCAAAAATGGCCTGCACCTTTTGCCCGTGGGATTCAGGTTACCAGCTAAAGCTCTTGCCACCCCCATAGTGCTGTTTCTAGGCAAGATTCACAGGACTAAACCCACACCATAACAGATACATGCCTGCTAAACTGTATGTAATGTTACTCAATGCTAGATGTTTAAACCTAAAATGCACTCTCTCAAGGCACACCTACAAATGGAGATCATTGATATCTGTGCAGTAACAGACAACTGGGTCAATGCTCCAGAGAGCACTCCTGCAATACCAGGCTACAACCCCTACCACACATTTGGGCCACCAAAACAGGACCACAATACTACAGGTGGAGGGGTCTCCATATTAAACAATTATTCACACTTCCATGCTAGTTCCTAACACAATGCATCTGGAAATCTCCAGGTGCAACTAACAGAAGGTGACACTGCAATCCAAATTGTAGTGTGCTACAAATCCCCCAACATTGGCCAATATTGTGACTACACCTTTCTAAACATACTGGAAATGGTCAGATACAAACAAACAAACAGCCTAATATGTGGTGATTACAACTACCCTGCCATTAACTGGGGAATCTACTCGGGTACCAACACCTTTTCACAACGGTTCTTAGCATTCATAAATTCCAATGCCCTGGATCATCTAATCCATTGTCCAATCAGGGGCTACAATATCCTACACCTGGTCATTATGAAAATGGGAGATAGATGCACCACAGCAGTGTTCACCCCACATCGGTCAGGTCGGACCATAAGCTCATCACCGTTGACATCCACACCCCCCCCACCAACACCGTGAAGGAAACTTCCATAAAAGACCTCTTCAAAGCCAACTTCATGCTACTCAAGCCAATAGTGACAAACTGTGTGACACCCATGGAGACGGGAGCTGAAAGATCAACTGTTGAATCCCACAGTAAAGCACTGCATGAGCACATCCACTCCTGCGTGAATTGTGCCATCCCAAGTACAACCTAGATGGTCTTGTCCACAAATATGAAGCCAGTCTGGTGATCCCCTGCCATAAACAAAATATACAACAGAAGGAAGAAAATGTCGAAGACAAAAGTATAATCCAAGGATGTAATCAACTCCCTAACCAGCCTCAGTAAGAAGCTGAGATCCCTCATTATATCCTTCAAAGCTAGTTATGTAACTAACTTTACCAAAGATTCCAAAGTCAACCACAAGCCATTCTATACTTATGTCCAGATTCGGAATGGCAATGCTCAGAAGTGCTCTGAGTTACAACAGAATGGCATTAAAATGAACTGATGCCAAGGATTTAGCCAATATCTTGGCAGATCAATTTAGTGACACCCCCCACCCCCCTGATGAAATCCCGGGCAGTGTACTAAATGAACTAAAACATGAACTGGCACCCCACCTAACTGTCATGTTTCATCATAGCCTCACCTCAGGCTTGTGTCCAATGAGTGGCACACAGCTGCAGTTATCCCACTCCACAAGGGAGGGATACACCTTGGATCATGGGAAGTACTGTCCCATCAGTCTGACAAGCCTGTTCTTCAAGGGCATGGAATGCATTATCATGGAACTTATAAACAAAGACATTGGCAAACCTCAAACACTGGTCCTCACCCAGTTTGGCCTGATGGAGAGCCAATCTTGTCACCTGAACCTGATTTAATTGTTTGGCTCAGTTTCCAGAGCTGTGGAAGAGGGTAAGGTGGTCCACACAGCCTATCTGGACCTTGGCAATGCTTTCAACACCATCCCCCACTCTGGAAACATAGACTAACGTACTAAGCCTGAAATAAAGTTCTATGCCAGTCAATGGGTTGCCACATGGCCAACTGACAGAACCCAGACTGTAGAAGTAGCCGACTTCCAGTTCCAGACAGGTGACACGTGGAGTACCTCAGGCTTCAGTCCTGGGACTGCTGTTGTTTGGCATCTACTTCTCTGAAGTACAGGCCAACACTATGGGACTCTGGCTAACAAATCTCATGGATCACTGACTTGGGAGCCATCACTGAATCCTCACATTAATTGGATATTCTACAAAAGGGCCTTGCAGACAGAGATGCTTGGTGCCAGAGCCTTGGGCTCAAGCTTACTGCCAAGGAATCTATAGTTATCCCCTTTGGGAAATATCATGTACCCATGATTTATCACATATGTGCAAGTACACTAAATACCAAAAGTGTGATGACAGACCTACAGACACAGGTGGACAGTGCTCTCACCTTCAATAACATTGCCACAACAGTGAGGAAATCCTTCTATGTGGCACACCTCATCACTAACGGCTTTTTATCCACAGTAAAGGAGGTAAATGTCCCACTGTACTCATCCCTCATTACACACATTATAGAGTATTTATTTATTTTATTTATTTATTTTATTTTACATTTGTTAACCGGGAAAGTCTGACTGGATACATGTCCATTTTCAGCGGAGGCCAGGGAAGAAAAGATCCACATTTGCAAATAAGTGACACTTTAAAGTTGTGGTTACATAGAAATCTAAAACATTAACAAATCACTGACAATTTATAGCCAAGGTTACATTTAAATCAAGCACCATTGTAGGTTAATGGTATAAATATACAGAGATAACATTTTGCATCTTTGAAGTGTGTAAAAAAGAAAGAAAAGTATTCACAGGTTGAGTGTAAGGATGCTAGTTAAGAGAAAAGGTGGTTAGCTAAGAAGGGAAGGTATTGTAAATAGAATATAGAAGGGCAGAAGATCATAGCCTCAGAATAGGTAGTATAGCAAGATTTCTTACTGATAATACAATTTTAATGGTTGTTGAGAAGTGTATGTTGTCAGGGTGGAGAATGGTAATTATTGGGTATTTCTCCTATGTGAGCTGTGTTTTTCTTAGCTTTTTCTTGTTATTTTTTTGGGTTAGTCTGGGTTTAGACATGGACATAGCCAATCCCTGTTTATATACATCTTTAGGGATATTTTGAATTGGGGCAAGAAGGGTGTAGTGGTTAGTTCAACAGGAAGTGAGTTCCATTTTTTTCCAACAGAGTTGGATAATAATGATTCTCCAGCTGAGATGTTGGCTTTGATAGATTGTACTAGCATTCTGTTGGATGAGCGGAGGGATACTAGGTTGCTGTAGGGGGTGATACTATTAGTCAGAATGGGTGCACTGGTAGGTTGGTAGAGGATTCTATGAATAACTATGAGTTGGTTATACTGGAGCTGATTGGGCAGTTCTAGCCAGCCTAACTTGTGAAGATTCTGACAGTGATGGGTTCTGTAGGCTGAGCCTGTGGCAAATCTAGCTACGTTGTTGTAGCAGCTAGTGATTTTGTTAAGGTTTGATTTGCTTAGGTTTGTGAGGATGGGTGAGGCATAGAGAAGGGTTGACAGCAGGTGTGTCCGAGCTATGGCAATTCTGGCAGATGGGGTTAAGAAGTGTTTACTCCTATACAAGGAGCCTATTTTTATGTTAACTGTTTTTATGGTTTTTGTCTATATGAGCATAGTACTTCAGATTATTATCAATGATTATTCCAAGAAGTTTAGTGCAAGGTTCAGGAGAGATTATGGTGCCATTGTTAGATGAGATTGTAATTATTGGTGATGTTAGCTTACGGGTAGGTGAGAAAAGTAGTAGTTTGGTTTTGTTTGGGTTCAGTAGGAGACAGCAACTATTGAGCCAATTCTCTACTTTGTTGAAGTTGATTTGGGATAGAGACTGTAGTTCTGTGGGAGTGGAGGCAGAGAAGATGAGTGTGGAGTCATCTGCATACTGTATACATGTCACATCTGGGATAAGTTTGGGTAGGTCATTAATGAATTTTGAGAAAAGGAGGGGACCCAATACAGAACCTTGGGGTACTCCAAGGGTGACAGGTAGAAGGGGGGATAAATTGTCTTTCCATAGAACAGCTTTCTGTCTGCCATGCAGGTAAGAGTGGAACCAGTTGATTACTGGGTTGTCTAAGAAAAGTGATTTTAGTGAGTCTAGGAGTAGGTGGTGATTCACCATGTTGAATGCTTTTGATAGATCGAGAAAGAGGGCAGAGGAGAGCTTATTCTGATTACAGTTGTGATTTATTGTGTGAAAAAAGGAGAGAAGGGCAGTAGTTGTACTATGGGCAGGTCTAAATCCATGATGGGATGGGGCTAGGAGAGTATTTTGAGTAAGGTGAGTTAGAATTTGCTTATGTATGCATTTCTGCATTATTTTGATTAAGGGAGATAGGATGGCTATAGGTTAGGTCTGTAGTTAGAGAGTTCAGTGAAGTGTCCCCCTTTATGAAGTGGAATAATGTGGGAGATTTTCCAGATGGAGGGGATGTAGGATTCATGGATAGTACGACTGATTAAGATGTAGACTGTGTATGCTATTTCATTAGCGGCCTTTTGCAGAAACTCCGCAGAAAGCAGGTCTGCTGCCAGGGTGGTGGGTTTTAGTTTCTTAAGTAGGGATTTAATATAGTCAGTGGGGAATAGGATCAAATTTGAAGGGAGGCACATTTACCTGAGTGGATGTGATAGCAGTAGAAGAGTTGGGAGATAGATTATTAGCTAGGGACTGGACTGCTTCTGTGAAGAAAGTATTAAAGGTCTTTGCAACACATTTAGTAGGTAGTTGTAGGGTAGCTGAGGGGTGGGGGTTGAGGATTTACCTGGGTGGAGCAGTTTATTAAGATCTGACCAGAATTTTTGGGGCTGATTTTGGTGTTTTTGCTGTAAATTGAAATAGTAGTTTTGTTTGTCTCGCACAATAGACTTTTTGCCTCGTTTCTCATTTGTTTGTATCTAATGTGGGCTTGTGGGGATTTGGTGGATCTCCAGGAGGTCCATGTGGTGTTTCTAGGAATAAGTTTTTGTCTAGTACTATTGGTTAGCCATGGAACTATTTTGCTTTTGGTTCTGATTGTTCATGGGGGAGCATGCCTCTCTAAGATGGTAAGGAATCTAGCATTGAAGTCTGAGACTGCTTCGTCAAGGGGAAGTAATTTCAGATTGGCCCATTTGCATGAGTTAAGTTTGGCCTGGAAACCAGTTAGGTTAAAGTTCTTTGTATATCTAAGGGTTTTAAAGGTGGTTTGGTGAGACATGTCATCCCCTTTTCTGATTATATAGGTTAGGAGGTGGTCATTCATGTCCTCAGATAGGGTGCCTGATTTGTATAACTGAGGTTTGTTATTTATTAATATCCAATCTAGGATACTTTCCTTACTGTTGGGCTTATTGATTCTGATGGGGGAAGTAATAATCTGGGAGAAGCCATGTAAGTTGATATGGGTGGTGGGGTAATTTGATGAACATGTTTTCCAGTCAATATTGAAGTACCCGAGAATAATTGTTTCTTGGGGGTGGTTGGTGGATAGCCATTGGAGGATTCATTCTAAGGTGTCTATGTTGTTACCTGGAGGAATATAGATACATACTATATTTATAGATTTGTGTTTGTTAAGTTAGACTTTTGTGATGATTGTTTCGGAGTTGGTAGTTGTTAGATCTTGTGGGGTACTAATTCTGGATACTTCAAGAGTGGATTTATATAGGATGGCTACTTTCCCTCCTTTTCTACCTTTCCAGTCAAGTCTCATTATATTGTAGTTGTAGTACTACGCACCATTTCATATGCACAAAGCAGATGCCCCATGCTGACCATCTAGAAAACATCCAGCTATACTCTGTGGCATATCGTCTACTCAGAGGCAATCTCTGCTTAACATATAAGGCCGTGTCAAACCCTGTGTAATGACATCTGTAATAAGTGTATGTAATGCCATGTACAATACATCCATCTATGTGCTGTCATTACAGTAGCAAGGGGTGCGAGTTCCATGTCTGGGACGCACAAGTATATGAGACCTGCACAGCACTGTTATCTGTGTGAATGTGTTTAATGTAGGGGTAGTAACCCAGGGTGTGTGCTGTCACACTGGCATGTAGTGTAACATGGTGATACTACTGTTGACAGTGCTGTCCCAGGCAAGGTTAGAGTGCTAAACGTATTAATGACAACAAGCACACCTGCAGGCATAGCTGGGCTCTGAGGCCTCACTGTGGTGTTCCTGGGGTGTGGGCTGTGTCAGCATATATATATCCCCTACTGGAAAATGACCACACATGTAGAATGTAACTGTGGAGTACCATCTGTAAAGTACATGTTAGTGAGGGCTTACAACATGTAGTAATGGCATACATATTGTTGTCAAACATCCATCTGTCAACACAGTCATCCAAATGCATAGCTACTTGCCAAACCGATGTCTGTCTGTCCCACTACAGCTGTGCCGATGACATGTATCCAGCTGGAATATATACAGACAACCTATGCTTGATTGACACTGACATGTCTGCCCAGCTGTGTACTAACTGGCACATATAGGAGACAACACCCTGTATGGACAACATGTCATGGGTACCTACACTACACTACCACAGTCAACAGCACATGCTTGGGTACAGGTCTCCAGCACAGACAGAAATCATGTGTTGTAATGCATGTGGCATACATGTCAACTGGATCACCTCAGTGGGCATGTGCAGAGGGCACCCGGAGGATTGGCTGATGCATGACACTATCACCCTGATAGTCACCAACATGGTATCTATCGATAGATTGCCTGCTGCCACATGGCATGATACCGATGTAAACACACCCCCTACACAACCCATCTCTCCATGGACAATAGCCAGGTACACAGGTATGACCACCTGCAACAATGCACCACAGTACCAACATATGTCTATGTGTGCAGTACTGATGATAGCAGTGTCTGTGTGTTAGTACACCTGTAGTTGGAAATTCCATAACAGCCTTCACAACCACCTCAACAGACATTGACATAATCAGATGTTGCTGCAGCTGTATTGGACATGACATGTACCCTGTTACACTCCTCTCCCAAATGGCTACATGAGCCTTGCAGTACCAACACAACAGTGTTGTACAAATGGGTTGGGAAAACCCATTGAGGTCTGGCAAGTGTGTGTATGTGTGCATGTCTGCATATCTGTAGGGTACACCATTCTGAGACTACATATTTCTATTACACTACACATTGCCACAAAGTAGTACAGATACTATTGTCGCTGCCCATAGGTGAGGCATGGTGATGCAACACCCTACTATGCCTGTGGCATGTGCATTACATGCATATCCATGTAGTACCACTGTTGTGATATACAATGGGTTGTATTGCAGTTGTGGTCAATGTGTGGTAGTGGGTATATCAGAGTGCCATCATGGGTTGCAATGCATACAATAACTAATGGGGGATGTGGGTCCTGTGTACATTATTACACCATGGTACACCCAGTATATGTCCCATGTACCATTGTATGTTGACCAATGTCACCATCAACCATACAGGTAAGTGACACCACAATATAGCCCAGTTACACATATGCTGTGTGTAGCCTACCTGTAACACCATTGGACACACGGACTAGTTAGTTTTCACCAAAAGGCCTGGGTCTCTCTGATGTGTGTCTGCCTATTATGCATCTGTCAATATGTGTATGATGGTATGTCACACTATGTATTATCCATATATAACCATTACATCCCCATTACCATACTGTACATGTCTGTGTATGTTTTGCAAGTAACATGTAAGCTGGTGCACACCTTACCTTAAATGTTGTGTGGTGTGTGCAATGAAAGCCACACAGTTCATTAGCACTCCATACCTAGGTAGGAGTCTAGTCAGAGTCTTGCCAAGTAAGAGTGTGAGTGTATGTGGATGGGTCTACATAAGGTTGCAGATTATACATGTCCCAGCAGGTCACCTGTCTATGTGGCACAGGCACTAACTGTTATAGAATCATGTCACATGTGTGCAACTGTACTCCAGATATGTCACAGCCTTGGAGTCACCAGAGTGCCATAACCCTTGTGGAATCTGACTGCAGACCATCCTCCTGCTGACACATGTACACCTACAACACATATGGATAACATTATAGAGATCACAATCACCCAGTGTTAGTAACAGCTGATATGCATCATAGCTGGATGGCTACACTATCTGACATGTATGCATTACACATTACTACTAACAACATGTTATACTGCAGTACATTGCTGCACTGTATTGCAGTCACTGTGTGCATCAGAACCATATTAGCCTGTCCCTGCATCAATGTTATGGATGGCAGGGATGTGGCACAGGTATCATCATAAGCACAGGGTGTGTTGCTGGTTTGCCAGAGGCCAAGGATGGTCCATACAATTGACACCATGTGTGTGGGTGAGGGGGTTGAATTTTTGCAACAGGGCATGGTGATGTGGTGTGTGTCAGTATGGTGTTGGCCTAGGTGTGTGCATAGTGTGTGGGTATGCATGCACACAGTTCTGCCATGTGGCTGTCCTATACATGCATAACATATGGTACACAACAGCATGCAGTGCAGCTATAGTCATATAGTCAGATTCATAACCCAGAGGCTCCCTTCACTCTGGAATAAAATCCCAGTCCAGGTTAGGCAGAGTCCCTCATTGACTCTCTTCAAGAGGAATCTTGATGAGTGGATGGGAGATCGTAGGTTTACCCCGGGTATCACTTCTGTGTCACTGTTAGACAGAGGCACAGTATACTAACCTCGAAAAAGGGCATAGCAAAATTAATTTAAAATGGGTGGCGAAAGCCAAACACACTCTGGCTAGGCTTATAAATGCCCTAGGGCAGATAGCCTAGTATGAACCTATGAACCTATGAACCTATAGTCAATCCATGCTAGCAACAGTATACATGTGTGTGAGGCATGGCCTATGTTAGTAGGTGATACCCCTTCCCCTGGGAAACACTGCAGCCATGTACACAGTATTGCTGTGCACCTGTTATGCACCCTGCCATGTACTGGACAGCTGCAGACCATACCTGGCAGGGTGTGCAGTTCACTGCCTCCAGCCATGGACATGATGATTGTGCCTGCCAGGGGTTCCATGGGCACATTCAGGTACAGGCCTTGAGGTGCTGCTCTCCCCTGATGATGACAGATGTCCAGTGGAACCATGTCCCACATGGGACTGGCCAGGGCCATGTGCATGAGGCCTGCTTTGGTGTGGTACAGACAGCACCCCCACTAATGTGCTGGGGCTACTACTTCCACAATGGGAGTGGCTTGGCATCCTAGCACGTCCGTGTTGACTGTTAGATGTTGCTGTTTCTGGCCAACGTCCACACGGCTGTTGCACCACTCCCACCAGGTGTTTGAGCACAGACATACCACGGTCAAGGAGGCCCACCATCTCACCCCATGGTCTATCCACAATCTTGTTGTGTTCACGGAGGGCAGCAGCAAGTTCATGGATGTTGTCACTTACATATGAGTAAGCAGCCCTCTGCAGCCTCAGGCCCAGTCTGGTGTGCATTTCCATACGTGTCTGTGCCTTCATGACAGCCTGAAACATCAGTCTGGTGGTACCAGTTGTGGTGCCTCTGCCAGGGGCAGGATGACCAGCAGCCCTACCATGAGCACCCTGGCACATCTGCCTTTGTGGTGGCCCACTGGACATCTGGCAATGCCTGCTGTGGACAGACACAGCTGGCATGGTCATCACACTACCTTGTGCATTGCCACTAGCCACCAACTGTCCCTCAGCTATGGCCACTGGTTATGGGGTATGTATAGGCACAGAAACTGTGTGTAGGGTGGGGTGGCTAAGAGGGGGATGTCAACTGTTGGCACTATGTCAACCCCTGACAAACCCACCTGTGCCTCAATCATAGCCTCATCATTGTCAGTGTCTGCATGCACACCATCATCAGGTAGCCTGCAGGAGGGACCCTGACCCACCTTGCCATCTGTGGGGGGAAAATAGAAATGCACTTTAAGACCTGCATAACAATACACACACACACACACACACACACACACACACACACACACACACACTCCACCATCATATTTACCTGTCTGTGATGCTAAAGACAGTCCCCCATTTATTCCCATACATTGCCCATCATGCATCACACCTGGTGACATACACTCATTAATGCCACTCATTAACGTCTCATTCCTCTAAATGCCTACAAAAATGACCCCAACACAAGACCTGTTACTCCATTAAGTCCATGACCTGAGTGTAGTACTTTGTACATAGCCTCACTGCTATCAATCAGTGTTCACCCTGTGTATGTTGGGACTTTGTGAGCTTGGCCCATATATGTGAGGTGCTGATACGTTCCCTCCATAATGTCACACACTGTACTGTCATGTGTATGGATTGCTCACTATATGCTTGACATGTTGCACAATCAACCTATCATGTGACAAGTGTGATATATGTATACACTCCCTGCTGTTGTCTAGTAATTCCCCAATGCATCTGTAGAGCTGCCTAAATGGGTTGTTGTTCACCTCCCTGCTGTATGCAATATTGAGGATATACCTGGTATCTACTTTCCCTCCCAATGCATGTTTCATGCTATAGACCTTATTAGACTATCGTCTGTTCTGTGATTATATATCAGACAAGTATTCCTGTTGTGTCTTGTGTCAGCCCATGTCCATGTACTGCAATGTGAAGTACTGCCATATGAAATACTCCACAGTCACACATGTGTATACATGGCCACCCAGGCAACCACACACACATGCACATACTGCAACCTCCATCCACTACACTACCTTGAACCTACAGAAAAAATTAACACCCACCCACACAGACACACACCACACACACACACACACACACACACATAGACACACATACAGGTGAGGTTGCACAATGATAGCATGCACAGTCCTTCCATTACCCAACTGTCAACATGCATAAAAAGAAGTTATGTACTCACCATAATGTTCCATCTGAGTAGGTACTTCATTTGTCTGCAACCTGTGGGTATCGGATCCGAGCCGGCAGCTTTACTAGCTAAAAGATCTGAGCTCCTGGCTCCTCCCCTTACCCATAACCCCCTGCTACATGCTCCCTTTCCTCAGATCGAGTTTGCTTAATCTAACAACTAAGACCCTCGACAGAGGAACAAAGTAATGCCTAAACACATGAAACAATCTCAATCATGATCAGGAACCACGATAATGGTCAGGGGGAATGGAGGGGGGGGTTGGTTGAAGACAAATGAAGTACCTACTCAGATGGAACGTTATGGTGAGTACATAACTTCTTTATCTGAAGTAGTTACTTCATTTGCTCTGCAACCTGTGGGACAGAGTCCCCAGCTACCTAAAACCCTTGGGAGTCCCTCAAGGAAGGATATTCCAAAGCACCGCGGAGCCAAAGGAAGCCCTACTCCTGGATATCATATCCAATTTATAATGAGAAATGAATGTATGAGAAGAGGACCAAGTAGCTGCTGAACATATGTCGTCCAGGGGAACCCTGGACCAGAAGGCTGCTGAAGTGGCTATGGATCGGGTTGAGTGGGCATGGACTCCGATAGGAGCAGGTTTACCTGAGGCTACATACGCATGAATGATGCACTGTGAAATCCAATTTGCTAAGGTAACTTTGGTAATAGCTCTACCCAGAGCGGATTTGGCAAAGGACACAAACAATTGATCAGCCTTGCGAGTATCCTTCGTCCTGTGCAAGTAAAAGTGTAGTTGTCTATGTACGTCCAACTTGTGCAATTTGTATTCCCCTTTGTTCTGAAAGTTGGAAAAGAACACTGGTAAATTAATCGACTGATTAATATTTGACTCTGAAGCCACCTTTGGTAAGAAAGAAGGGTTAGTCCTGAGAGATACTCTATCCCTATGAAAGATTAGATAAGGGGGTTTCATGCAAAGGGCTTGAAGTTCCAAAACCCTCCTGGCTGAAATAATAGCAACTAGAAAGGCAGTTTTCCATGATTTCCATGATAGACTGGAAACACTACTCAAGCCCAAACACTCTAGCCCAAAAGTTCCTGGAATTCATAAACTCAAATGCCATGGAACAACTAGTCACCATCCCCACAAGAGGAGAGAACATACTTGATCTCATCATCACGAACATGGGAGCACAATGTTCAACGCCAGAAGTATACCCCTCACTGGTGAGATCTGATCACAAACTAATCTCGCTGGAGGTCCTCATCCCGCCCCCACCTGAAATGAAAAAGACCACAGTAAAGAACTTCTCAAAAGCCGACTTCACACTTCTAAAGACTAGTGTGGTCTCCTTTAAGGCCCCTTACTCAAACCGCTGAATCACTTACAAATGCCTTCTACCAGCACCTGCAGGGCTGCATGGATCAGGCAATCCCAAGCAAAACAAAGACTCTTTGTACCAAAGGCAAGCGTCCAGTCTGGTGGACCCCAGCCATAAACAAACTCTACAATAAAAGGAGAAAGCTACTACAAGATAGAGCAAAATCCTTAAAAGGTAAGACACCGCTGATCACTATAAGTAAAAAGCTAAGAGCTCTCATAAAATCATCCAAAGCTAATTTTGAAAAAAAAATAACTAAGGACTCTAAAGACAACCATAAAGCATCCTTTAGCTATGTCAGAAACCTAGGAGGAAACTCCCAGATATGCTCAGAATTAGTTCAAAATGATGTGAAGATTACTGATCCTACAGACATTGCCAACATACTGGCTGACAGGTTCAGTGCAAACTTCTCCCCACCCTCCCCGCCTAAAGAAGAGATATCTATACCAAATGATTGTAGCCCCCCAAACATCTCAAACGCTCAGGTGAGAACTGCTCTCTCCAAGGCAAAGAACACAGCATCCATGGGACCTGATGGTGTCCCCGGCTGTGTGCTCCATGAACTCAATGAGGAATTAAACCCACAGTTAGGACAGCTGTTTAATCTTAGTCTCACCTCCGGATACGTACCCATGGAGTGGCGCACAGCGACTGTGGTCCCACTCCACAAAGGCGGTGCCTCCACCGACCCTGGAAATTATCGTCCCATTAGCTTGACAAGCCTGATCTGCAAAGCCATGAAAGGATCATAATGGATCTCATAAATAAAGACATAGGGAATTTGCAGACTTTGGATCCAACCCAGTTTGGCTTTGTCAAAGGCAGATCATGCCTTTTAAACTTGGTTGACTTTTTTGAAACAGTCACCAAGGCCATTGACGAGGGAAAGGCAGTCCATACAGCCTACCTAGACCTGGCGAAGGCTTTCGATACAATACCCCACTCGGGTATCATTGAAAAACTCATCAACTTAAATGTAAACCCATACATTACAAGATGGGTTGCAAACTGGCTGAGTGACAGAACCCACAGGGTCAGAGTTGCTGGCACCATGTCAGACTCAAAGCCTGTCACAAGTGGTGTCCCACAGGGCTCAGTCCTGGGCCCACTCTTGTTTGGCATCTACTTTTCTGAAGTACAAGCAAACACAGGAGGGTTATGGCTGACAAAGTTCGCAGATGACTGCAAACTGGGCGCCGTAGTTGAGAACACATCCGACACAGATATCCTTCAGAAGGGTCTCACAGAAACGGATAACTGGTGCCAGAGCCATGGCCTCAAGTTAAATGCCAAGAAATGCATAGTCATACCCTTCGGGAAAAATAAGGTTACCCCTAGCTACCATATAGGTGGCAATCCCCTGAACACAGAAGAAGTTATCAGGGACCTGGGAACCCAGGTTGACAGTAGCCTGTCATTCGACACTCATATTGCTAAAGTAGTTAGGAAGACCTTCTACATTGCCCACCTTATCATGAAGGGATTCACATCTAGATCAAGGGAAGTCATAGTCTCCCTATACTCATCACTCATCAGACCAATGATCGAGTACAATGCCCCATTCAGAATGTATCTGACCCGACACTTGCAGCAGCTGGAGAGGCCACAAAAGTTCCTCACCAAAAGGATAAAGGGTCTCAAAAATCTGTCTTATGCTGCATGACTGAAAGAACTCCAGTTATATTCAGTTGCGTACCGCTTACTCAGAGGTGACCTATGCCTGACATACAAGGCCATGTCAAACCCAGATTTGATGAATATGCTTCATCTCAAAAAATCTAGATCCCTCAGAGCCACAAGGGCGGGTGACTTAAACCTCAACACGGTTATTAATAGGACGTGCTGGAGGGATAGATTCATCACCCAAAGACTCCCTATGCTGTGGAACAAAATCCCGGTTTATGTGAGGCAGACCACCTCGCTGGCCTTGTTCAAGAGGAATCTTGACCAATGGATGGGAGATCGCAGATACACCCCAGGGGTTACCTCAGTGTCACTGCTCGACAGAGGCACAGCTAAATAATGGGCATAGTTTCTCCAAACTAAGGGGTGGCGTAAGCCACAAAACTATGGCTAGGCTTATAAATGCCCTCGGGCAGATAGCCTAGTATAAACCTATGAACCTATGAACCTATGAACCTATAAGAACTTTAATGGAACTGAGGCGGCAGGCTCAAAAGGTGGGCTTGTTAATGCCTGTAAAACCAAAGTTAGATCCCATGGTGGGACCGCATTCTTAACTGGTGGTTTCTACAGAAAAATACATTTCAAGAAGGTTCTGCATATCTTCGCAGAAGCTAAAGATCCCAGCCCATCCCCTAAATGAAAATGGGAAATGGCTGCCAATTGTACTTTAACTGTAGATGCACTGGCTCCTTGATGAAAAATGTGTGACAGAAAATCAAGAACCGCTAGAATAGGGATAGTAAAGGGATCTAAGCCCTTGTCCTTAGCCCAGACAGAAAAACGTTTCCACTTACTACTGTACATTTTCCTGGTAGCAGGCTTGTGAGCCACTACCAGAATTGCCTTTACTGGTGATGAGATGCCGGGAGTCCTTGCCATCAGTGGAACTGGATCAACCAAGCCGCGAGCTTGAGGTTTATCAGGTTCAGGGGTTGCAATCCCGCAGGATGCAAAATCAGATCTGGAATGGGATCTAAGATCCACGGAGGAACTACACTGTGAGACCGCAGACAAGGGAACCAGATCTGGCGAGGCCAGAATGGGGCTATGAGGATAATTCTGCTCCCCAACCGACGTGCTTCCTGAATGAACTTCATCATAAGAGGAAGGGGGGGATAAGCATAGAGGAGACTGGTTGGCCAAGCATGAACCAGAGCATCTCTGGGGCTCTCCCCTGGTGGGGGAAGTATCACGAAAAACTCGCTGCACTTTGTGTTTGACGGAGAAGCGAAAAGATCGCAGCAAGGTAGACCCCATGTGAGGAAGATCTGTTTCGCAACTGATGGTTTCAGAGACCACTCGTATGGTGTGAGGATCATGCGACTCAGTTTGTCCACCAGAATGTTGGACCGACCCGGAATGTGCATTGCTACCAGAAAGCGGTTGGTGGATATCGCCCACTCCCAAACTCTCATAGCCTCCCGACAAAGGGGATAAGATCTGGTCCCTCCCTGTTTGTTTATGTACCAGACTACCGCCATGTTGTCTGTTTGAACTGCAATAGACCCTAGAGGAAGAAGGTCGTGGAGAGCTTGCAACTCCAGAAGCACCGCCCTCATCTCCAGGACATTGATATGCAAAACAGTCTCTAAGGGGGTCCACATGTCTTGGACGGTTCTGCCCAAAGAATGCCTCCCCCACCCAAGGCAAGAAGCATCCGTGGTCAACGTGGCTTGGGGCGGAGGCATCACGAAGGGTCTCCATTCCTGCAGCTCCTGTGAGTGAAGCCACCAGAGAAGGGAGTCCCTGCAAGCCCTGCTCAGGGGAATAGGGGTGTTCAACGGATGTAGCAACAGAGACCATTGGACTTGAAGGGTCCACTGCAGAATCCTCATTCGTAGATGCGTGTGTAGGCAAAGACTGATTGCCGCCGCCATAGAGCCTAGTGCTCTCAGGACTAACTCTGCCGATGGAGCTGGGTTCTGAAGGAGGGCTATAACCTGACATGACAAACTGTTCATCCTGTCTGAAGTTAGTAGGGCCCGAGAGAAGCGAGTATCCAATTTGGCCCCTATAAATTCCAGAACCTGCACAGGATGAAGAAAGGACTTTTGAAGGTTTAACGAAATGCCCAAACTCTGGGCAAGAGTTAGAGCATAATCCCTGGCAACACACAGTTGATGCCTGCTGGAGGCGGTGAGGAGCCAGTCATCCAGGTATGGCAAGACCTGAATGCCCTGGAGTCTCAGGTGGGCTGCAACCACTGCCATGACCTTGGTGAACACCCTGGGGGCTGAGGTGAGGCCAAACAGAAGAACCCTGAATTGATAATGACTGGCTCCCAGCCGGAAACGGAGAAACCTCCTGGATCGTCTGTCCATCAAAATGTGGTAGTACGCATCTTTTGAGGTCTATGGAGCACATCCAGTCGTTCTCCCGAAGGAGGGGGAGAATTGACTGAAGAGTGACCATCTGGAATTTCTCTTTGGGAATGAACAGGTTCAGGGAAGAAAGATCTAGAATTGGTCTTAAGTCCCCCATCTTTTTTGGCACTAAAAAGAACTTGGAGTAATAGCCCAATCCGAACTGGTCTGGGGGGACGTGCTGGATGGCTCTTTTTTCTAGCAGCTTCAAAATCTCTGAAGCTGCCACCTCCCTTTGATCGGGTGGGACATCGAGGAGGCACTTCATGGGGGGGAGATTTAGGAAGGGAATAGAATAACCTCTGGATATGATTCGGAGCACCCATCGATCCATCGTGATGGACTCCCAATTTAGTAGGTGCTCTGACAAACGCCCCCCGACTACCTCCAGAGAGGGACAGTCGGGTAAGCCCTCAGGGCTGTTGTGCGGGCCTGTCCGAGAATGGTTCTCTAGACCCGAAGTTATATGGCCCCCCCTCTGCCTCTGGGCCGGCATCCACCTTGTCCTCCTCTGCCTCTGAAGGACGAGGGGTCCGAAGCTGGGTGGGACTGCTGAAACCTCCGGAACCACACCGTCTTTTGTCCCCTTTGATTCCTGGAAAAGGATTGTTGGGGATTAGAGAAGAGGACCCCGATGGCAGACAGCATCTTCCCGTACCTTTTGCTTTGGACCAGCATCTCACGGACGGTCTTGCCAAAGAGCGAAGAACCGTCAAAGGGCGCGTTCACGAAGGACACCTTAAAGGGTTCCACAAAATTGCAAAGACGGAACCAGGCGTGACACCACAAGATGACCCCTGCTCCGCTAGCTCAAGCAGCTCCCTCCGTAGCATGGGAGAGTAGCCACATAGACGTGTTAGATATAGACTTTAGAGTGGCCATCCGAGTCGAGAAAGTCCTCTTATCCTCGACCGTCATGGACTCCGGTGGAGCTGCAGTGTATTCCTTTATTAGGTCTCGCTGGAGTCTGATGATGTGTGCCATGTAGTTCAGCGCCCTTACAGAGAAGGTGGCTGAAGCGAACATCCACTTCCCAATGCGATCCAACGTCCGAGATTCCTTATCCAGAGGATGGACCGAGGAACTCTCCTGTGCGAGTTCCTTCTTTGTGGAAGCCGGCACCAACATGGTATCCACAGGTGAACCCTTAGACCAGACCTGCCTATCAGGGGGAGGGCTAAGAATTTTATCTGGCCTTCTTGGAATTGGCTCCACGGTGTCCAGCTCCTTCCATGCCCTGGTAGTAATTAAGTCTACCAGGGGGTCAGCTGGGGGGGACACCCAGGAGGTAGAAGGGCCTGCCTCAAACGCCTCCAGAAACACGGACCCTTCCGAGAAAGGTTTTTGGGCAGACCATCCCCCCCAATTCGCAACATTTCCATGATGTCTCCAAAGGAGACATCCTCAGGGGGTGACCTTGGGGAACCTTCCTCTTCATCCAATTCTGTGTCCTCCGTGAGGGACTCCGGGAAGTCCAGGTGCCTCCTTTTATACTTCCATTTGCGAGGAACCTCGGCGGTGGGACTATCCGAGGAGGGCTCACCTACGGGGTCCTGTTCCTCTAAGGGAACTAACTGGAGGGTCTGGGCAGGCTGTCCCAGTGGTCAGATGATGGAGGATAGACCCAAATGCATAGGGGGGGCAGGAGGATCCATCGCCCGGACCAGGGATCTGGAAGGTCTCAACAGAACCCTCTCCACTACCTCAAATGCCGAAGGCGAGCTGCTTTCCCCAGGCTCCAAAAGCAGCCTCCTCGGCTCCAAAGTAGGGATCGGTGTCGGAGCCGATGCGGTCAGGTCCAAGAGGGAAGTGTGCTCTGACCTGAATGGCACTGAAGACACACCCACCCCTACAGATCCGACGCTCGGCTCTTGGTGCTGAGAGCTAGGATCCGACACACTTGAAAGTACAGTCGGTGTCGAAGTTACCGGAACTATTGGTGCCAACAACTCCCCGGTTCTGAAAGGGCACGGATCCGATGACTCTGAAACTCAAAAATGGGTTGGAGAAGGAGCTATCGGAGTAAAAAGAGGGGCTGCTCTCCCCCCCCCCGGGGGGAGGCAGGAGCACCCCCATCTGCATCTGAGTCTGCAAAAATCGACGCTTCATCCGATCCATGTCCGCGTCGGTCAGGCTTCTTTCAGATCTAGAAGAGGTCATCGAGGCGGGCTGGGAGAGCTGCCTCGATGACCTCGAGGGAGACCGGTCCTCCTCCTCTGGCTCTGGTGAGAAACAAGGCGAATGGAGCCGAGAGGGAGAGGATCCGGAAGCCCTCATAGAGGGACTAGCAACTTTAGATAGCAGGGCTGAGGGATGAGTCTCAGCCCGCCTCTTGTGGCTTCTATGTTTCTCCTTTTCTTTAGGCCTCTTCTCTCTGGTAGAGGCAGAAGAGTCCCCTGAAACCTGCACAGAACAGGGAGGTTGAGTCCCAGGCAGATTCGGAGGATCTAAAGGCATGGGGGCTGCAGTAGCAGCCTGTGCCTTAGAGGGAGAGGAAGAAGAAGTGTCCTGCGGTAACAAACCCACCAGAATCAACTTGTTCTTCCTATCCCTGATGGCCCGGGGGTTGAACGCTGCACATATCTGGCAGCTGGTGGACAAGTGGGCCACCCCCAGACACAAAACGCAGCTGGGCAAAGCTTATGGCCACACTCAGTGCATTTAGAAAAAATGGCTTTGGGCCCTTCAGCCATCACACTAAACACACTCACACACTAAGGGGAGGGAAACACAAAAAATAAGCTAAATTTTACCACAAAACATTTAAACTAAGGCTATCACTCAATGATTGAGGACTAAATCACTCACACACTTCCTAAAAATCAACTTTTCTCTGACTTTTTGAAATATAAACTGGAAAGTTCTCACCCACGCCTTAGGAGCTCTTCACTAGAAGCTTCTTTCAGCCACGGCAAACGAGATCTGAGGAAAGGGATCATGTAGCAAGGGGTTATGGGTAAGGGGAGGAGCCAGGAGCTCAGATCTTTTAGCTAGTAAAGCTGCTAGCTCAGATCCGAGGTCGGATCCGATACCCACAGGTTGCAGAGCAAATGAAGTAACTACTTCAGATCATATGGTACACAACAGCATGCAGTGCATCTATAGTCAATCCATGCTAGCAGCAGTATACATGTGTGTGAAGCATGGCCTGTGTTAGTAGGTGATACCCCTTACCCTGGGAAACACTGCACACGTACACAGTATTGCTGTGCACCTGTTATGCACCCTGCCATGTAATGTGCACCAAAACTCACAGGTGTACATCCCATTGTTGAATGTGTAGTACTGTGTCAGTTATGTCAGCTATAATGCTCACAGCCCCTATGTTTTCCAGCAAAACATACCTGGGATGATGTGTGGTCAGATGCCAGTTGTGAATACTTATGTGTGGTTTACAGCTCTCAACATTAGCAGACCATGTATGAACAATCCAATAGTATTACACTGGCAACTGCCAGAACATACCATGACTATGTGGAGTCTACACGCTCTTATTGATGTGATGCACCATTCCATGATCTGCCATGGGACAACATCACTACATATATTAACAGTACATGAGCCTAATGTGTGCCATATGTCCTGTACATCCACATGCAGTGTCTACTAAAGGTGTTAGGTGTGTGGATGCTGACCACATTGCATACAGTCCTGTGTGTGCCTATGTGTGCACATGATTATCATGATGTGTTATTGCACCCATTGTTATGTGTACTACAGCAGTCACTATTCCTGCCAGGGTATACTAGCATGGCCCATCTGCATTTGCATGGTTAGTCTGCCCTACACATGTTCCCCACCTGTGCATGATTGCAAGAGCTACTCATATGCACACCCCTTGTTGTTCACACAATGCTGTCACTATTTTTGTGGGTGTAGAGTTACATCTGCTACAGTTACTGACCCTGTCTGTGTGCAGATACAGCCATTCTTACCATCCTTATGGTTTCCTGCTGCAGTGCACTGGTGTGTCATGCTAACAACCCCTCCCCACCTTCAGCCTTTTCACAGATGCTTCACAAGTATGGGCTAACCATGTGTGTCAGTTTGCAGTGCCCCATACACTGAACAGCTTGTGTTACAGCCACGTCCAAGGTAATAATGTGGAGCACACTAAAACATTATACTATAGTGTACATCTGTAACAGTTGCCATCGTAATACTGTATAGCATCTGTTGGCGCACTGTACAAAAGTGATATTTCACACGTATCCCTACTGTAGGCTGTGTGTGCCACCATTATGTTAATCCCTGTGGACAGATCTCACAATGTCAGGACGTTAGTTATCTCACAGCCATCTGACATACCTTTCTAATACCTCATCATGGTCACCACTGTGATGCAGTGCATTTAATAGCAACAATATATGAACATGTACAGCATGCATTCAGGGTAGATGTGTTAGATGTGTGCATGGCATATACCATAGCCATTACATGCCCAGTGTATTTGCAAGCATCAATATAAACATTACTAACCAGCCACGTGCTGCTGTCTTGGTGGTATCCCGAAGGGTCCTGCATAAGAGTGTGAGAGATGCAATGTTAGTGGCCACAGCTGTGGCGTTGCTACAGGGTGGGTGCAGCATTACACAATGCTAGCAGTTATGCACATCTGTCCATTACTACTATGCATCAAACATATCAGACATGCATGCTGTACAAGGTAGAAGTACAGATAGCTATGAAGAGGATGCGGAATGGAAAGGCTGTTGGTCCAGATGACAAACCTGTGGAAGCTTGGAGGTGTTTAGGAGACATGGCAGTGACATGTTTAACCAGGTTGCTTTATGGAATCTTGGAATGTGAGAGGATGCCTGAATAGTGGAAAAAAGGTGTTTTGGTACCGGGTTTTCAGAATAAGGGTGATGTGCAGAGCTGTAGTAACTACTAGTTTAAGAAGGGAGGTGATTATTAGTGATCAGCAGTATGATTTCATGCAAAGAAAGAGCACTACAGATGCAATGTTTGGTCTGAGAGTGTTGATGCAGATGTACAGGGAAGTTCAGAAGGAGTTGCATTGTATCTTTGTGGACTTAGAGAAAGCATATGACAGGGTGCCTAGAGAGGGGCTGTGGTATTGTGTGGGGAAGTCGAGAGTAGCCAAGAAGTATGTTAGAGTGGTACAGCATATGTACAAGGGTAGTGTGACAGCATTTTGATCTGCAGTGAAAGTGATAGATGCATTTCAGGTGGAGGTGGGATTACATCAAGGATCATCTTATTTGCAGTGGTGATGGACAGGTTGACAGCCAAGATCAGACGGTAGCCCCATGGACTATGATGTTTGCAGATGACATTGTGATATGTAGGGAACAGGTTGAGGAGACCCTGGAGAGGTGGTGATATGTTCTAGAGAGTAGAAGAAGGAAGGTCAGCTGGACTATGACAGCATATATGTGTGTGAATGAGAGGGAGGATAGAGGAATGGTGAGGATGCAGGGAGTAGAGTTGGCGAAGGTGGATGGGTTTAAATACTTGGGATCAACAGTTCAGTGTAACGGCAAGTGTGAAAGAGGTGAAGAAGAGAATACAGGCA
Source organism: Protopterus annectens (assembly GCF_019279795.1). NCBI lineage: Eukaryota > Metazoa > Chordata > Ceratodontiformes > Protopteridae > Protopterus > Protopterus annectens. Next base: position 1,726,450,558 of record NC_056732.1, read on the forward strand.
GGATTGAGTGTGTGGTGAAGACTGTCAGGACTGATTTCTGACTGACAAGTACCAGTAAGAGTGAAAGGGAAGGTCTACAAGAGGGTAGTGAGATCAGCTATGTTATATGGGTTGGAGACAGTGGCATTAACAAAAAGGCAGGAATCATAGCTGGATGTGGCAGAGTTAGAGATGTTAATATTTGCACTGGTTGTGATGAGGGTAGACAGGATTAGGAATAAGTATATTTGAGGGTCAGCCCAGATTGGACAGTTCTGAGCTAAAACCAGACAGGCGAGATTGCATTGCTTTACACATGTGAGGAGGAGGGGTGCTGGTTATTTTTGCGAAAAGGATGCCAGGGATGAAGATGCCAGGTAAGAGTAGAGGAAGGCCATAGGTAAGGTTTATGCATGTGGTGAGACAGGACATGCAGGTGGTTGGCGTGACACAGCAAGATGCAGAGGACATGTAGAAATGGGAAGAGGTGATCCGCTGTGGCAACCCCTAACAGGGAAAAGCCAAAGGGAGAAGACATTGCTCTACCTATACAGATACATGTGCATATGCAACAGTGGTCTACTAATGTTCCCTGTGGTCTTACCTGCATGCTCCTCAGCTGGTGCATAGGTAGCACCCACCTTCAACATGCTGTCTGGCATTTGCAGTTAATTTCTATGGGCAGGTGCACCGAGGCTGCTGAGAAGTTCTTCAACACATGTCGGGGGGGATGTTCTGCATGACTCCCCCCTGTTGCAAGGTGATCCACCCAGACTGCTGCAGCAGCATGGCGATGGGTATTGTGAAGCAGGTCTGAGCAACGATGCCGGACCTGCTCATAACTTTGGTTATGATGTCTAACATCATTGACCCTGTGGACTAGGTCACTCCTATAGGGCGGTCCACTCCTGCTGGTCCTCTGCTGCCCTACTGTACAGTATGGGGTAGTGGTTGGTGAGGTAGCCAAGGATGACTTCCATTTCTTTGGCTTTTCTTTGGCTGAATATGTGGGAAGACTTCCCATGTTCATGTTGCCTGAAAGACATAAAGATGGTAACAGGTTGGAGCAAATCATACATCAAGGTTGCTATAGTTCTTAATACACATTTCTGCCCCCCCAAATCTGCAACAACAAACTATTCACACAACTCAGTAGGTATGGCACACCTTAACATTGGGATATATGTGTATTGTATTATAACACACTTTGTGCTATGTGTCTGTGGCCATGTTCCCTGTGTGGACAGTATCATTGCTGGCGTATTACACACTGTTCACCTGCATGGCATGTCATGCAACTATGGTTCAATATATGCATGTGGTATGCTTGCTATGTGATTGCTGTACATTTTACATTCTTTGTTATTGGGAATATCTATGCATGCTCTTGGACATGTTCAGGGATTGTGTAGAATATTACTACCCACAAATGTTCTATAACAGTGACACAATAACATGCTTAGGGGATATTTGCCAGCAGAGACACCTGTCCAACATCATCTGGCCATGTTACCAGGCCACATCACATGTGGGACCCACCCTGGGGCCTACTGGCCCACACTACCTTCAGGTGGAACCTCCTCAGGGGATAGTGTCACCCCGGGGGCATACACAGACATGATCCTGTAACTTATGCTCAAGTTCAGGGTATGGTGTATAGGGAGTTAATCACAAACCAGGGGAATGTGCTACAGCACCTTGAGGCCCTAAGTACACACTCACAGGGTCCATATGCTACTCCAGCTCAGCCTCCAGCCCAGGCACCTTTAGGTCCGTGAAACTGCTGTTGTGACTGTCAATGGGTGGGAGTCTTGTTCCCATTGTGCCCGTATGGGGGTTGATGTGGCTTCCACATTACAGATGGCACTCACCATCCAGGGTGTTTGCACACCACGTGTCATATACCACTCCTGTAGGCTCACTTCTCCATCTACCAGCCCAAACAACTGCCACAACTATACCTGCTATCCTTCTCCGAATTCCCAATCCCACCTTCACAGACAAGGACAATGAGGTCCCAACAAGGGGCTTACAAGTGACATACCTGTCCATGTTGCACACAGTTAGTGCTGTACATTTGTATGCATTGATATGTGTGATATCCCCTCCCACACAGCATGCAGCACTGTGATATATATAATACATGTATATATAACTTCAAATATACATACATGTGTGTGTATATATATATATATATATATATATATATATATATATATATATATTTGTATACCTAGATTAATATATATCTATATATATATCTATCTCTCTCTCTCTCTATATATATATATATATATATATATATATATATATCTATATATATCTATATATATCTATATATATATATATATATAACACACACAGAAAACACAAAGAAAAAAAATATATATATATATATATATATATATATATATATATATATATATAGGGTACATTCAGACATCAGGTCCACAATCTCTAACTCTCCTTCCTGCACAGCTGGAGTGTTCTGCCTTGCTACATCACAGACAAGTGCCACATATGGATACAGCCTAACATTAGGGGGGTATATATATGGACAGATTGTAGGTACACCTATTACACACCTATTGCATTTCAGCATGTTACATTACACATTAACCTGAGTATCCTGCAAGTGGTGGGCTCTGGAACCCACGTATCCATCATTATGCCATTACCTTCACTACCGGCTATTGGCCACACTGCTATACATTTTTCCATCACACAACACACACTATGATGGCTTACATCTTGTCAGTCAGTGCTGCTCTGCACAGTTGATGCCTATGGCCCACTACCCAAAGGGACAGACACTATTGTCCATATCAGTTGTTCAGCTGAACATCATTACAACAACAATACCTGATGGCACATATAAATAATTCAACATTATCTATCCCATTATTATGGCCCAAGTACTACAATCAATTAAATGCATATATACTTCACATACCTGTTGTGTAACTGATGTCTCTTCACAAAAATCTTTTTGTAGGCCTAGCCTATTTGTTTGTTTGTTTTTTATTATTTTTTTTTTTTGCTTTGTTTTTTGTGGTCTCTCAGTATCTCTCTCCAGTAACTGGATTGAGCTGCTTTGAATAGACTGTACCATTGAGCGACCTCCCAAACCTCCTGTATCAGAGGCACATGGGCTATATGCAAATGAGTCATATGAACATCAGGTGTTTCAGCTAATTGGTGATTCTGAATGCCCATGACTTGTTCCGTCATGTTACAGGACAATTTCATGCCAATAAAGCCAAACCGAGCTAAGCTGTGGATATGCATATTTCCGCCTTGTTATGACCTCGTCAGCACAGCACAAGCAGAGTGTTTGACTAAACATTAGAAACACAGGGCGGTTATACCCAGCTGATGTCTATTATCATTAGGGTCACTGCAAAAATATCCCAAACAACAAACTAAAACAATGAGTGAGAAGGTCACTGAAAAACCAATCAGTAAAAACAAAATGAAAACTCCAGTAAAGCTAGAACTTCCACTGAGTGACCTCCCAAACCTCCTGTATCAGAGGCACATAGGATATATGCAAATGAGCCTTATGAACATCAGGTGTTTCAGCTAATTGGTGATTCTGAATGCCCATGACTTGTTCTGTCATTTTACAGGATAATTTCAGGCCAAAAAACCCAAACCTCACTAGCCGTAGATATGCATATTTCGACCTTGTTATGACCTCGTCAGCACAGCAGAAGCAGAGTGTTTGACTATGCATTATAAATGCAAGGCTGTTATACCCAGCTGATGTCCATTATCATTAGGGTCACTTCATAAATATCCCAAACAATAAGCTAAAACAATGAGTGAGAAGGTCACTGAAACAATCAGTAAAAACAAAATGAAAACTCCAGCAAAGCTAGAACTTCCACTGTGTGACCTCCCAAATCTCCTATATCAGAGGCACATGCCATATATGCAAATGAGCCTTATGAACATCAGGTGTTTCAGTTATGACCTCATCTGCACACACTCTGCTTGTGCTGTGCTGACGAGGTCATAACAAGGCTAAAATATGCATATCCACAGCTAGTGGGGTTTGGCTTTATTGGCCTGAAATTGTCCTTTAAAATGACGGGCCATTGGATACAGACTGATTAAAGCACTTTAAAGCAGTTGTAAGTGGGTTTGTGTGGATTTGCGTGGATCTAAGCATTGTTAACGTCCAGTTACAGTGTTTTATACACAGCTTCCAGATAGCGTAATCTGTGTTGGCAGTGCTTACCCCCACGCAAATGCACATACACACATCTACTACTGCTTACATATGCTTACTACTGCTTAGTTTTGCTTAGACTTGCTTACTAGTGCCTTATTCAGTATGACAGTGATACTTCACATGTGCATTTCCTGCTGTACTCTACTTCATAAATATGTGTTATTTAGTGAGTTTTGCAACATAAAAAATTGGTTATGACGTGCTTTGCCATTTAAAATATATTCTGCTGCCATGGGACTTGAACCATGAATGCCTGCTATTGCTGTGCTGCTTCATTTGCATAATTTCATGCCCATGGTTCCTCCTTCCCCAAACACCCTCCCCAACACTTCACTGACACAGCATTCATCTGTTCTCCATTTGGAAACACTGTGTAACCACACCACTACACATTGGCCACTCCCTACTTCTCTGGACCCATCCCATAAGTTGTCTCAACCCAAACATGCTCAGACATCCCAACCTTTTAATCCACATACATTGCTGAAATGAGTTACCACCTAGACACTATTCCCAATATTTGGGTTGTCCCACCTGGGACAGACATGTCTTTGTTTCAAGATTAAGACTTAGTGGATCAACACTGTTGCTCCAACTGGTGGTAATCTGTCAGTATTTTGAGAAGCACGGTGTTTTGATCAGCCCTCTGCCCATCCTCATTTCCCTGTTCTGTGGTACAGACGACCCAGGGTAGGAATTTTGATGCAACTGCTCTTTTCCTACCACCCTTGGGACAGTGTTTATAATGGTTGCTTTTATTAATGACACATCTTTCTGTCCAAGTCTTGATATAAAATGAGACAAAAGCACTCCAGAGATACAGGGGCTACCAGTGTTTTTCTTTTGAATTAATTTTAAATGCTTATTTTGTCACAACATTTGTTCTTACTTACTTACATATATATATATATATATATATATATATATATATATATATATATATATGATATATCTGTACATAGATTTTTTTTCACATGTTCATATTGATTTTCCTATGGTGAGGATTTGCTTGTTGAAACCTCACTCTTATGTAGTTCTATGATGGTATAGTGGTTAACTACTGTGACTGTAGTGTACAGAGTCCTGGGTTTGAACCTTGCAGAGATTGATTATTTCGTTGCTGGGCAGAACAAAGGTCATTGGATACAGGGGGATTAAGGCACTTTTAAGTGGGTTTGCCCGGGTTTGCGCAGAGGTAAGCACTGCTAACTTCCGGTTACAGTTGCTTACACTCAGCTTCTGAATTGTTTAACCTGTGTAGACATTGCTCACCCTCATGCAAAAAGGCTTAAATCTGCTTACTGCTGCTTAAAAGTGCTTACTCCTGCTTATCCCTGTGCTAATTTATTTGAAAGAAAAGAAAAAGGGATGATAGGACAGTGGTGAAAAAGGGGCACAAAGAGGGAATGACAGTAGGGAAAACAGCTAGGGATGTGCAGGAAGGGTGTAGGAAAGGCCCACAGTTTCCCATTTCTTCTACAGCAACAGCTGTGCATATGCACTGAATTTAGAGGTAGATTTGGACACTTAAACCCCTGAGAGAGGGTTGAGGACAACAATAATATGTTGTGATGCCAATTAGACCACATTACATGTGCCCAGTGGACATGAGTGTGAAATGGACAGCTATGTATGGGGTGAGATTGTTTTTTGGGAACAGATTGCCCCCCCCTTTTTTTTTAAGATGAGAGTGGGATGTTGGGGAAGGAGAGTAGGTATGCTTGGGGAGGTAGGTTGGGTAGAAAAACAGACAAGACAGCATACAGGGGTGGTATATGACACATGGGGGAACACCTTGGATGGGGAGGGGTGTTTGGAAGTCGCAAGCCCACGAGCCCCCAAATGGACACAGTGGGACTGAGGTCCCCACCCATAGGCAGTCACCTGCCGGGGTCTGGGTAGGAAGGGCAGGCTGACCCTCTAAGTGCGCCATGCGACCCTCAAGCTGGCATAGCTGGTCTCAGAGCTCCCTGTTGAGCTCCTTACACACCACGGCCCGGACCTTACGACGGGTGACATGTTCCTCTCAGCCCCCACTCCTGGGGGGGGCCGAGCCCCATCCCCTGTGGCGGTTCCACCTGAAGGTGGTGCAGGGCCAATGGATGAGGAGGTCCCAGGCTGGGCCCCAGACGTGCTGGTGCCCGGTGCCATGGCCAGCTGAGGTGGGACAGGTGGGTCCGCTGGGACCGGCCTTCCCATATGAGCTATGGTGTTGCAGTTTACAGACAGATATGGGTTAGTAATAGTCAACAGCATTCAGGATTAGTTATAACAACATGCATAGGTATTCCCATTAACCGAAAACACCAAATTTAAACCAGTCACAGAGCAAACAAAAAACATGCATATAAGGAACTACAGTGGCCATTACAACAGCATGCAGGTATCACTGATGGCAATAGTTCACCAACATGGCACATGCATAGAGCCAAATGTGAATATTTATAAAACAATAAGACATATGTCTCAACAGGTTGGAGTTTAACATACCCATTGAGGTGTGTAATTTGTTTATTATTGCACATATGGTGGGGGTGAGGCAGAGAGATGTCCATTAACGACTAATATAAGCCTGTAGATTTCACAACTTTCTGGTTCACTGCAGTGATCTGTCCCTTAAAATGTATTATTACGCTACCCAATGGCCATATTTTGTACAATGGTATGTTTGTAGATTGACAATTTCTACACATACTCCAGGTTTCCATGTTGATGTTATACACATGCCCCTCAATCAATTATTGCACACACTCTGGGCAAGACTTGACAAGTTGCAGGTGTTATTGCGACATATTTTGAGGATTACTGTCATACACTTTGGATGTAATGCTACAATGACGGGTTTGTTTTCATATACATTCTCTGACTATGTACAGGTTTGACTATCAGTTATATGTCATGTAAGGCTGCCTACATTTCTTGGATCAGCACACTGATTTGTCAGGGGAACAGAGTACCAGGTAGCAGATTTGGACCATTTATCTGGACATGCTGGGCAGATTGGAACAGCTGAGGGGTATGTATATGCATACAGCTGACTATCTGTACATTCTTCCACAGTGTACAGTTGATGGTTGTGATTGTGCCTACAGCTCACTATCTGTGCATTCTTGCAAAAGCTGTACAGTTGCTGTGTTTAATTATGCATACAGCTTTCTATCCGATGAATCTCACAAATGCTGTACAGTTGTGGGGTATGATTATGCATACCACTTAGTACCACTCCCGGGATTCAAACCCCTGCTGTGTGTGGTAAAAGTATTACAGCTAATATCACAGTACACTGTGCTATCAGGGAATTGATGTGAAGCTTTCCATTGTTTTCTAAGTCTCCCTCAGTTGTACAATATGACTGACATCTTGGGACTTCCAACATTGTTATACAGAACTTCCTACACATTTTATCTGCATACCACAGTGTGGTTAACACTGCGTACTACACCAGTACTATTTATAGCATGCGACAGTAAAACAACATATTAAATCTGAGTATACACAAGCACTCAAGGGGTTATACCTTTATTCACAGGATATTACACCTTTATTGTATACAACCTATATAACACTCTTCCTGCCATACAGGATACATTTCTATACTGGTACAACACTTTCTGAGACTCTTACATGTATTTGTTATGACAGTTCATGCAAGATTATTACTAACCTACCTTACGGCACAGCCTTTGTAGCCTCGCAGCATGGGCTTGCTTGTTCACAGTACGCTCATCTGCAGCTGTCAGAGAAATACAGTGATATTTAGCCATGCCTATCCATAGTATACACCAGCTAGGCAATTATTATCTACTTGGTAGAATGTGTACTTACCCAGTACCGGGGCATCCTGCATCTGCCTGCATTCTTGGATCCACTGTTCCAAGAGATCCCCCTTATGCCGCTTCAGGTCAGCATGGTGATGCCTGACCTGTTCACCAGTCCGGGGAATAGCTGTGGCATTAGTGAGGTCACAGGTGAAACTGTCCCAGGCCTCCACTTTATACTGGGAGCCCTATTACTAGCCCTGCAGGAATCTGCTCTCATGGTGTTTCACAAGGAGACATACCATGTACTTAGATTTGTTGATGCCCCAGCGCTGCGCTCGAAATCGAGTGCCTTCCCCGACGCCAGCCATTCTGACTAGAGTAGGAAGCTGCAACCAATTAAGGGAACTATTCCCACCTGTGGTGTTTAAATATGGCCGATTTTCCACATTTTTCCATGATTTTATGGTTTTGAACAGGCTAAGCTATGGGCACACCTGCTTACCTAAGGTTGGCATTGCTTAAAGGAGTATACCAATGAGCAGATTGAGTTAGCTAGCCTACACATTGCTTACACCACCTAAGCGGAGCTGTGCAACACTTAGCATTGCTTAATATTTAATTTGAATTATATTTGCCTTTTAGCATTGCCTTATTTTTCATTACATGTAATATATGTGTCTTGTATCCATGATTCATGTGTTCATACACTGTATGGGGTCTTGGGTACTTCAACACTTTATTACAATAACACCTCACATCTGGCCTTACTGCAGTACTTCAGTTCACATATTTATGTTATGTAGCAGGTTATACAACATCACAATGTACATAGATTCCTTTCACATGTTCAATTTGATTTTCCTGTGGTGAGGATTTGTTTGTTGGAACCTCTTTCTTATGTAGTGTTGTGATGGCTTAGTGGTAAATCACATTGGCTATTGTGTGCAGGCTCCTGCGTTCAAGCTTTGCAGAGGCTGTTTATTTTGTTGCTGGGCAGAACAAGGGCCATTGGATACAGAGTGATTAAGGCACTTTTAAGCAGTTGTAAGTGGGTTTGCCCAGGTTTGCGTGAAGGTAAGCAATGCTGACCTTCGGTTACATATGCTTACAGAGTGTTAGCTTCAATATTGCTTACCCTGTGTGTGCATTGCTTGCACCCACGCAAACCAGCTGAAACCCACTTGTTAGTGCTTACATATGCTTACTACTGCTTATTGATGCTTAAACTTGCTTACTACTGCTTTATTCATTATGACACTGACATCTTACATGTGCATTTACTGCAGTACTCCAGTTAACAAATATATATTATTTAGCGGGTTATGCAACAAAAATGTTGCTCATAACCTGCTTTGCCATGGAAAATGGAACGTGTTGCAGTGGGTCTCAAACCAGTAATGCCTGCTCGTGAGGCAAATGCTCTGCCCACTACACTATTGCTGTACTGCTTCATTTGCATATATATTGCTTTTATCCTCTTTTTTGCTGTTTAAGCTACATTAACCATAGCTAAGTGATGGGCAAACCAGCACACCTATGGTTAAACTTCATCAATTTTATTTAAAAAAACATAATACATTTTTATTATTTTTATTCACTTTTGATCTTATACATGTGAGGGGATGTTGCTGGGGGTATGCGTACATCTATGGGCAGTCTCTCTCATTGTTTACTACCTTTCTGTAGCCCTTCATTGCGGGGACATGTATATTCTGGGAGCTCTGCTCTCAGACAGGTCCCCTGCACTTGTGCACGCTCCATGTAGGATTAGGAGCTCAGGCAACACGCCTTCATTAATATGCATGGAGCGTTGTGGTCATGCTTCTAAACGGTCTCCTCCATGCAGGACTAAGCTAGTCCTGCACGGAATGATAGTGAATCTGGGGGAATGTTTAGTATGTTCTGTCCCCTGGTAGGTTTTTTTACAATCTGAAGCCATTGTTGTTCCTGAATATACATTGTGAATAATTTCCTTACTGACATTGTTGAATCCATATTATTCCAGTCAGTTTCTGGTAAATTTAAGTCCCCAGAAAATATTATTCTTCCTTCCTGTGTTTCATGCAAGAAATGTATGAATTCCTCTAGGTCATCTGCACTTGACTCTGGTGGTCTATATACTCCAACAAATGTTATGTGTTCCAGGGTTTTCTTTATTGTCACACTTACACAGTTTAGAGTGTTGGTGTTATCATTGAACATGTAATAATCACAGATCTCATAACTATCTTTAATCCCCATCATAACACCTCCCACTGATTTTTTGTTAGAATGTCTGTTAAAGTAAAAACATTTATACCCTGACAGAACTGGTTTCCAGTCATTGTTTTTAGCCATGTTTCACAAACAATAACATCAATTTTGTGGGAACATAGCAAATTTGTCAATAAATAAAATGTATTATTAATGCTCCTATCATTAACAACCACCAGAGATGCATCAAATGTTGCTATCTGTGAACTGTTAAATTTTTGATCTGGCAAAAATCCTGTCTAGTGTTTGTCAAAGATTGCAAAATATCTGCTGCAAAAATTCTCTTCCCTGATCTTGAGAAATGCATGCTGTCCTGTCTGAACACATGTGCCCAAAACTAGGCTTAGATGCTCTGCACATTTGCATTTCTTTAAAACAGGGCATTTTTCCCATGTAGGTATTTACCCAAAATATATTTTCATTCCAGTAACCTGACTATTCTTTCTATAGGTGATTTGTGAAAAATGCGTCCTAACACCAGTACAAGCTATACTAGCTAAGAGGGTTGTCAGTTCCCTACTAAGAGTCAGAGAATCCTTGCAGATAACATCATTTGTACAGATCCATACTTCTTATTATTAAGGCTTTCCAAGGCCTGTCTCACATATTCTATTTTTGCTCCTGGCAAGCATAACACTATTCAATGTTCATCATCTTCTCTGTGAATATATGTATCAGTTCCTCTAATAATTGAATCTCCAATTACAAAAATACCTTTTCTCACCAAATCTGAAGAATCTTCACCTTCTGATACAGTAATATCTGCTTTATCAGTTGTTATGAAGGATATATCTTCACCACCACCATTAGTTTCATTAATCCCAAAGTTTTCATTGTGTATTAAATTCTCATCCAGCTGGTATTGTAAATCCACAGCTTGAGCCATGTAGTCAACATCTGTCTTTCTCTTAGGTTCATAGGTTCATAGGTTCATACTAGGCTATCTGCCCGAGGGCATTTACAAGCCTAGCCCATAGTTTTGTGGCTTACGCCACCCCTTTAGTATGGGGAACTATACCCATTATTTTGCTGTGCCTCTGTCGAGCAGTGACACTGAGGTAATCCCTAGGGTATATCTGCGATCTCCCATCCATTGGTCAAGATTTCTCTTGAACAAGGCTAGCGAGGTGCTCTGCCTCACATATACCGGGATTTTATTCCACAGCATAGGGAGTCTTTGGGTGATGAATCTATCCCTCCAGCACGTCCTATTTATAGCCGTGTCGAGGTTTAAGTCTCCCGCCCTTGTGGCTCTGACGGATCTAGATTTTTTGAGGTGAAGCATATTCATCAAATCTGGGTTTGACATGGCCTTGTATGTTAGGCAAAGGTCACCTCTGAGCAAGCGGTAAGCGACTGAATAGAGCTGGAGTTCTTTCAGTCGGGCAGCATAGGACAGATGTTTGAGACCCTTTATCCTTTTGGTGAGGAACTTTTGTGGCCTCTCCAGCTGCTGCAAGTGTCGGGTCAGATACATTCCGAATGGGGCATTGTACTCAATCATTGGTCTGATGAGTGATGAGTATAGGGAGACTATGACCTCCTTGATCTAGATGAGAATCCCTTCATGATAAGGTGGGCAATGTAGAAGGTCTTCCTAACTACTTTAGCTACATGGGTGTCGAATGACAGACTACTATCAACCTGGGTCCCCAGGTCCCTGATAACTTCTTCTGTGCTCAGTGGATTGCCACCTATTTGGTAGCTAGGGGTAACCTTGTTTTTCCCAAGGGTATGACTATGCATTTTTGGCATTTAACTTTAGGCCATGGCTCTGGCACCAGTTATCCGTTTCTGTGAGACCCTTCTGAAGGATATCTGTGTCAGATGTGTTTTCTACTATGGCCCAGTTTGCAGTCATCTGCAAACTTTGTCAGCCATAACCCCTGTGTTTGCTTGTACTTGGAAAAGTAGATGCCAAACAAGAGTGGGCCCAGGACTGAGCCCTGTGGTACACCACTTGTGACAGGCTTTGAGTCTGACATGGCGCCAGTAACTCTGACCCTGTGGGTTCTGTCACTCAGCCAGTTTGCAACCCATCTTGTGATGTATGGGTTAACATTTAAGCTGATGAGTTTTTCAATGATACCCGAGTGGGGTATTGTATCGAAGGCCTTCGCCAGATCGAGGTAGGCTGTATGGACTGCCTTTCCCTCATCAATGGCTTTGGTGACTGTTTCAAAAGTCAACCAAGTTTAGAAGGCATGATCTGCCTTTGACAAAGCCAAACTGGGATGGATCCAAAGTCTGCAAATTCCCTATGTCTTTATTTATGAGGTACATTATGATCCTCTCCATGGCTTTGCAGATAAGGCTTGTCAAGCTAATGGGCCGGTAATTTCCAGGGTCGGTGGAGGCACCGCCTTTGTGAAGTGGGACCACAGTTGCAGTGCGCCACTCCCTGGGTACGTATCCAGAGGTAAGACTATGATTAAACAGCTGTCCTAGCTGTGGGTTTAATTCCTCGTTGAGTTCGTGGAGCACACAGCCGGGGACACCATCAGGTCCCATGGATGCTGTGTTTTTTGCTTTGGAGAGAGCAGTTCTCACTTGGGCGTTGGAGATGTTTGGGGGGCTGCAATCGCTTGGTATAGATATCTCTCCTTTTGGGAGAAGTTTGGACTGAACCTGTCAGCCAGTATGTTGGCAATGTCTGTAGGATCAGTAATCTTCACATCATTTTGAACTAGTTCTGAGCATATCTGGGAGTTTCCTCCCAGGTTTCTAACATAGCTAAAGAAGGCCTTATGATTGTCTTTTGAGTCTTTAGCTATTTTTCTCTCAAAATTTGCTTTGGATGATTTTATGAGAGCTCTTAGTTTTTACTTATAGTGATCAAGGGTGTCTTACCTTTTAAGGATTTTGCTCTATCTTGTAGTAGCTTCCTCCTTTTGTTGTAGAGTTTGTTTATGGCTGGGGTCCACCAGACTGGACGCTTGCCTTTGGTACAAAGAGTCTTTGTTTTGCTTGGGATTGCCTTATCCATGCAGTCCTGCAGGTGCTGGTAGAAGGCATTTGTAAGTGATTCAGCGGCTTGAGTACTGTTTTCCCGCTCGGGGCCTTAAAGGAGACCACACTAGTCTTTAGAAGTGTGAAGTCGGCTTTGAGAAGTTCTTTACTGTGGTCTTTTTTATTTCAGGTGGGGGTGGGATGAGGACCTCCAGCGAGATTAGTTTGTGATCTGATCTCACCAGTGAGGGGTATACTTCCGGTGTTGAATATTGTGCTCCCATGTTTGTGATGATGAGATCAAGTATGTTTTCTCCTCTTGTGGGGATGGTGACTAGTTGTTCCATGGCATTTGAGTTTATGAATTCCAGGAACTTTTGGGCTAGGGTGTTTGGGCTTGAGTAGTGTTCCCAGTCTATATTAGGGTAATTGAAGTCACCTAGTATGATGGTGTTTGGTGATACATTTATGCCCTGTAGTGTTTTCAGGAAGGCCATGTGAGGTTCCTGAGTTTGTGAGGGTGGCCTGTAACATGCTACAATTTGCAGAGCAGTCTTGCCTATGGTTAATTGCACCTGGATGGTCTCCGATGCATCGTGCGTTGCCAGCAGTCTTGAGGTGTGGGTGTCCTTGATGAATATGGATACCCCCCCTCCTTTCTTGGTATTGTCCGGATTTTGGGGCCGGAACGCATGATAAGAGGTAAAACCTGATAGTGCTGGGGTGCTCTCAGGAGCCTTGAACCAGGTTTCTGTCACTGCACAGACATCGATGTTCTCCATACTGAGAAGGGCCTCGAAAGTGCGTGCATTTTGAGATTTAGACTTCTGGCATTGAGCAGCATTACCCTTAGTGTTTTTCCTTTTTGTGTTCTAGGGTGGTAGGTTTAGAATTTGAGCCTTGCCTAAAAAGGCACTATGGGGTGGCAAGAGCCTTTGCCAATATCCGGAATCCCAGGGTGACAGGTGCAAGCCGTCCTCATGGGCAGCTTGGCTTGTCCAGCATGTCATCCCAGGCAGACAGACATTGGATCGCCTTTGAATGACACCAGAGTTTAAGCCAATTGTTAAAGCTGATCATCTTATCTCTGTATTGTGGCATCATTCTTGGTGAAGGTAGGATACTGCTCAAGGTCAGGGTCATACCTGCCTGGGCTACATAATCAGAGAGCTCCTCAATGTCTCTTTTCATGTAGTCCAAGGAGGTACGTCTCAGGTCGTTTACACCAGCGTGGACAATGACTGAGTCGTATTTGTACCTGCTGTTGAGAGACCTGAGTGCTTGCATTATGTGGCGGATTCTAGCGCCCGACAGGCAGCTTACTGTGACCTTCTCCTTACTCAGTCTGGTGAGCGGGACGTCAGTGTGTCTGACTATGGAGTCACCAATGACTAGTGTGTCTGGCATTGTGTTTGGCCTTAAGGGCTGTGACTGTTTGACACTCTGACTGTGAGGTCTATGTGTTGCAGGTGTTGTGTTCTGAGGTGTCCTATCCTAATGTTGTGTTCTTTTTTTCTTACAACAATGTTCTTCAGTCCTTCCACATTCACTTTTGATTTCTTCCTTTTCACATGCCCCTTTCATCTTTTTTCTACCTTCTCTTTTGGAAAAAGGATGCCTTTTTATGTAGGCTGAAGGTTTTCAGATAGAAAAGTATCATCATTCCCTGTAACCTGTGTCTTACATAACAAAACAATGTCCTTTTTAGTATGTATTCTCTTTCCTTTACAGTCATTAATCAGTTTCTTTTTATTCCTTGTTATTTGTTGTGAACTTCTTCCTTTCTTTCTTTTTTGTTTCCTTCAAAACAAACCAGATCCTCAGACTGCTGAATACTTGCATCCTGAATTCCAAAGTTGTCAGGGGCATTGTCTTGTTTCATAGGGGTTGAATGATCTTTGCAGACAATAGATGCATCATTTCCTAAATGTGTTCTATTTGTTCTTTGCCTAACATTATTTATTTCACCAGTCTAGTCATTAATATATGAAATGACAGTTCTCCAAGCCATAACAATTGCATAAGTGCAATCATCATCATTAAGTGTAGATTTACTTCTGACAGTGGTAAGCAAATCATCCAACCGTTGACACGAAGAACACAGATCACCAGTGTTATCAGCTGTTTCCTTTAAATATGCATAGCATTTATTACACTGTAAAAATATTTGTGCTTCAGCACATCATTAATTGCATACTCATTTAAGGAATCTATGTTCAGCTTCAAACAAATAAAATATTGTAAATGAAAAGAATAATCAGAATCAGTAACCACAGAATTCAAAGGGAACTTAAATCAACTTCTATGACAAAAAACACACACACACACACACACACACACAAGCAATATACAATTAAATAGTAAAGTAAGTACCTTAAAGTTGTTCTGACAATACAAGTTCTGCAAGCAAGTTGTAATTCCTTTACATCGCAAGTGAAGGTGAGCAGTAGCTTCTGCTCACTATCACTCGCAGTCACACTGCTTTTTAACAATAAAGATCAATAAATCACAAACCAAGGTAGGATTGTTTAGACATGCTCAGGATTTTCTTCTCTGTAGTCTGTGTGAATTTAAAGCTGTCTAGGCCCCTTGGGGTGGCTAGAGCTTGCCTGTCTAAAACCTCTCCCTTTATAAAAACCAAGAGTGAAATTAAAGGTAAAACAACAAAATATGAATCAAAGCAAATCTTGTTAAAAGCTAGCCCTTCCTACCTACAAACAGTAAAAAACAGTGATAACAAATAAAATATAAATTCAAATAAAACTTCTCTTACAAGTCACCTCCAAAGTAAATCACGTACTAAGGTAGGATTGATCTCATGTGGGCCAAGTAAAGTACAATGTTGACTTCCTTCAACCTATATGCAATACTATATTGCTTATAAGTTGAGCAACATAGAATGATTTCCTTATACCATAAATATATGATAGTTAAAGGCCAAGTTACTGCCTAGATGTGTTGCCAAATCCCTGACTCCTCTGTGTGTGTGTGTGTGTGTGTGTGTGTGTGTGTGTGTGTGTGTGTGTGTGTGTGTGTGTGTGTGTGTGTGTGTGTGTATGTGTGTGTGTGTGTGTGTTTTATCAGTGTGGTAGTTTCCAGGGCTGGTTGACTTCCCTAAGGATATTATTATGAATTTCTTGAATTCCTTATTTGTCTGAGTCAACCCCTCTATAAGTTTATTAATGTTTTGGGGTGAATCTTTGACTGCACCTAGTTTGCAATTATCTGCAAAATTTGTCAACTAGAGGCCCTTGATGTTGGTCCTGACTTTAGAGAAGTAGATGATAAAAATTAGTGAACCCAGCACAGGGAGTTGAGGGACTCTTTTAATGACTGGCCTCTTCATGGAAGTGGATTGTCCTATCCTAACTTTTTGGGTCCTGTCTGAGAGCCACCCAGCTATTTAATGGATAACACAGTGGTTTATTCCTAATTCTGTGAGTTTGTCTACAATGCCAGATTGAGAAACTGTATCAAATGTGATGACAAGGTAAAGGTTCACAATATGTACCTTTTCACCTTTGTCCATTGCCTTCTTGGTCTTCTCGGAGAACTTCAGCTCACAGCTTTAATCCTTTGCTCCAACTGCTAAAAGTTGTTACACAAGTGGTCTAAAGTCATGGAGTATGCATCCTTTGGCTTTCACTGACAGTGCATGGTATGAGCAGGGTGGGTGCCATTACAATGCAGTCAAGTGCAATTTTAGGCACTGTAGCCTGCAACATTTCTGGCACAAGTATATGTGCTGTTGTGGACCCTCAATACACAGAACAAATGACATGCTACATATAGCCATCTGTTTCTGGTAGGTTTTCTTTGGAGATTAATTGTTGCTACTTGCTGAGTGTGAAGAGCACACATACAGTGTCATACTGACTGCAGTTAAATAGCATGCACCTGCATAAGTATTACATGACTCTTCATGGGTGAGATGTAATGCAGTGGTTGCCAGCACTGGGGTTTGTTGTGTGCTTTTGAAATGTGGGTTTGAGCAGGTAAAAGACACTGAGTGCTTAGATAGTTGTCTCACTGCATTTATACATATCCAAGAAAGACATGAAGAGAATGGAGAAGCTCTTCCTAGTAGATAATAGCATCTTTTGCCTCCCCTCTTTGAACAAGGCCATTGAATACTCCTCACTAATAAGAATGACTGGACCTTTGTAGAGCATGTCTACCTGGACTTTGTTGAACAGGTGACTGCAGTCGGTGGCCATAAATGCACACATGACCAAATATGACACAGGGCCACTGACATGATTGCTCATGCTCACAACAAGATAACATGTCTAGAAGGGGACAGAAGGACCATGAGGGGGCCCACAAATAGAGTAACCACTGATTGACACAGAACAGTTGGTTACCTCTTTGTCTGTGGGCATGACAGGTCTCTCATTCCCAGTGGAGAGCTTGACCTTATTGAAAAACTTCAATGAGCACCTCAAGTGTCATTTGACAATGCCCTATTTGAGTATTACCCAAGATTTATAACATGCAGTGCAATGTGCTTACTAACACCCATGCACCTAATGAATGTGGTCATTTCATTATTACTGGCACATATGGACTTCAGCAGCAGTATCAGTCTGCACAAGGTATGCTGCTAATAGAGTTTGCATGCCAGTCTGTTTTTAGCTCTACCATTATTGTTTCGATGTTAGAAAAGGGTGCAATAATACACTTCAGTGAGTTTGTTTTCTCAGATACTTTGGAACTGAGATTCACCACTGTGGATATTGACGTGCCCGACTGTCTGAGACTAATAATGGCTGTCACAGTCTGGAGCAGTGTGTGTTCATATTACCAATGTTAGAGATTGTTAAATAAAAACAAAATAGGACAACACAAAAGGCTCAGATGCAAAAAACTTTACTAGTGTACACCAGGAGGCAAAAGACCATACAATACAAGTATAGAATTCTGTCTGGCATGATACAGGAAGTGTTCAACATTTTATAATCATACATTCAAGCTGTGCCCACCTTACTGACGTGGCCAGTCACAGGGCACCTACATCACTATAGTCTACAATATTCTATTCATAAGAAAAAGCTGATGTTATACTTTTTAAAAGTTTTCCCATGAGAATAATACAGCCTTGCAAAGCACCTGGTCAGTTATAATGTCTTTCTGTAAATGTTATTCTTTCAAGGTTTCAATCCTGCTCGAATACAATAGTCAGTTCAGTCTTGTAATACACTTCTTTGTTCTTCTCGCAACATTACTTCTAGCAGCTGTGCTTTATCTCTGATAATATTTGCAAGGCCAACCATCTCAGAGGAAGGAAGAAAGATTTTCAATGCTCTATACATTCATTTTCCTGACCCAGCAGATAATCATTAGTGAAAACATAAGCTTGCTGAGCTGGCTACTGCCAGGGTCAGAGTTCAAACACACTGCAGCTCCAAAGCTTAAAGCAATTTCATGTAAGATCATTCTTACTGCCATATTGTAAAATAGAATAAAATGCATTACATACTATTTGCTTTTAAACTAGCACTCTATATATGTTCAAATACACATTTTTCTAACATTTTCCTCCCTTTTAATACTTTTATTCTATTCAGAAACATAAACAATATCATATCGTTCCCTAGCCTTCTTTTTTAAGGACTTTTAACTAGGCAAGTCATTTGTTTTACATTTCGGAAAGAATTTCATTTGGAACCAATAGATCCAACTCAATGTCTTGGTACATAGTCTCAGTTACAGATATATCAACAAATTCTCTGACTAGTCTTTTCATACAGGGAATCCCACAACAGACACATGCTCCTAATAAGAGCAGAACAACACAAATAGCAATCAGAATATTCATTAGGATTGAACCCCACCCACCAAATAGATTCTGGAAAAAGTTTGTCAGTGGGTTTGGGCCTGGTTCAGTCATGGCCGATACCTGCTGTATTACCTCTAGGTGGTCATTGATCTCATGCTTATTATCTGGTATAAATGCACAGCATTCTTCTTTGATATCTTGGCGCGTACCACCTCTCGCTAGGGTGAAGTCAAGAGCCATTCGGTTTTGTAGCACAACAGTTCTCATTGCATTCATTTCATCAGTCACAAGTTCGAGAGCAGAAAAAGTTGCATTACTCATTACTTCGAGAAGCTTTGACAATTTTCTCAGCTCCCAGATCGATTTGACTGCTCCATAGGCTGGGAATATTCCAGCCCAGGATATAACACTGTCACTCAAGTCCATATGAGTCAATTTTTCTTTATCTTTCATGGATGGATGATCCTTCCAGCCAGCTTCGATCTTACCCACTGGATTAGCATGTTTCTCGACTGAATTCCCAGTTTTTCGAGCTACATCTCTCACATTTCATATCTTACCTAGAGGTAATTCTGCAGTATGCCTTATAGCTGGAACCAGATAACCCAAAAAACAACTGCCGGACCAATTCTCAGGTAGCCATTTGTATGCTTTTTTCCCACAAACAAAATAACAATTTTCTACTTTAGTACTGATGCGGGTTAACTCTGAATGAAACATTTTCTTGTCTATAACAGACAATTGTTTATGTAGTTCAGGATTTTTCTGCACATCTTTTATGGTCGTTTTCATTAAGCTCAAATATGAATCATAATTTGTGCTACAACTAGTACTTTTATCTTTAGCCTTAATATAGCATTTATAAGATACAGTTATGTTACAGTTACTCCAACCAACTTGGAGTGTATCATTCTTATAGAAACAAACAATTCCTCTTTGTGTAATAGGCAAATACAATGCAATTTTGTCCTGTGATCTCACAGAACCTGTATCAAAAAGTAAATTTTCCCAAGTCTCATTTATCCCCAAAGGGACAGCGGACATCAACAGTCCTCCATATGCTGTTGGTATAGCAGTACAAACCCAGCAGTTTGAAACATTCATAGTCTCTACATATACACGCTTCATAGCCAGGTATGTGTTAAAATTTGGATGCCAGTCTATAGACAGTTCATCACGTTTCACCACTTTCATTTGCGCGGTTATATGCAGGAAAAACCACAACAAAAGGAAAGTCACCACAATCATAGTCAATAGATATATAGTTAGCAAAATGGTTAAACAATATCTTTGGGGTTGGTTTGTATTTTTACTCATTTTGCTCTTGGCCATCCTGCCTTTGTGGTGTATCAGTCACAAAATGTTTATCAAGCTGAAAGTTCTTTACCAGTTTACAGTGCGTCAGGTGGACCCAAGACAACCTCTCAGCAACTTTAACTGCAGTAGGTGTCGCCAACAGTACCTGGTACAGACCTTCCCACTTCGGACTCGTCCAATTTTTCTTCTTTATGACCTTCAGCCAAAACCAGAACCCAGGGGTCAGCACCGCTTCCGGTCTTGTTTGTTCTTTATCTGAAAAAGAGTTCAACTGCAAAACAGTCTTATTTGTTAACAATTTCCTCATATGATTAGCTAATGAGCTGTCAGCCTCCAGCTCTGCAGGCATGAGAGCTTTCCACTGTGGCACATAATATGCCCTTCCAAATATCACTTCAAAGGGGGTCAAACCCTTTACGTTTGGAACTATTCTCATGCTCAGCAGTGCCAAAGGCAAACAGCAAATCCAATTCTTCTGTGTTTCATTCATCAATTTTCTCAACTTATTTTTCAAAATTCCATTGTACCTTTCCACCAGTCCTGCAGACTGTGGGTGGTAAGCACAATGATTCTTCAAGGAGATCCCAAAGAATCTCCCAAGTTGTTGGATTGTCTGGTTGACAAAGTGTGTCCCATTGAAACTATAGATTCTTTCCGGTATGCCAAATCTAGGAATTATTTCTTTTATTAGGGCCTTTGCCACTGTCGCTGCATCCGGATTTTTAGTTGGAAAAGCTTCTACCCATTTGGAAAACATGTCTATAATCACTAAACAGTATTTTTTCCCTTCACATTTACTCAGTTCTATGAAATCCATACAGACAGTATGGAACGGATATGGTGGTATAGGAAAACTCCCTTGCTTGGGTTTGAATGCTCCTTGTGCATGATGTTTGTTACAAATATGGCATGCTGCACAAAATTTTTGTGTGAAGTTCGTGAATCCGTATGTTTGGAATATTCAATTTACTAACTGTACCATCCCCCCTGTTGAGACATGGCTCTGCCCATGGCTCAACAAAGCTGCATATCTAAATAAATTAGACGGCAATATTGGCTTTTTCTCTTTGGAGATGTACAGTCCATTTTCGAGGATTGCACCTCGTTTCTCCCATTTCTGTTTCTCAGCTTTTGTAGTTAATGTCTGCATTGTTTTCAACATTTCTAAATCTAAAATCTCAGAGGGTTGTAATTCCTCATTCAAAAGTAAAGTTTCTGAGTCTGAAGCTGCTTGCTTTGCAGCTGCATCAGCTCGTGCATTACCTTTCGAAACCGAATCCTGTTGTTTTGTATGAGCTACACATTTACAAATAGCTACTTTGGTAGGTAACTGAATAGAATCTAATAAGTTCAAAATAAGTTGCGCATGATTAATCGGTTTACCAGTAGATGTTATCATTCCCCTATTCTTCCATTGTTGCGCAAAAACATGCACTGTAGAGAAAGCATACTGACTGTCAGTATATATGTTCACACATTTATCTTTCGCTAGAGTGCAGGCCCGTGTCAAGGCTATCAATTCTGCTGCTTGAGCAGATAGGTTATGCTGTAATGGTTGGGCTTCTAAAATCTCTGTATCTGTGACTACTGCATACCCCACTAGATTCTTCCCCGTAGGACCCTTTTTGCATGAACCGTCCACATAAAATGTCACCTCGGCATCATCCAAGGGCATATCAGTGAGATCTTGTCTGGGCAAAGTTATTTGCTCAATTTCCTGCAGGCAACTGTGTGGTGTGCCATCCACAGGAGTCGGAAGTGACGTTGATGGATTTAATGTTGTACAATGTTCAATTACTATATGAGGTTGGCTCAGCAGTATGGTCATACAAGAAAGATGTCTAGCAGGAGATAGATATGCTATTTTCTCTTGCAGTAAAATTATCGCGACTGCATGAGGCACTCTCAATGTGAGAGGGTGGAATAACACCACCGAAGGCTGAAGCCTGTACTGCCATTGCAGCTGCGACTACTGCTTGTACACAATGTGGCAATGATCATGCCACCGGATCTAATTGTGATGAATAGTAAGCTATGGGGCGTTGCTTACTTCCATGCTGTTGCATCAGAACTGACGTCATGTATCCCTGTTTACAATCTACGGTTTGGAAAAATATTTTGTGGTAATTCGGAAGTCCTAAAACTAATGATGAAGCTATCAATTGTTTCAGTTTGCAGAAAGCTGTTTCTGCTTCAGGTGTCCATTGTAATACATCTTGTGCTGCCATTGGTGTTTTATATATTAAATCAGCCAATGGAGCAGATTCTAAAGCATAGTTCGATATCCAACTTCGACAAAAATTAGTCGTTCCCAAGAAGGACATCATCTCCTTCTTGGTTGTTGGTTTAGGTGCCTGTAAAATCGCTGTTTTTCTATCCTCATCTAGTATTCTACCTTCTTTGGATATTACATATCCCAGGTATCTAACCTGTTTTCTCCAAAGTTGTAATTTATTCTTGTTTACTTTGTGTCCTTGTGCTGCCAAAAATTTCAATAATGCTATAGTATCTTCCCTGCATTGCTGTTGGGTGGGGGCTGCTAGCAAGATGTCATCTACATAAAGTAGAATCTGACTACCTCCCGGTGGGGTAAACCCTGCCAGGTTGCTTGCCATTTCTTGTGCAAATATTGTTGGAATTTCACAATATCCCTGCGGTAGCCGAGTATAGGTATATCTTTTACCTTGAAATGTAAATGCAAACCAATACTGGCTATCAGGGTGTATAGGTATTGAAAAGAAAGCATTGCTTATATCTACCACAGTAAAATATTTTTGTTGTGGCTTCAAATCGTTTAACAAAGTATGTGGATCTGGCACCGTAGGTGCTCTGGGTATTATTGCATTGTTTACGGCTTGTAAATCCTGTACCATCCGCAATTCCCCGTTTGCTTTTTTAACAGGAAATAGAGGGGTATTACATGGTGAATCTAGAGATTCTACCAGTACTCCTTCCTTGAGTAATGCTGCTATTATAGGCTTGATTCCCTGCTCTGCATCCTTCCTCAAGGGGTATTGTCTTTTTTGTGGTCTAAATGCTGATTTTGGCGTAATGGTTACTGGACCTGCTGTTCGAATAAGTCCTACATCTGATTTCCCTGTTGACCAAAGAATGTTTGGTATATCGCACAAGGCTTTTCCTTCTTCATCTAATAAGAATGCTAATCAGCTGTCTTCACTATGTTGTAAGTGTACAGCTGGACGTGTCTGTGTTAGCCAATTCAATTTCTGTTTTTGTACTCCCTGTTCTGATAATTCTGAATCAGTTTGTTTTTCCCATTTTGTCACTTTTTCTCCTAAATCTGCCCACCTCACAGCTTTGTTCTTTGTCAAGCTGACATATGGCAGTCTATTAGATTTGTACAGTTTCATGAATTCCTGAGGTAATGAACAGCTTACTACACTGTTTCCCTCAGTATCCCAATATAAAGTTTGTAACACTAATCTATTAGCAGGATTTTTAAACAATTCTTGCTCATATTCCTTATCCGGTCCTGGCATACTACAGTAGTATAGAGTACAATGTAACAAATGCTGTTGATCAGTGTCAAGGGAGGGGACCTTACTGATGGCTACGTTCATCAGTTCCTCGGTTACTGCCCCTGGACCAGTCGTAACTAGATCCTGGCTGTACCAGTAAAAAGTTTCACCCTCCGATCGCACCACAAAAGTATCCATTTGTCTTTGTGCTTCCATACCCTGCATAGTAGGAACTACCGCTATGCCAAATATCTGCATAAGGTCTCTTCCCAGTAAGTTTACTGGACATTTCGCAGATACTACAATTTTACTTTTCTGAGTCATACCTGAAACTGGGTCAGTTATTGCTATATCATGGGAGAGTGGCTCCCTATATAGCTGTCCATTTGCTGCTTTCACTAGTATATAGTCAGGTGACTCAGAATGCTCTGGTAACTTTGAAGGGTGTATCAAGGTTCGAGACGCTCCTGAGTCACACAAGAATTTCACTTCCCTACCTTCCACCAGAAGCGTAACTTCCGGTTTTGTGTCTGCCAAATAGAGCTCCAAGCTCAACAATGTTAAGTCTAAAACTTCACTTTCTTCATCCTCTACATCTGCTTGCACTTCCTCTGTTCCTTCCACTACATTTACATTTGTCCTTTGTTTGTTAACCTTTTTTGATGATTTTTGATTGTCATCACTATCATATAGTCAGTCCTCATCACATTTATCTTTATCTTCTGTAGTCGCCTTTTGATTTAGCCTGCAATCCCTTGCTAAATGTCCTTTTTTACCACACTTAAAGCACTCACCTTTCTTTTTTCTCTCTTCAAAATCCTCTGACTTCTTGTCAGATTGTTTATTACCCTGGGTATTTTTCTTACCCTTTTTACTCGACTGTACTACACAAACTTCTGCTCCATCTTCAGCTGTGAAGACCTGTGTTTTCTTTTTTCTTTTTGCTATTAAAGTGTCTTTCAACATGTCTAGCATACTCAAGTAAGGCTTGTAGCCTACTTGTTCAGTGATCTATCATATGCTTTGTAATAAAGCTACTGATAGGGGCAATGCAACCTTTCAAAAATGCATTTTTCAGTTGCTGTTCATATGCGCTATCATTCGTCTGACTTTCAGGAATAGTCATGCCACTATGGTTATTGAAACATTCCAATAATCTACCATAGTACCCATCTACAGTTTCATTATCTTGTTGTATGCATTGGTTAATGCAAGTCCAATCTGCTCTAGGTTTCCATTTTTCAGAGATTCGGTCTGTAAGACCTTTCACTCTGGTGTCTAATTCTGCGTCACTATGTAGGAGTGGCTTAAGTTGTCCACGAAGCGTTCCAGGTGCCACAAATCATGTGCCAGTCTGGACCTATAATTTGTCTAACTACCTTTTCTACTTCTTCCCCATTTAAATGGTAACTTAGTCTCATAACTTGTAAATCTTGTATAAACTTTTTATGATTAATTTTCGGGTGAGGCATTCCCTCTGTAGCTTTTCGAATATCTTCTGGTGTCCATGGTCTATACACCAGGAGAGTTGGGTCCTGCCCTTCCTGTCCTGCCTGAGGGTTTGGTACCTCGATTAATGGACAGATTTCTTCACTCTCTTCTAGTGAGTCTCTCCCTATTTGATATAAATCTGTGTCCCTAAGTGTTTTATGTGTCCGGGACCTAGTTTCAATAGGTTCTCTAACAAACGGTTTTAATGCCCCTGCAACTTCAGGATAACGTGGAGGTGGACTAGCCTGTCCTCCTGCTTCATATCCTAAAAAGGGTATCGGAGGGGGTGGAGGGGGAGGGGCCATCGCTATTACTGTATTATTATCCTCTTTGTCTAAGAATAATGCTTTCGCATTTTTAAGTTTCTGTTCCCTTCGGTTCACTTCCTCAATCCACCTGTGTGCCTGAGGAATGCCTAATTGTCGTTGCTTTTTTGCCTGACCTTCTGCATCAGATTTAAGCTGTTTTAAAAGTTTAACTAACGAAATTTTATTTAATTTACCATCAAATTCGTATTTATTAACCCATTTTGTATAATACCTTATATTATCTGCTAGTTGTAACTGCATATATTTTGCGTCATCAGTTAGGGGCGGATCTCGCAATTTTTTAGTGCACTGATTTCCCATGTCAAAAGAAAACTGTTACGTAACCCTTTTCTTACCACGTGGTATCTTAGTTTCATACACAGTTTATCTAGAATAACTGCCTACCTTATTCTGTTTCCCTGATCTATGACAAAATATACAGTAATACCTTATGTCCCTGATCTGTACAACAAATCTATGACAATAACATTTACTGTAACCTAGTCCCTGATCTAAAACAGAAAAAAGGCAAAAATCTTCCTACCTAAGCCTCTTGGGTCCACCAGTTCGAGACCACTCTTCGGCCACAGATCAGAAAAGTGGCCAGCCTCTCAAGATGACAATTCAGTCGGAGGTCTTTGTGCTTCAAGAAGAACCATTTCGGTAGCTTCTCCTGCGCAGTATTCGACCACCGGTACACTTCTGATCTGTAGCTGTCGAGGGTTTCCGGTCAAAGAATGGACCAAACTGTTAAATAAAAACAAAATAGGACAACACAAAAGGCTCAGATGCAAAAAACTTTACTAGTGTACACCAGGAGGCAAAAGACCATACAATATAAGTATAGAATTCTGTCTGGCATGATACAGGAAGTGTTCAACATTTTATAATCATACATTCAAGCTGTGCCCACCTTACTGACGTGGTCAGTCACAGGGCACCTACATCACTATAGTCTACAATATTCTATTCATAAGAAAAAGCTGATGTTATACTTTTTAAAAGTTTTCCCATGAGAATAATACAGCCTTGCAAAGCACCTAGTCAGTTATAATGTCTTTCTGTAAATGTTATTCTTTCAAGGTTTCAATCCTGCTCGAATACAATAGTCAGTTCAGTCTTGTAATACAATTCTTTGTTCTTCTCGCAACATTACTTTTAGCAGCTGTGCTTTATCTCTGATAATATTCGCAAGGCCAACCATCACAGAGGAAGGAAGAAAGATTTTCAATGCTCTATACATTCATTTTCCTGACCCAGCAGATAATCATTAGTGAAAACATAAGCTTGCTGAGCTGGCTACTGCCAGGGTCAGAGTTCAAACACACTGCAGCTCCAAAGCTTCAAGCAATTTCATGTAAGATCATTCTTACTGCCATATTGTAAAATAGAATAAAATGCATTACATACTATTTGCTTTTAAACTAGCACTTTATATATGTTCAAATACACATTTTTCTAACAGAGATGTATAATGTGACAGAAATAGCACCTACTCTTTCAGACCCCCCCCCCCCACCTGTGCAACACAACTCTCAGTTGTGGGATGCCACAGAAGAACAATGCTTAGCTGATGCATCAACTCAGTGATTACCCTGTTCTACTATGGGAGAGACATCTGTGGTTGCTGGCAACTCCCTTAAGTGCTGGAAAAGAAGATACAGTTGGAGTACTGGTAGCTGGCAATGTCATAGGTACTTCCCCCTTTTAAGTCACTCACTGGTGACTTCACACCATATGTGTACAGTCACCTTGCAAGGGCAAGTAGACACCACCACAGGCATAGCCAAGCTGAATGGTGGATGAGTAGTCTATGTGACAACCTCCATGAGCCCATTTATACTGCATAATGGAGAGCCAGCGTTCAGTGTCTGTAAGCTCCAGATGTCCCTGTGCTGCTGCACATTGTGGCCATTGTCATTGTAGTGGCCAGTCCTCTTCCACTTCTTATGGGTAAGCCCTCATAGAGGGGCAAGTCACAGTCTATGTCTTATGACCCCACCACCACAACACCTACAACCAGTGTTAACATGACATTGATGCAAATGGGGTGCTTCTGTCAAAGCCATGCATAACACATTGTGTTCTTCCCACTCATAGCACTCAGTACTCTGTATGTGCATGTGTGTTTCATGGTCATCCCTTGCAGATGGCTCCTCCACAGGCTCAATAGATATCGCCTCCTTCACAAGCTCCTCCCCTGCAATGCATACCTCCACAGGCTGATCAACAGGCACCTCCTCTTTCTCAGGCTCTTCCCTTGTACACACTTCATCCACAGGCACATCAAGAGGCACCTCTTCCACTACTAACACTGTGACTTCCTCTTCCTGAACATCAATACCTTGGTATATTTGTATGCATATCAATGTATTGCGCAATATGGCAGTACTATACCTTTTGGATCATACTGCAGGGGCATGACCAAAGGCATCTACACAGCAGAAGTGGGCCTTTTTTTAATCTCAACAGAGGTTTGATGATGCTTCTGGTCTGTGGCAGGTTAGTGCTATGTGCATTCTCCTTCTTGGTCTGTGTATATCTTTTTGTGTCATTAGCTATGCTCCAGAGTGCAACTGGTATCACTAACACTGAGGTCTGATGAGAATCACCCTGCTTAAGCCATTGATATAAGTTAGGCATGTGCTAGATGTGGGAAGAACAGGCATAGCTAGGTGCCACACTCACACACTGTGTATTATACACTGTGCACTGCAAACCACACGAGAGCTGAAATAATGGAATCCCTTACAGTGCATATAACCTTATACCTGTTCTGCATGTGAAGTTTTGATAGCAGTGTGAGTGCAGTCAATGGTTTCTAGTACCTTAGCGATTCAGAATATTTCATAAAATGCATTCATTTTGTTGATTGTCACCTTTTTGGTGTGTAGGAATCACATAAGCTACTCCACATGTTGTAGCACAGCACTGAGACACTAACATATGCCTTGAGGCAGATGCTGAGATACACCCACTGTGCCCCTAGTTGGTTACTAGAAAGTCCCTGTAGGCAGTATAATAAAGAAACCCATACTTGGTGACCACAGATATGGGTATTCCATGCATCCAAAAAGCTTGCATGTGAGAGTAAAGGATCTCTACTAGCTCCTACATGATACCTCTGTTCATATGGTAGTGGTCCTCAATTTCTGTGTCATTAAAGGGATGGAATGCTTGGTGTAGTCACATGACTGCAGTGTGGCAGATGATGATATCCACTTCTCTGGCTACCAGCTGTGAAGACAGCAGTGTGCAATACATATCTGTTAAATGTGCACCTACTATCAGTGTGATTTTTTGGTCTCTTTCTCTGAATACCAAGACTTATCTGTGTACAGCTAGTCTAGTGATCACATCTTGCCAAACTACTTTTATACCTTCCTAAATCAAATTTCCATAATGTTTACTCTCATTGTATCTGTTATTGAATCTTGCTCATTTTTATTTCATTGTGCACTAATTTGGATAGTCTGCTGACCACAGTATTTCATGTTTCAGCACATTCACGCTAGGTGTTTCTCCAAATCGTCTGAGCTCTATGCGTGGACGCTACTTGTACTATTTCACCTGCTGCACTGTACTATTGGTTTCTGGATCCCATGGATGGGATATTTATTAAACTTAAACAATTCCTGCCACTGCCCATTCCCCCTCCCCTTTCTCTTCCTTTCTTCTTTATTTCTGTTATTAAGTCACAAATACAATATACAGGTGTCAGTATCTCGTATTTTGCAATCAGC
This sequence comes from Protopterus annectens, assembly GCF_019279795.1. Taxonomy (NCBI): domain Eukaryota; kingdom Metazoa; phylum Chordata; order Ceratodontiformes; family Protopteridae; genus Protopterus; species Protopterus annectens. Next base: position 1,726,479,854 of record NC_056732.1, read on the forward strand.
AATACCTGAATGTTACAATGATCCAGAATACAAAGCCTGGTTGTTTTTGACATTTCTTATTGCATACACACAAAACAATATTAATACACTTAATACATTCACAATAGATACTTTGAAAGATGATAAACAGTTAATATACTGGTATCAGTTTATGAATAAAGAAAAATTAAATACTTTAGATCATATTTTGAATAAATTTAACATACATAATGAAATGTTGTTCGATGTACAAAACTGTAGGTTACACATAGAGAAAAAATAAATCTGATGAATATATTAATTAAAGAAGAGATACCCAAATTTGTAGGGCTATTAATATTACTGATGCATCAGGATATTATGAAAAAAGGACTCATCTAAAATATATAAGATTACTAAAACAAGGACAAGCGACTGTAAAGATAATTATCGGAATTACTTAAGGGCTATTAACAATTATCCCCCTAGTAGTAGTGAGAAAAGTATAATGATCTTATGCAATATTACCTTCTCCATTAATTGTCCACAACATGAAAGTAAACTTAAGGGTCTATATGATTCTGGGTTTGCCCTACTCCCCTTTCCCTTAAAGACAGGTTTAATAAGAGCATGTGTCCAATCTTGAGGAATCTCCCCATATTTATATGACCTAGTGAATAATATGTATAATGATAGTGTAATTTCTTGCTGATGTGCTCTCAGGTCATTGTTACTAATTCTGTCTCCTCCCTGCCCTTTATTTGGATCCAGTTTGCGCAGTTCTTTTCCGATATAATCTAATTTTATTCCAGTATCTAGGGTTACCTGGATGTCACTAGGACAACTTATCACCCCTTTTGTGGAGTCATACTGTTTTGCATAATATTTTATAAATATATCTATAATCTGTTGTGTCTGAGAATACATTTTAGAGTGCACACATTTTATCAGTTTGCATGTCTTTACCTCTTCTACATCTTATGTATCTGTAAAAAGGTTTCCTATTATACTCAATATCTGTATATAAATTTTCTTCAAATTGTTCTTGATCTTGTCTAACACTATGCTTAATTTTTTTGTCCAGCTTGTTTATTTCAATTTTCAAAGTTGTAGTTCAACCTCTTCCATTTCTTATATTTTTATCTCTCACCTTAATGAGATATCTTGCTCTTATAGAAGTATATCCCTCTGATGTTGTATGTCTAGATGCTGATGTTAAACTTTTTTTGACTTTTTCACTTGAACAATTTCTCTTTCAAAACTTTTCACATTCCATCTGCAGTCTTTCCACTGAACACCTCACTTCAGTTAGTTTTACATAATGAATGCTTTGCTTCCATATAATCTGTAATTAACCGTCTGTGCATTGGCTTACATTTTAATTTGGCAGAATTATCTAGCAACAAATTAACCTTAATAACCCCATGATCACTGCACATCAGTGGTGGTAAAACTTGAGTTGAAGTTATAGTAATTTCTTTGGGAACACAAACAATATGTAGCATACTCCGTTCCATGGTAGTTTTTTTTTTTTACAGTCTGAAGCAGTTGTTGTTCATGAATATACTCTGTGAATAATTTCCTTACTAGCATTGTTTAATTATTATTCCAATCTGCTTCTGGTAAATTTAAGCCCCCAGCTAATATTATTCTTCCTTCTTGTGTTTCATGTAAGAAATGTATGATTTCCTCTAGGTCATCTGCACTTGACTTTGGTGGTCTGTACACTCCAACAATTGTTATATGTTCCAGGGTTTTCTTTATTGTCACAGTTACACAGTCTATAGTATTGGTGTTTTCACTGAACATGTAATAATCCCAGGTCTCATAGCTATGAGACTTGTAATAATCCCAGGTCTCATAGCTATCTTTAATCCCTATCATAACATCTCCACCTGATTTTTGGTTAGTATGTCTATTACAGTAAAAACATTTATACCCTGACAGAATTGATTTCCAGTCATTGTTATTTAACCATGTTTCACAAACTATACTTAGAAGCCAAAAGGAAAACCAGCAAAAACCAAGAAGATGAATAGATCCACAGCAAAAAAAATGAACCAGGATAAAGTTAATACTTTATTGTAGACAAAATGACAGAAACAAGCGCTTTCGCTCGGTTGTTACCGAGCTTTATCAAGTTAAAGTAAGAAATGTCACAGAGGGTTTAAATACTCTCTAGTGATTCACTAATTAATTAATTAGCATATTAAATTACAACCTGGAGTCAGCGCTCCATTCAAGCAAGTAAAATCAGAAACATTGTAGTGTTATCACAAAGATGTGTAAAAATACTTTAAAACAGTTCTACAAAAGTTGGTATAAATAAAAATAACTACCAAATCTAAAGAACATATTGGTTAATGATGTTCTAAAAATTAAAAACATTAAAAACATGCAAGTGTAACATTCATAAAAAATATTCAGAAATCTCAGAAAATGTATGTAAAGAATATTTAAAAGTGCATGTTGTGTGTATACAATAAGAATATATGTATGTATATATATATATATACAAGTAGTTTGCAAAAAACAAATAAAATGAAATAAGAATGTACTGATTATATTCCTAAAGGGAATTATTATAAAATATGAAAGTAATTTCATTATAATCGAGCCATTCTCAATTTGAGGACACTGCTTATATTTATGTTGTCGTTCAAACCAGGGTGTCTGCCTGCGTCCAACTTGAGCCGCCATAGAAGTTCCTTATACTCAAGGGTTGTTTCCCAGTCTCCTCCCCTGGCATCTGGCATCACCTGCTCTAACACAATAAATTTAAGATTTATTTTAGGGCAAGAAAGAGAATGCTTGTAAAATGCATTAGATTCCTTGTGCTTACCCATGTCATAAAAATGCTCGTACATTCTTTTCCTAAGTGGCCTCTCAGTTTTACCAACGTAAAAACTGGAACAGATGGTGCAGAAACCCAAATACACTACCCCTTTACTTCCACAATTGTAATAACTATGAGATGTGATGTTAAAATTCCTAGAAGGGATAAAAAGAGTGGGAGCATTAATGACGGCATGGCACTGTTTACAGGACCCGCACTTAAACTTACCCAATTTTAAGCTACGGGTATTAGTCGGATGGACAGATTTCCTTTCAAATAACTCTTTAAAATTAACATCCCTCTTTCTTACGAATTTGGGATGTGCTGGTAATATATCTTTAAATTCTTCATGGAAGGTCAAAACAAGCCAATGCCTCCTAATCAACTCCTCAACCTCTGTAGAATTAAGAGAGTAGGTATAAATAAAACTACTCTGAGGTGTATCAGGTGCCACAGTAGTGTTACCTATGTCAGGGGATCCCCCTTTGCCAAGAAGTGGGGAATATTTTGTTTCTCTATTATCCATCACGTCCTGTGCCAAGGAGGTAACAAGCGAAAGCGGGTAACCCCTCTCAGTAAACATGGACTTCAAAAAATGAATTTCATCTAAAAAGTCACCTGAAGTACTGCACATCCTGGAAGCTCTAATGAATTGGCCTTTGACAATGCCTTTTTTCTGGTAAAATGGGTGTCCACTTTGAAAATGCAAATATGAGTTAGAGAAGGTGGGTTTTCTATACAATTTGGAATGAAATGTTAGATTCACAAACTATAAAAACATCAATCTTGTAGTAACATAGCAAATGTTCCAATAATAAAAAATAATGCTCCTAACATTAACAACCATCAGAGATACATCAAATGCTGCTATCTGTGAACTGTTAAATTTTTGACCTGGCAAAAATCCTGCCTAGTGTTCATCAAATATTGCAAAATATCTGCTGCAAAAATTCCCTTCTATGATCTTGACAAATGCACACCATCCTGTCTGAACACGTGTGCCCAAAACTAGACTTGGATGCTCTACACATTTCCATTATTTAAAACAGGACATGTTTACCATGCAGGTGTTTAACCAAAACATCTTTTCATTCACAGTGACCTGACTATCCTTTCTATAGGTGATTTGTGAAAAATATGTCCTAACACCAGTACAAGCTATACTATCTAAGAGGGCTGTCAGTTCCCTACTAACAGTCACAGAATCTTAAATCCTTGCAGGTGACATAATTTGCACCAACATGAATAGAAACAGATCCATACTTCCTTACATTAAGGTGTTCCAAAGCTTGCTGCACATCTTCTATTTTTGCTCCTGGTAAGCATAACACTTCTTCTTCTTCTGGCTTTTCCCAGTTAGGGGTCGTCCCAGCAGATCACCTGTCTGCTCATGATTGGCAGTGGAGTTTTACAGTGTCGAGTTGCCAGCCCAGCACCCAACCTTCCACGGAAGGCAAACACATGCACACACTCCCACCTAGGGCCAATTT
>NC_056732.1:1726484637-1726500393 GCF_019279795.1 Protopterus annectens
GAAGCTGAAAAAGAACAGAAGAGTGTGACTACTAATGCTCCAACCTTCTGTCACACACTTGCTTTCTATGGAATTATTAGCAGGTCAGAAAGTTACTGCACCAGGCTAGTATTCAAAAATCAGAACACAGTAAAACATGAAATGAAAGAAAGAGTAACATGGTTTCCACTATTGTTTGCCTCACTCCGATGCTTTCTATCGGTAGAAGCCATGTCATAAAATTGTTGTAGATGGCCAGGATTCACAGTCACCACAGAATAAAATATGAAATGAAAGAAGCAAAAAACTCTGTTTACTAATGTTTTAAAAACCTTGCATTACTGATGTGCTTTGTAGGGAAGCAGCAGCAGTCAAGTCGTAAAAAACCTGAAAGGCTGCTTTTCTGAATGTCTGAAATGGACTGATTAAAGTAATGAATGGCTTACAGGGAAAGCTGTTGTCAGTACAACTGCAATTTCAGATGGAATTTTGCTGTCACCTTTGAAACTTCCTGCAGAGACCTTTCCCCCTCCCCCCTCAGCCAAAGGTGAGCACGCTCAGAAAGGAAAACCTGAAATGTAAACAAAGGCTGAATCAAAACAAAAAATCCCTGGGATTGTCCCTTTAAGTGACTTACTTTAGGTCACATAGCAGGCAGATGAAGGCAAAGGGAATCTAACTCTGTACCTGAGGAACTATAGCTCACAGACTTAACCTTCTCATCCAACTATCAGTATGTTTATGGCTAGTGTTTGTTCAGCAAATATTTATGTATTTATTGACTTATTTGATGACCTACTTACTAACTAACTCATTTTTGTACTTATTTATTTTGCTAGCTTGATTTTGTTTACTAAGAAAGGATGCATTGGGAAAGGTCCTTTCTAGCAAAAGGCCTTGGAAGAAAAGCTTTGATAACCTCCATCTGCAGAGGTAATTTGCATGAGTTAACCATTTAAAATGTACTATACACCAGTGACTTATATATAATTTAACAGATGATGACCATGTGAAGTACAATCTGTAGTATTATAGCATGGTAAACTCAGACAGTAGATGGGATCCTTGTATATTTTATAAATACAGTTAAACACTTGAGTCTTGTTAAGTTGAGTAAAAGTGTAAGGATTGTATAGGTTCATAGGTTGGTACTAGGCTATCGGCCTTAGGGCCTTTACAAGCCTAGCCATAATAATTCCCAGGATATTTCATCCCACACTATTTACTTCCATGGACCCCTGTCTAGCAGGGTGACTGACGTGATCCCCAGGGTGAATTTCCTTTCTCCCATCCAATCATCAAGGTTCCTTTTGAAGAGGGCCAAAGAGGCGCTCTGCTTGACATGTATGGGCAGTCTGTTCCAGAGTCTGGGGAGTCTCTGGGTCAGGAACGTATCCCTCCAGCATGTTTTGTTTATTGTGATGACAAGGTTTAGATCCCTGGAGCATGTGGCTCTGAGGGATTGGGATTTCTTTAAGTGTAGCATGTCCAACAGCTCTGGGTTTGACATGGCCTTGTATGTTAAGCAGAGATCGCCTCTGAGTGGACGATATGCGACAGAGTATAGCTGGAGTTTTTAAAAGTGGTCTGCATAGGAGCATCTGCTTTAGCCCTGTGATTCTTTTAGTGAGGTATTTCTGCGGCCTTTCCAGTTGCTGCAGATGTCTTGAGAGGTACATACCAAACGGGATGTTGTATTCTATAATGGGTCTAATGAGGGATGAGTACAGTGGGACAATGACCTCCTTTTTTTCTGGATGAAAAGCCCTTAGTGATGAGGTGTACCACATAAAGGATTTCCTGACTGTTGCGGCGATGTAGTTATTGAAGGTGAGACCACTGTCCACATGTGTCCCTAAGTCTCTTATCACACTTTCGGTGTTTAGTGTACTGCCACCTATGTGGTAATGCACGGATACATGTTTTTTCCCAAAGGGGATAACTATACATTTCTTGGCATAGAGCTTGAGCTCATGGCTGGTACAGAGCCAGATCCAGCATTAAGCAACCTAGGCAGTTGCCTAGGACCCTCTGGCTAGAATGCGGCCTCTGCTAGCTGACAGGAGGCATGTTAGCAAGGGGGCTGTCACATTTACTTTTTTAATTTAAAACATTCAATATTTTTAAGGCTCTGAAATGTTAATAAGCTGCTTCTTGTAGCCCTAGGTCCACGGTTTGATTACTTCCATCTCCATTTGCCTGCTGTGTGTCTCCAATGAAGTCATGTAACTGGGCAATACTCCTGTGTCTCTTGTGGAAAGGGACATTTGTGTCCAGTGGGCTTATTTGGTTACCAAATTAATATAATAAATGTAGATTGATAACCACTGAGTCAACCAATTCCATATTTTGTAAATGGCAAAGAAGACTAGAAAAATGTAATATGTCAGACTTGTATGCAATGTGACCATAACAGTTTTCTGTTGTTACCAAAGTGCGGCTCCAATCTAAGGAGGCTGCAACTGGAAGTGTCCTGGAAGTTTAAGGATACACATTTTAGCAAGGAAGACAGCAAAAGCCTGCCCATAACTTTATTACAAAACTGAAAAATACTAACTTAATGCTGGCAAACATTCCTATATATTTGTACATTTATCTAAGCTAAGAATGTATAATCAGCATTTAGTATTACTAGGTTCCTGCATTTCAGTAGTGATGCTCTGTCATACTTCTTATGAATTATACATAAGAGACTCTCTGTCTAGTGAGATGTTCACTCATTTATGGATAGTTATTGGTCGCTTACAACACATGGAAAACATTATTTTATATAAATCACAAAAAGTGGCATACATGGTAATCACATGCAAACATGAGGTAAGGAGGCCTTTGACTACTGTGACTTGGGTAATGCCAAAGATTGCAAAACGTTTGACCATCCCAGACCATTCAATGCAGTACACTGTATGAGTCAAGAAATAAATACCACAGGGGAGGAGCAAGTTTCCCTGAATATCTGGATGAAACATGGGTATACATATCTGCAACATTCCTTCACAGCTCCTTTGTGCCACAGGGAAAAACACAGGTACCCTTGAATATCCAGATGAAACATGGGTATATATATCTGCAGCATTCCATCACAGCTCATTTGCAGATGGGCAGTGGTTGATTGATGTTTATCACTGCAATGTTTACCCTTATATAGCTTTCATGAGCTGGAAAAGACATTGGCATACTAGCCAATGTATCTCCTTTGTCTGAAAGAATTAGAATAACTTAACTCTCTTATCCTGCAACTATATAGCCAAATCGGTTCAGAACAGTCACTTTTCCAGATTTTTCAGATAGAGACAGTGAAGCCCTTTGATCCCCATGTTTCTGCAAATTTATTATTGTGGTACAATAGGCCTGAGCCAAAGCCATGTTCATCTTCTTTTGGTTGTTCCCATTAGGGGTTGCCACAGTGGATCATCTGTTTCCATTTCTTCCTGTCCTCTGCGTCTTGCTCTGTCACACCAACCACCTGCATGCCCACTTTCACCACATCCATAAATGTTATCTTAGGCCTTCCTTTTTTCCTGTTACCTGGCAGCTCCATCCTTAGTATCCTTTTCCCAATATACCCAGCATACCTCCTCAGCTTGTCCAAACCAATGCAATTGCACCTCTCTGGCTTTGTCTCCAAACCATCCAACCAGAGCTGATCATTGATATACTCCTACCTCCACTTAAATGCATCTGTCACTCCTACCACAGACCTCACCACTGTCTCACTTCCCTTGTACATATCCTGTACCACTCTTACATTCTTGTCTGCTACTCCTGACTTCCCCATACAATACCACATCTCTTCTTTTGGCACAGTCATATGCTTTCTCTAAGTCTACAAAGACACAATGCAGCTCCTTCTGACCTTCTCTATATTTCTCCATCAACATTCTCAGAGCAAACATTGCATCTGTAGTGCTCTTTCTTGGCATGAAACCATACTGCTGCTCACTAATCATCACCTACCTTCATAACCTAGCTTCCACTACTCATAAGCTCATGCAGTGACTGCTCATTTTTATCCCTTTGTAGTTACTATAGCTCTGCACATCACCTTTATTCTTAAAAATCAGTACCAAAACACTTCTTCTCCACTCCTCAGGCATCTTCTCACTTTTCAAGATTTCATTAAACAATTTGGTTAAAAACTCCACTGCCATTTCACCTAAACTCCTCCATGCTTCCACAGGTATGTCATCTGGACAAACAGCCTTTCCATTCTTCATCCTCTTCATAGCTGTACCTACTTCCCCCTTGCTGATCCTTTGCACTTCCTGATTCATTTTCCCCACATCATCCAATCTTTCTTCTCTCTCTCTTTCTCTCTCTCTTTCTGTCTCATTTTATTCATTCATCAACCCCTCAAAGTACTCTCCATCTGCTTTACACCCTCACCTCACTTGTGAGTATGTTTCCTTCATTATTCTTTATTACTCTTACCTGCTGCACATCTTTCCCAGCTCAGTCCCTTTGTCTAATCAATCGATACAGGTCCTTTTCTCCCTTCTTAGTGTTCAACCTTTCATACAACTCTCCATATGCCTTATCCTTAGCCTTTGCCACCTCTCTCTTTGCCATATGCCTTTTCTCCTTATATTCCTGACCAAAGCCATGTTATGTCTCCTCAAAGTAAGAACCTGGATTTAAAATCGAAACTCCAGCCCTTCGTGATGGAAAATAAGCCTACTCAGGAGACTGTGTCTATGCAATCGCTATGGACCATTTTCAAGACTGCCTGAACCCAAGTTAATTCTAGTAGCCATTCTGCATTCCCTGCTTAGCATTATAAGGTTGGTTCTGAGGTCTCCAAACCTTTGAGTCAATTCCCATTTTCTTCTCAGGCTGCCTGTTTGACATATCGACCCTGAATGAACATGATTTACTTACTCATTCGCTGAGAAATAAGTTATACTACACAGAAACAGTAACATTTTGCAAACTAAGGAATGCAAACTCTGGACTTTGCATTCTGCTTTTATTCTATGTTCCTGATCTAACCTCACTAATACTGGGTACTTCTAGGCAGCAGTCAGATGACTCAACAGACATTAGCTGATTGCAAGAATAATGCAGATGATCTTAGTGAAACATTTGCAGGCCTCAGTGAGGTTGAATGAGTACAGACTAAGTGTCCTAACCATTCCTTTTATGGAGTTGTTTGAAACTTGTGCTTCCTTTATTGAAAGCAGCAACATTTGTAAAGGGAAGTGTGAACTGAATAGGTCAAAGCATTAAGGAGGCAGTTTTATGGATTTTAATCCAGCCAGAGTTTTCACAGTTTTATAACTTCCTTGTAATTATGTAGTCAGTTTGTTTACAAAATGCTACTTCCACTACTCCATAGAATGTCATGTATCTGTGTTTGCTTTAGCATTAATAGTATCATAATCTAAGTGATTAATCTAATCAAATTAGTGAAAGACAGCCAAATATCTTAGCCATTTATTTTCCCTTTTACCCATGGATTTCTATTTCAGGAAAAAAATATTTAAAACAATGAATAGCTGCTGCAAACTGAAACACTCCCTGTAAAATGTATATCTGGCTTTTTTAAAAATCTCACATTTTTGTCATAGAGATTATTTTATTTATTTAACAATGGTATGTACTTCAATTTCTCCTTTGTAATAGACAGTCAAGGGTCACACAACAGAACAACTGTCAGATAAAATAAAAATATGATATTAGTCTCTTCAATTTATTTTTTTTATATATTTAATTTTTATTGTTTTTGATAGTCTGTATTTACAATACAACAATGCAACAGAAGTAATATACAGATTACTGCAAACAAAAAACAAGTGCTCACCATACAAAAAACATTTAAAAAGAAAATCACAATCTTATTATGTTAAGGTGGGGTGATACCCCTAATTAAGAAAAGAAATATACTTCCAAAAACAGATTATTGTATAGCATCATTTTTGTATATGATTTGGTATGGAAAACAAAATTGTTGAGTGTCGAGAAGGGTTGGTGAGACTTGTGAATTATGTACAATTTACACTATTGACAGTGTTGGACCCATATAGTAGGTGCAATTTATTACCACTCATACTTACATAACAGCTGAGTTATTTATGTAATTGGATTATGAAGATTAATATGGTCTACTGATATTTGAGTATTATCTAGGGGGTTTGTTTATTTGCTAGAATTGTGCCCAGTAGGGAGTTCCAATATACTTGAAAATAAGTTCTTTTTTTATGCTTTTAGTAGCTAATTTGTGAGCGGTAATATTGCCATACTTTTAAAGTTTTCTCATGAGATTCTGGTGTTGTTTACCCAATTTTTAGTTATGTAGAATTTGAGTAGGGCACATATTGAAATTAAAATATGTTTACGGATTCCCTTGATTGAACTTGGGATTATGTGTAAAATAGTAGTTTCCCAGGAAAGGTGGTTTTTCGTACCCTATTTTTTCAAGTTGTGCTCTTAAAGAGCACCAAAGCTTAAAAATATTTTTGCAACTCCAAAATATATAGAGAATGTTAACATTTGCTTGGGAGCATAAAGGACATAGTGATTCTTTCCTATAGCCAAATGTTTTAAGGACAGCTGCAGTGTAATAGGCATTATTGTTAATCATAATTGGTGTGTATATTAGGTTTTTAAAAGGGGTTAGTTTTAAAGTTTTTAATTTGGGATTATGTGTAAAATAGTAGTTTCCCAGGAAAAGGTGTTTTTTTCGTACCCTATTTTTTCAAGTTGCTTTCTTAAAGAGCACCAAAGCTTAAAAATATTTTTGCAGCTCCAAAATATATAGAGAATGTTAACATTTGCTTGGGAGCATAAAGGACATAGTGATTCTTTTCTATAGCCCAATTTTTTAAGGACAGCTGCAGTGTAATAGGCATTATTGTTAATCATAATTGGTGTGTATATTAGGTTTTTAAAAGGGGTTAGTATTAAAGTATTGATTACGGCTTCTTGTTTTTGTTCTGTTGTGATATTTTTATTTGTGTCTTCCCAGTATTTTGAGTGTAATAATGTAGATTGGTGTTTAATTCCACTTATTAGTTTGTAAGAATTTGAGATCATTTTCTTTCTTGCAGATAATGATTTGATTATACTTTGGGTTATTTCTATTTTTTTGTGTAGCTGTTTTATAATTGGGATATTTCATTTTAATTAAGGATATAATCTGTCTAAGTATAGAGTCATAACTACGTGGCACTTTTAGTTGGGATCTTAAGCAAATGAAAATTCATTATATTGCAGGATATGCCGTACAGATATACCTTTGATTAGTGGGAATAATTTAAGATCAATCATTTTATTATTGAGTTTTATATCTGGGTTCATATGGATGGGTTGTAGCATATTTAGTGTATTTTGTAGACTGAGAAATGCAAATAAAGACTGGAAAGCTATTATTCTGTTTTTAATTACTGGGTGTATTTTGTTGAAGAGTTTGTGATTGGAATTGTGAAAGAGAATAGCTTTGGGGTTTATGTTTAAAGAATATAATTGGTTGTGCCATATTTTAACCCAGGTAGGGGACCATATGTTTTTGGTACCATCGTATTCTGATATCTGAATTAGCCAGTTTGCTTTTATTATGTGATAATACATATTGAAGTCTGGAAGACCTAAACCTGTGTGAGTTTTTGGTAACAGTTTCTTGTTGTTTTTGGATACCATAAGAATTTAGAGAGGGCTTTTTCCATTGATGTGAAGAATTTTTTTTTTGAATTTTTAAACTGCTAGAGTTTAGTTAGAATATAATTTTGGGAAGGACGTTAATTTTGATAATGGCCGCTTTGGACAGGAGGGATACGTTTATGTTTTCCCATCTTGAAAGGTCTTGTTTGATTTTTTCCCATGTTTTTTGAAGGTTTGTTTTGAGCAGTTCTTTGTAAGTATGGGAACATTTATGCCTAGATATTTTATTATATAATTGAAAGGTATGCCAGCTGCGGGAAAACAGGTTGCTTTGTGTTTACATGGATTTAGAGGAAAAATAAAGGATTTTTGGGGGGTCATTTTGTAGTTTGCTGTTTTTAGAGAAGTGTTCAGTTGAGGTTAGTATTTTATGCAGATCCGTGTTAGGGAGCTCAAAGTAGATATTCAGATCCCCAGCAAAAGCCGAATATTTCACAATTGTGTTATAGACAATGGGGTTGTGGTGATAAGTTTTTTTGGTAATATGGAGCAATAGTGGCTCTAAGTATAGGTTAAAAAAGAATGGTGACAGGGGACAGCCTTGTCGGGTTCCATTTGTTATCTTTATGGGTTGGGAGTATGTTCTATTTATGAAAAGTGTGGTAGTGGCATTATTATAAAGCATTTTTATGATCTTTTTTAAAAGATTGAGGAAAATTAAAATGTGACATAGTTAGGAATAGAAAGTCTAGGTCTACATTCTCGAAAGCCTTAGAGGCATCAATTGTAAGGGCATATTTTGGGTGCTTGCCTTTCACTAAGAGAGTTATTATGGTATCTAAAGTAAGAGTATTATCACATAGTTGTCTTTGTTTCATAAATCCTAATTGTTCTGGGGAGATGATTTTATCAAGGGTTTTTTGTAGTCTATTTGCCAATATTAAAGTCAAAATTTTGATGTTGAAGTTAACGAGGGCTATAGGTCTGTAGTTGAGAGGGCTGAGTTTGTCAAAGTTAGGTTTTAGTATCAAGATCGTCTTTGAGTTAAGTATTTCTCAGAAATGCCATGTTTTAGGATGTAATTATATATTTTTTAGTAAGATTGGAGATAGTATGTGGCTGAAATTTATGTAGAACATTGCAGAAAATGCATCTGGGCCTGGAGAGTTGTTTATTTTTACTTTTTTGATTCCTATTTTAATTTTGTTAGCTGATATTGGACTTGCCAATAAGTTATAGACGAGGAATTGTAAGCTATTTAAGAAATGTTCTTGTATGTTAGATATATGATGTTGTTTTGCAGGGTTACATATGTTATTGTAGATATCCCAGAAGGAGTTGATTATATCACAGTTATTGTACATAGTTTTCTTCTTGTAATTTATTTCTGGTATATTTTGAAGGCATTTTTTATATGTATCATGTTGGCTAGAGCTTTGGAAGGGGTTTGGAACCATTCTGAGTATTTATAAAGGAGTTTTAATTCACTTAGCGATTGTTTTTGTAGTTGTAATGAATAAAGTTTTTTTTTTAATTTTGTAAAGTTTTCCCTCTATTTCTTGTGAGTGTTGGGACTGGAGTTGTTATTCGATGTTGTTGTATTGAGTTTCAAGTGAGCAAGTTTGTTTTTGTTCTTGTTTTTTGTATAGGGATGCTTTCTGGATTAGGATACCTCTTATTGCAGTCTTACTGGCTGCCCATTGTATATCTAATGAGATTTGAGCCTGAGATATGTCTTGTTCTAGTTGAGTTATTATTTTCCCAATCTCCTCCACCACCTCCTTTTGGTTTAGAATAAATTTATCAATTATTAGAATCACAATAAAAAGAAATCTGGTAAATTGGGTTAATTGTTAGTGTGATTCTAGAATGGTCTGAAGTTACTCTTGTATTAAGCTCATAACTTAGGATTTGTTTGGAAAAAGTGGAGGAAACTAGGAAAAAGTCTCTTCTAGACCAGACTTTGAATGGTGCTGTGAAGAAAGTGTATTTGTTAACTGATCTGTCATGGTCAACATTTAAGTAAGGGTCAATAAGATTAAAGTTTTGTGTAAGGTCATTTAAGGTGGAGGTGATTTGAGCCGGTTGTCTTTGTTTTTGTTAGAGCTAACTCTTAGCGGGTTAGTTAGACAATTCCAATTGCCCCAATAATAAAAGAAAACCTGGGAAAATTTATGAGTAGATTGTATAATTCATATATAAAAAGTTGTTGGTTAGAGCAGGGACCATAAACATTCAAAAAGAGAATATTATTTTTTGTTGTGGGTGTGAGCTAATGAAAAGGCACTACCTACCATTTATGCCATAGTTACTATTGGTTATAACACCAGGGAAGGATTCTTTAATTATTGGTACCATCTACCATTTATGTCATACTTACTATTGGTTATAACTCCCGGGAAGGATTCTTTAATTATTGGTACCATCTACCATTTATGTCATACTTACTATTGGTTATAACTCCTGGGAAGGATTCTTTAATTATTGCTACCATCTACCATTTGTGTCATACTTACTATTGGTTATAACTCCCGGGAAGTATTCTTTAATTATTGGCACTATTTGCTATTTATGTCATACTTACTATTGGTTATAACTCCCGGGAAGGATTTTTTAATTATTACTACCATGTACCATTTATGTCATACCTACTATTGGTTATAATAGCTGGGAAGGATTCTTTAATTATTGGTACCATCTACCATTTATGTCAAACTTACTATTGGTTATAGCTCCCGCGAAGGATTCTTTAATTATTGGTATCATCTACCATTTATGTCATACTTACTATTGGTTATAGCTCCCGCGAAGGATTCTTTAATTATTGGTACCATCTACCATTTATGTCATACTTACTATTGGTTATAACTCCCAGGAAGGATTCTTTAATTATTGGTACCATCTACCATTTATGTCATACTTACTATTGGTTATAACACCTGGGAAGGATTCTTTAATTATTGGTACCATCTACCATTTATGTCATACTTACTATTGGTTATAGCTCCCATGAAGGATTCTTTAATTATTGGTACCATCTACCATTTATGTCATACTTACTATTGGTTATAACACCAGGGAAGGATTCTTTAATTATTGGTACCATCTACCATTTATGTCATACTTACTATTGGTTATGACACCAGGGAAGGATTCTTTAATTATTAGTACCATCTACCATTTATGTCATACTTACTATTGGTTATAATAGCCGGGAAGGATTCTTTAATTATTGGTACCATCTACCATTTATGTCATACTTACTATTGGTTATAGCTCCCGCGAAGGATTCCTTAATTATTGGTACCATCTATCATTTATGTCATACTTACTATTGGTTATAGCTCCCGTGAAGGATTCTTTAATTATTGGTATCATCTACCATTTATGTCATACTTACTATTGGTTATAGCTCCCGCAAAGGATTCTTTAATTATTGGTACCATCTACCATTTATGTCATACTTACTATTGGTTATAACTCCTGGGAAGGATTCTTTAATTATTGGTACCATCTACCATTTATGTCATACTTACTATTGGTTATAACTCCCGGGAAGGATTCTTTAGTTATTGGTACCATCTACCATTTATGTCATACATACTATTGGTTATAACTCCCAAGAAGGATTCTTTAATTATTGGTACCATTTTCCATTTATGTCATACTTACTATTGGTTATAACTCCCGGGAAGGATTCTTTAATTATTGGTACCATCTACCATTTATGTCATACTTACTATTGGTTATAACTCCCGAGAAGGATTATTTAATTATTGGTACCATATACCATTTATGTCATACATACTATTGGTTATAAATCCTGGGAAGGATTCTTTAATTATTGGTACCATCTACCATTTATGTCATACTTACTATTGGTTATAACTCCCGGGAAGGATTCTTTAATTATTGGCACCATATATCATTTATGTCATACTTACTATTGGTTATAACTCCCGGGAAGGATTCTTTAATTATTGGTACCATCTACCATTTATGTCATACTTACTATTGGTTATAACTCCCGGGAAGGATTCTTTAATTATTGGTACCATCTACCTTTTATGTCATACTTACTATTGGTTATAACTCCTGGGAAGGATTCTTTAATTATTGGTACCATCTACCATTTGTGTCATACTTACTATTGGTTATAACTCCAGGGAAGGATTCTTTAATTATTGGTACCATCTACCATTTATGTCATACTTACTATTGGTTATAGCTCCTGGGAAGGACTCTTTAATTATTGGTACCATCTGCCATTTATGTCATACTTACTATTGGTTATAACACCAGGGAAGGATTCTTTAATTATTGGTACCATCTACCATTTATGTCATACTTACTATTGGTTATAACTCCCGGGAAGGATTCTTTAATTATTGGCACCATCTACCATTTATGTCATACTTACTATTGGTTATAATCATAATCACATTAGATAGAATCACATTAGAGAACCACGACAGATTGCTGCTCGCTATATTTTTATCTGTGGCTGCATAACTGTCTGGGTTTTTGTTTTCTAATGTTCTTCCAATTGGCTCAGTATCTGCATATACTAAGTAGTGGTTCAGGACATTGTCCTGCATGTGGTAGGTATTTGCACAGTGTGTTTTTTATACTCTTTATAATATATATTTACCATCTCAGAAGTGCTTACTCCTTTCTGTACTCTACTTTTCTAGACCTAACACCACTCTTAAGTATTCAACTGCGGTACCACCTTTAACATTCTTATAAGAGAAGCGCAGTCCAGGTCTGAACTGTCTGCAAACAGCTACAGTTAACTTTGAGTATGTGTCTACCTGTTTGAGCCATTCTTCATTTTCCCCCTAGAGAGCACTGTGCTTTGGCTGTAAGCAGCCCCCCCACCACCACCGCCACCACACACATCTTCCACTTTCTCTTATTCCCTTCTGTTAGCAAATAGTATCCATAATTGATCAATACTGTGTGTTTGTTAATTTAAACTATGACCACAGTAGCCTACTGATACAAGATTAACCTGTTTTTCCACCTGAGAAATAAAGAAAAGACTTACAGTTTCAGAGCAGTCCTTGGTCAATTGTGATTGTTTCTTAACGCATACTTGTCTTGCTTTGTGATTGTTTCCAGCCCCTCATACAAGACCCTAACAGGGTCTCTACCCGCTTTGCTCCCCACCCTGCCCCCTATTCCCTCCCGCCCCCAGTGGTCCCACCTTTATTGCACTCAAACCCCTCCCATCTTTCCAATAGCCAACCGCAGCGCTATCCCAACATGACCTCCTCCATATTCCCTCTACTTTCACACCTCCTCAACTGACATGTACAAGCATACCTTTCCTTTGCTCACTGCATCCACTCTCCTTGCATATCTTACATCCTACCAAAGCTCCATCATTCCCCCACTTAACCACTACCACTGTACTACTGCTCACACCACCACCCATGTCTCACCCATACTCAGCTCCCCTCCCACCAGCTCAAGAACCACCCCTATGCACCCCCCACATATTTTACCAACTATATTACTCAAATGTAAAGCATCCCTACAACTTAACATAGTAACCCTCCCACCATACCTATTACCCACAGAGCACAATCATAAAGTTTCCATTATAAACAAACACATTCAAAAACTGAGAAAACTAATAATCTCATGCATATCAAAACTAGCCCTAAGTGGAGACATCCACCCCAACCCTGGCCCTACCATCTCAACCCCAATCCTCATAATCAGACTAGAAACCACAACTTCTCCCATATTACAGCCAATAGAAAGCCAAGTGACTTCCTTCTACTAAGCTTCAAATATTAGAAGTATATCCAACAAAGTCCATGAACTCCATGCCACCATTGACTTATACTTCCCAGATATTGTCATCCTGACAGAAACCTGGCTAAAACCTCACATTACCAGTGAGCAAATACTCCCTACAGGTTACGGCATACTAAGAGTAGACCGGCTAAACAAAAGGAGGTGGTGTAGCTATAATATTTAAACAGCATCTAAACATCCAGATCTTAAAATCATCAGCTCCACAAATAGGCAATGAAGAAATAATATATACCAACCTCAAAATTAACCAAAACAAAACCATCAACATAATTGGATGCTACTTCCCACCTGGCCAAAACATCCCTCCACTAGAAAACCTCCTCAGCTGGTCTTCCCACCATCTCCCCCAAGAAACTATCATCTTAGGTGATTTCAATATTGACTGGCAATCCTGTTCTGGCAACAATCCAACCCATCATCTACACCTTCATGGCTTCACCCAACTAGTCCAGTCACCAACAAGGATAAATAAAAACTCCAGCAAGCACACTACCCTGGATTGGATACTAGTCAGTAAGAACCCCCAGTCATATATAACAGGCTGCTTATCAGATAGCCTCAGTGATCACTTCCCAACATTCCTACTCAAAAAATACATGTACCAAGCTAAACCTGTCATCTATCATCAACACGTAAAAAATAAACTTTAACCCACTCACATTCATCTCATCTCTCAAAGAATGTAACTGGCATGCTCTAAAGTACCTCAGTCTAGATGGCCTGTTGAATTTTTAATACTACCTTCCTGAACATCCTTAATTACCATGCCCCATAAGATTTTCCAGAACCAAAGCGCAACCCTCCCCATGGCTACAGAAAACCACTAAGTCAGAAATGAAAACAGAGATAAAGCCTGGGAGCACTGGCGCAAAACCAAAACCCCGTGAGCTAGACAAACATTCCTAGAACTACACAATAGAGTCAAAGCTAATAAAACAGGACAAATTCCAATACTACCAGTCTGCCCTAGACTCCTCACAACACAGCCCCAAACAATTCTGGTCCTCCATAAACTCCATCCTCCACCCAGGTAAAGTCAGTACCTCCTCCTAACATCCCTCACTCCTCAGAAAATATTGCTACCTCATTCAACACACACTTCACCCAAACCATACTATCACTAGCTAAACAACACAACCCCTCCTCCAACCCACACCTTCAACTAGTAATCTCCCCACTGCCTTCTCTTTTTCTCCTGTAACTACCTCCAACATAAAAGAACTCTTAACTAAACTTAAACCCACTAAATTAGCAGCAGACAACCTCCCAAGTGAATACCTACAAATCGCAGCTGATGCTCTGGCCTACCCAGTATCCATCTTGATTAACCGATCTCTGTCAGAAAGTTACATTCCCACATTGTGGAAAGTCTCACATATAATTCCCCTCCACAAAGGCGGACCATCCATGAACTAACCACCACCGCCCCATAGCTATTCTCTCTCCACTCTCCAAAATACTAGAGAGATGCATACACTCTCAGGTCTCAGACTACCTCCTTACTAACAACCTCCTTTCCAGTACTCAGCATGGTTACTGACCAAACCATAGCACCACCACTGCCTTACTCTCCTTTACTAACACTATTCTTCAGCATAAAAACAATGGCTATCTCTCCTCTGCTACTTTCCTAGACCTATCTAAAGCATTTGACATGGTCCCACACAAACAACTTATCTCTGTCCACAATAACCTATCCTTCTCACAATCAGTCACCAACTGGTTTCATAGTTACCTGTCTGACCACCAACAATCCGTTGCATGGCAGAATGACATATCTCCCCAACTACCTGTCTCCATAGGGGTTCCCCAAGGATCCATCCTTGGACTCCTACTTTTCTCTGTTTACACCAATCATCTAGCCTCTGCCACCAAACATGGCACACTCATCCAATACACAGATGACTCAACCATCATCTGCTCAGCCCAGTCCCTACCCAAACTGCAAAAAGTCACACAGGAAGCCTTTTCCTCTGTTGAAACATGGTTATCCGATGCCCAATTAATACTCAACCCAAACAAAACTAAACTACTCATCTTCCAACCCACCAAACATACTCAAAACAGCTCTCACTTTAACATCACAGCAAAAGACAACACCACTATATACCCAACTGAACACAATTAAATTGCTAGGAGGAAATAGACAATAAACTAAAATTTGACATTCACATATCCATGACCATGAAAAGTCCACAAAAACTAGAGCATTATACAGAAATAAACAATTTCTCACCAAAGCAGCAAAAGATTTCAATAGCAAATTCCCACCTTATCTCCACCCTACTTTATGCCTCTCCAGTATATACCAACCTAAGGCAATGTGATCTAAACAAGCTAGGAAAAAAAAAT
>NC_056732.1:1726500893-1726524704 GCF_019279795.1 Protopterus annectens
CAAATCCTGACCCTTAACCCGACTTCCTCATACAATACCACAACTCCTGTCTAGGCACCCTGTCATATGCTTTCTCTAAGTCTACAAAAACACAGTGCAATTACTTCTGACCTTCTCAGAGCAAACATTGCATATGTAGTGCTCTTTCCTGGCATGAAACCATACTGTTGATCACTAATCATCATGACCCTTCGTAACCTAGCTAGCACTACTCTTTCCCATACCTTCATGCTGTGACTGATCAATTTAATCCCTCTGTAGTTGCTACAGCTCTGCACATCACCCTTATTTTTAAAAATAGGTACCAAAACACTTTTTCTCCACTCATCAGGCATCCTCTCACTTTCCAAGATTTCATTAAACAATCTGGTTAAAAACTCCACTGCCATTTCACCTAAACACCTCCATGCTTCCACAGGTATGTCATCTGGACCAACAGCCTTTCCATTCTTCATCCTCTTCATAGCTGTCCTTACTTCCTCCTTGCTAATCTGTTTCACTTCCTGATTCACTATCCCCACATCATCCAACCTTCTCTCTCTCTCATTCTCTTCATTTATCACCCCTTCAATGTACTCTTTCCATCTCCTCAACACACTCTCCTCACTTGTGAGTAGGTTTCCCTCACTATCCTTTATCACCCTTAACTGCTGCACATCTTTCCCAACTCTGTCCCTCTGTCTAACCAATCGGTACAGGTCCTTTTCTCCTTCTTTAGTGTCCAATCTCTCATACAACTCTCCATATGCCTTATCCTTAGCCTTTGCCACCTCTCTCTTTGCCATGCGTCTCATCTTATACTTATGTCTACTTTCTTCATCTCTTTGACAATCTCACTTCTTCACCTGCCTCTTCCTCAGTATACTCTCGTGTACTTCCTCATTCCACCACCAGGTCTCCTTGTCCTCCTTCCTCTGTCCAGATGTCACACCAAGCACCTTCCTAGCAGTCTCCCTTACTAGCTCTGCTGTAGTTACCCAGCTATTCAGAAACTCTTCACTGCATCCCAGTGCCTGTCTTAACTCTTCCCTGAACTCCACCGCACAATCACCCTTTTAACTTCCACTATTTAATCCTTGGCACTGCTTTCACACTCCTCCTCTTCTTGATCACCAACGTCATCCTACAGACCACCATTCTATGCTGCTTAACTACACTTTCCCCTATCATCACTTTAGTCTCCAGTCTCCTTCAGACTGGCCCTCCTACATGGTATATAATCCACCTGTGTGCATCTTCCTCCACTCTTGTATGTCACCCTATGCTCCTCCCTCTTCTTAAAATACATATTCACCACAGCCATGTCCATCCTTTTCGCAAAGTCCACAATCATCTGACCTTCTGCATTCCTCTCCTTAACACCATACCTACCCATCACTTCCTCATCCCCTGTGCTCACTTCAACAACATGCCCATTGAGGTCCACTCCAATCACTAGTCTCTCACCCTTGGGTACACTCACCACCACTTCATCCAACTCACTCCAAAATTTTTCTTTCTCATCCATCGCACACCGAACTTGTGGAGCATATGCACTAACATTCAACATTACACCATCAATTTCAAGCTTCATAAACATCACTCTATCAGACAGTCTCTTCACCTCCAAAACACTCTTGGCATACTGTTCCTTTAGGATAACCCCTACCCCATTTCTCCTGCCATCCGCACCATGATAGAACAATTTGAACTCACCTTCTACAAACCTGGCCTTACTTCCCTTCCATCTGGTCTCTTGCATGCACAATATATCAACCTTCCTTCTCTCCATCATATCAGCTAGCTCTCTCCCTATACCAGTCATACTGCCAACATTCAAAGTTCCTACCCTCACTACTACACTCCTAGCCTTCCTCCTCTCGTCCTGCCTTCGGCCATGCCTTCCCCCTCATCTTCTCCTTCGGCCAACAGTAGCCCAATTTCCACCAGCACCCTGTTGGCTAGCAGTACTGGTGGCAGTCATTGTTAACCCAGACCACGACCAATCTGGTATGGAAATACAAAATGTTCTCTGCATAAGTAATTTGGCAGTGGTTTTACGCCGGATGCCCTTCCTGACGCAACCCTCCCCATTTATCCCGGCTTGGAACCGGCACAAAGAAATGCACTGGCTTGTGCATCCCCAGTGGCTGGGCTGTCTTTGGCATTTCCAATGAGAATGGAAATAATATTGATGAACAGAATACTGATCCAGTTGGGTCTATGTTATAACAGCGAACGATCAAAAGATCGAAATCTGTTATATTAAACCCAAAACAGCAAAAACATAAATCAGCGAACTACCAGAACAGCGAATTTTTTCCCAGGGAAAAAATTTGCTGTTCCCAAACAACAAAAAAAAAAATACACTAAACACACCCCCCCATACTTAAATATACCAACTCTGAGATCGCACTACAGTGCCGAAAATGGCAAAGTGTCGGAAGCAGCCAAGCGAATTCTTTCCCAGGGAAAGAATTTGCTTAAAAGCCGCTTCATCATTTTGCATTTTCAACATTTGCAGTTCGACCAAGACACATTTGATAGAATGCATCTTCAGTCTTCTGATAGGAACCCAGTCCAGTTGACTACTGCAATCTGGTTTTCAATAAACTAGGAAAGAGTATGAAACCATTACAAACAAATATCTGGCACCTTAAGCTTTTTAAAGCTTACCAAAGCAAAGATGTTACACCTAGAGGTTTTAGGGTTAAAATACGATCCCTTGTGGGCAAGATGGCTGATTTGTTGTTACAGGAGTGGAGTCTTGTTCAACAGAATGCATCCAGTCATTTGTCCGCATTTTAAGTTCATATTATGAATGGACGATAGATGGGAATATCGAAGATGTTAAGAATTTGTGTGGGGAATTGAAAATGTATGAGAGTCAACCTCAATATTTTGTCTGCCTCAACAAGCTCACAAGGGAGCTATATATTTTTGAGAAGCAAATTAAAGAAAGAAAATATGGAAGTTCAGCAGGGATTTGACTGATTATCAAAGGGGCAAATCCTTTGATGCTCAGAAAATTGTTAGGTTTTCTGTGACCAACAAACCTACGGGGGACCAATAGAAAGAGATCCAGGTCTATTCTCAGGAAAACAGTGAATACATATAGCAGTACATCTGCTGATGTGTCTTCAGCTATGGACACAGAGTGTGCTAACATAGAAGATTCACCTGACCCAAAGAACCAGCATAGTTCAGACCACCATTTAGACATGGCAGGAGGAGGAGTGGGAGAAAACACAAAAATAAACACAGTGGACGGTCTGCTTCAGACTCTAATGTTCCAGTAGTGAATGTTGATTATAATATTCTAAACATTTCCAGTGTTGAGATTAACTCTGAACAAAAACAACTTCTTAATAAAGGCTTAAATTATGTTGCAGGCTTTTTTCTGGATGAAACTAGCATGGTTACTGATGTACATGATTTTTGTCATAGACTGAATCTAAGACTGTTTTTTTAGTTCCAGAGATGTCTCTCAAAGATCGACTGACTTTAAATTTCTAAAATCTGATTTTATGCCTCCTATGAATAAGCACGTGTCTATATTCCAACAGGCTGTGCTCAGGCATATTAATTTTGGATTGGGTCAATATACCCCACTTGGTCATAATCTTATGGTTGGGGAACGACATGCCTTATATGAACTTAAGAATAACAAAAATATTGTGATATTGCCAGCTGATAAGGGAGGGGAGATGGTCATTATGAATATGATGTAACAGTTATCAGAAATTGTGATTACACTCAGAACTCAGGTGTTTTGCAAGTATCCCCAGTATAACAATCTGCTCTTTGCCATGAGTATGCATCCAAACCACACCATCCGCAACATCCCGAAGTCCCAATTCTTACATATAAAAATAATTTTTTCAACACCGGAGGATTATGTTACATCTCAACAAGATCTTATCAATAGATTTAGAGTTAGGGGTTATAAACAACATGATATTATATCAGCTAGTAATTGGGCTTCAGATTTGGACAGAATGCAGTTATTAGATTACAAAGACAAAACACAAAGGACAGTCTGATAATATTAGATTTGTAACTACATATGGGCGTAACATAAATTTGATTCGGAGGGTTATTTCTAAACACTGGAGCATAATAATGGCCAGTGATGAATTGCATCATGCTCTTGGTCCCCATTGTCGGTTTTCATATAGGAGAGGAAATACATTGGGATCACATTTTTCCCACTTTAAATGTACCAGCACAGGAGGTGCAGTCTATCATCAGATAACCATCACTGGGGATAAATTTCTGGGCACCTTTACTTGTGGCCACTTTTCCTTGTGTCAATATATATTCAAGTCTAAGCAAATCATCAGTAAGAACATGAGTCAGGTTTTTGATATTGGATTCTTTGGGAACTGTGGAAATGACTGGGTAATATATTTAGTGACATGTACCTGTTCGGCTTTTATATAGGCCAGACATCATGTCCCTTGCATCTTCGTATGTCAGAGCATCAGAGTGATATACGTAACAAGCGATTGACAAATGCATTATACAGACATTGCACTAATCACTGTACTGCACAGTTCTACTTTATGATTATAGATAGGATTCATGGTAATAGAAGTAACAGGCAGGGTTGGCATTCGATTCTAAATAAAAAAGAGAAATATTGAATTATAAAGTTGGGGGGTCTTTTTTCACCGGGGCTCAATGATCACTTATAAAATTTATAAAATTTTGTGATTTTGATTTTATAAGCAGACAGTATTGAACATTAGTTGTTAGATTTTGGGGTAAATGTGTTTGTATTTGCTATGGGAGATGACATCATTTGTAAGGCTGAATGTTCATTGGTGGGATTGTTGTATATAAATGGCATGATTACATTGGCTTTGTGTTATATAGCCCACTGAGGAAGGCAGTTTGGCTGAAACTGGTCTGGGACCATTCAATAAATAACTATTTATACATTTTGTTGTGCTTTTTACACCTTGGTGCTGGCCGCTTGTTTACCTGAATTCTTGTTTACCTGAACTCTTACATTGTCAGAATTCATATGTCTGAAACCATATGATTGACAGTTTAAAATATTGACAAACAACTACATAAAAGAAACAGAGTTGTACAGAAATGGTGATACAGTGGGTATTGGGAAATGTGAGCTTTTTCCAAATATAATGCTATTTCAGTGTTAGGATACATAATTAGTAGTGGCTATTGAGGTGCAGGGGGGGGCAGCTTTCCATACTTCTCAACTGCCTAGATCAGGAAATCTGGACAAAAATGTAAATAAAAGTGGGACAAGGGCCCAAATATAGTGACATTTTTTTAAATATTGCTCTTACAATAACGGGTTTTGCATTAGCATGAATTTTCTGAAGGGGAACTCAAATGTCTATCATTATTTTCTAAATTTATTCTTTGTAATTTGGCACAAATTTGACAGAAAACCATAATTTTATGAAAACTGGACCAAAAATATGAGGCAAAAAGCAGGACATTCTGGGAAAATCTGTATAATTGAGAGGTATTGGGCTTCCCCACCACAAAAATGCTATTTCTTTTCAGTATTTGTTTGTTGATATTTTAAATTGTCAGTCATATGGCCTGATCATATCAATTTTGATCATTTAAAAATTTGACACATTAAAATGTGTCCAGGTATGTAAGAACAGGAAGGAAATGAATGCTTGACTGAAATGGTGTTGGTTTTAAAAATGTGCAAGCTTGCTTCTTAGTATGTAGTGTATATGAGTGAGTATTTCTGGCTTAAGGCAAGGTAATGGGAAAGATTAACTGCTGTGCTACTGTGCCTGGTTGTGTTCTGGGTGGTCTGTGTCCTTTTGTTTTGATTTGTGGTACTATTATGGAAAAGACATTTGGTAACATTACAAGAAGGGTTACCACACAATTAAGGAGGTTTGGGGGCTTTTTGTCCCCCCAGTACAACCTTATTTATGTGTTATAACACTACATTTACCTTGCTCCTAGTCCTAAACCTAGATATTAGTGACTAAAAAACCTTTCCCTAACAGTACCTGTATTCAGACGATAGTTGAGCTGGGTTTTGTAGCTGTGGTTTATTGACACTAGGAAAGAAATTGCCAATATTTTGTGATTCACTCATTTTGTTTCCATTCTTTATGTGCCTCTCACATTTGCATTTTCTACATATTCTAGCATTGATGATGTAATCCTATATATATATATATATATATATATATATATATATATATACACAGATAGATTGTGTAGGTAGCATATGTATCGGTATATATATATATATATATATATATATATATATATATATATATATATATATATATATACATACATACATACATACATACACACACACACACACACACACACACACACACACATATATATATATATATATATATATATATATATATATATATATATATATACAGAAACCTCCAAGTACCCAAAAAGTATATGTAAGAAGCCAACAATCCCTAAGGGGCTGAAAGTAAAAGCAGATAGAGCGTTGCTACCTGCAGCAACGACTATGACGTGTCAATTCGTTAATGCAAAAATACTAGTCTCAGTCAGGCGTAATGTGGTCAATTCCAAAAAAACCTTAAAGACCTAGTAAGGCCAGATGTCCAAAATTCTTACAGTTACTCGAGAAGTTGTATTGAAGCAGCGCACTCACATATAGCACCCAAGTACGCCAAAGTGCATTCACAAAACACGCCGTTGACCTCACCGGCTAATCCACTATAAAACAACCTTTCGGTTCAATAGATGTTAAACATGCGATGACAAGATGCTGGTATTCCACATATACGAAAAAACATTGCAATACTGGCAGGAAAAAAGCAAATTTATTGTTAGCGCTTTCACGGCTGGTACACGCCGCTTCATCAGACAAACGAGGACAAAACACTCAATGCTACATTTTAAATACTTAGTATCCAATCGTCATCCAATGTGGGCGTAATCATACAAACGTATATTCTCCGCACAACACAAGCACTATAAAGTGCTTACAGAGTTCAGGAATATACGGAGAACTTTAAAACTCACATAAATTCAATACAATAGCACTAAAGCACATACCATATAAAATCTGTCATACAAAATGTTCCCCCAATGAACACAGAAAAAATTTTTTAAAAATACAGAAAATATAAATATATATATATACATTATATATGAGTATATTTCATTTATTGACTAATAAAACAACTATCAGGATACACCACGAGAATCCAACTTGTAGATAAAAGCTTCTTTATTCCAAATACAATAAAAGATGAGCGCTTTCGCGTGCTTCACGCACGCTTCATGATGAAGCGTGCGTGAAGCACTCATCTTATTGTATTAGCTTTATCTACAAGTTGAATTCTCGTGGTGTATCCTGATAGTTGTTTTATCAGTTCGTGTTAACCTTTTTGCTACAGGATACTTTGGGAGAGTTTAGCGGTAATTGTTTCACGTTATATTTCATTTATATGACGATGATTATCTAACAAAGTATCGATGACAAGATACAAAAAATATAAATATATATATACATTGTATATAGGTATATTTCATTTATATGACCATGATTATCTAACAAAATACTACTCTAATGTATAATGTAAAACTAAAAACTGAACAATAACTAATAAATGGCAGCATGTCATACAGAACCATACAATGGTAAGTGACATGCTAACTCTACCTAATGTATGACATATGTCATCGATACTTTGTTAGATAATCATCGTCATATAAATGAAATATACTCATATATAATGTTTGGCGTACTTGGGTGCTATATGTAAGTGCGCTGTTTCAATACAACTTCTCGAGTAACTGTAAGAATTTTGGACATTTGGCCTTACTAGGTCTTTAAGGTTTTTTTGGAATTGACCACATTACGCCTGACTGAGACTAGTATTTTTGCATTAACGAACTGACACGTCATAGTCGTTGCTGCAGGTAGCAACGCTCTATCTGCTTTTACTTTCAGCCCCTTAGGGATTGTTGGCTTCTTACATATAAATATATATATATATATATATATATATATATAATTATATATATATATATATATATATATAAATATATATATATATATATAATTATATACATATACACATATATATATATATATATATATATATATATATATATATATGTATATATATATATATATATATATATATATATATATATATATATATATATGTAAGCAGGTAGGCTTCTGGAACACCCTCCCTTTTCAGGGCTACCTGCCAGCAATACTTGCTTAAGTGACTTACTTGAGTTCACATAGCAGACAGATGAAGGCAAAAGGAATCTAACTCTTTACCTCAGGAACTATAGCTCATAGACTTTACCCTCTCAGTCAGCTATCAGTATATTTATGGCTAGTGTTTGATCTTCAAGTGTTTATTTATTTATTTACTAAGTTGCTGACCTTACTAACTAACTCATTTTTGTACTTATTTATTTTGCTAGCTTGACTTTGTTTACTGAGAAAGGATGCATAGAGGAAGGTCCTTTTCAGCAAAAGGCCTTGGAAAAAAAGCTCTGATAACTTGCATCGGCACAGGTAATTTGCATGAGTTAAGCAGTTAAAATGCATTATACACCAGTGAATTATATATAATTTAACAGATGATGACCATGTGAAGTACAATCTGTAGTATTATAGCAAGGTAAATTCAGACAGTAGTATAGATTGCCATATAATTCATCCTTACAGTTAAATACTTAAATCCTGTAAAGTTGAGGAAAAGTGTGATGATTATACAGAGCTGAATCCAGCACTAGGGAACCTAAGCAGTTGGCTAGGACCCACTGCCTGGGATGCAGCCCATGCTAGCTGAGAGGAGGCATTCTAACAAGGGTGCTGTTAAATTTATTTTTTTAATTTAAAAAAAATCAGTAATTTTTAAGGATCTGAGATGTTAATAAGCTCCTTCTTGTAGCCCAAGGTCCAAGGTTTGATTCCGTCCATCTTTATTTGCTTATTGTATGACTCTAATGAAGTCACTTAAATGGGTAATACTCCTGGGTCAACCCCAGAAAAGGACACTTGTGTCCAGTGGGCTTATTTGTTTACCAAATGAATACAATAAATGTAGGTTGATAACCACCAAGTCAGCAATCTGCATACTTTGTAAACTGGCACAGAAGACAAAAAAAACCCATTAATTTTGATGTTTAAATGTAACCATAATAATTTTGTGTTGTTATGAAAGCACAGCTCATGTTTAACGAGGCTGCAGCTGGAAGAGTCCTGGAAGTTCAAGGATGCACATTTTAGCAAATAAGACAGCAAAACCCTGCCCATAACATTATTACAAAATTGAAAATTCTAAGTTAATGCTGACAGACTTCCTGGATACAAACTTTCCTGGATCTTTGCACAATTATCTTAGCTAATATTGTATAATCAGCATTTAGTAATAACAGGTTCCTGTATTTCTGTAGTGATTCTCTATCATACTTCTTATGAATTAGACATAAGAAACCCTCTGTCTAGTCAGACATTCACCCATCCAAGTTTATTTACTGATAGTTATTGGTCACTTACCACATATGGAGAACATTATTTTATATAAATCGCAAGAAGTGACTGTGAAGGCTGCCAGACTAGCTAGATAGAATTTTGTAGATAATTCTATATCTTCTCTTTTAAATGTTGAACTTCAAAAATGTAACCACAGTGCACTCTGCTGGAAGAAATCTGATAAGTCAAGCATTGTATGTCTGTTTGATCTCAGAACTCGGAGACAAGATGTCTGGACCAGCAAATTCATTATATTGTTTTGAGATCATATTTAATTGCTAGATTTTACATGTATAATGTATTTTATTGCTGTGGCTTCCTGGCTTGGTGCAAGATCAAAGAAACATTAAACACTGAGTTTCTGTTAGCCTGGGAACTTAAACCAGAAAAGTGTCAAGAATGATGCAATCTAAAATGAGTCAGCAGTGATGTATTATCAATTTAAGACTTTCTGAGAGAGAGAGAATTAGAGCATTTTGGATTGTGCTTGAACCTGAACAGATCGACTCACCAGTACTCTGCGTTTGCTCTATATGTATGCAAGTGGTTTAGAACATTGTTTCTCTAGAAATAGATAGAAAATAGTAAGGTTAGACTATCTGTTTTCTATATTTATGTCAGACTATTCTACAGTATTATTTTAAGCATTTTCCTGTAATGTCTGAACTCTTGACTAGCACTGTGTTGAATTGAAGAGATTTGTCTTGTGTTTTTATTATTTATTATTAAATATTTTTAAACCTTTCAACTGTGACTGCTTTGTGTAGAGATAATTTAAGCTCTAGAGTACATTGCATCGATGTAGTGATACTGTCCAAGCCACTCCAATAAGCCTTGCTGTTCATCAAACGTACTAACTGGATAATAATAATATTGCACATTAAAATTGGACACCTTTTGGTAAGGGCCTTATTAGTAGCTGATATTAGTGGTTGGTGGCAGTGAATTACTACCTTATAGCCTGGCAGGAAGGGGCATAGCCAGAGAACCTGCACCAGCCTTCACCAGGAGTATCTGTGTGTTTGGATATAACTCATATCTCAAAGTGCGTGTGTGTCAGCTACTTGGGCAGGGACACGAAGCACTGGTTGGACAGAGAGGGTGCTGGAGGTTTTAGCTTGATCACTATGCTGAGACCTGTACCCTATAGCTGTGCCAGTGGGTAGTCTTATTGGGGGATCTGGAGAGAAAGGGAGAAACCAGCCCTGGGCTGACTGTGATCTCCGTGTGCTCACAAGGGAAATTGTACTTTACTGTGTGTGTACTTGTTATCCTTCCCAATGTGCACACACCTCACTGGTGTTAGTGGTAAGGATTGAGGCTCCCTGATTACTGGGTAAGTGCACGGGCGTCACAGTGACATACATGGGCATTGCACACAAACATGAGGTAAGGAGGCCTTTGCCCACTGTGATTTGGGTAATGCCACAGATTGCAAAACATTTGCCTATCCCAGAGCTTTCAGTGCAGTACACTGTATGAGCCAAGAAATAAATACCATAGGGAAGGATACAGGTTTCCCCTGAATATCTGGATGAAACATAGGTATACATATCTGCAGCATTCTGTCACAGCTCCTTTGTACCACAGGGAAAAATTCAGGCTCATTTGCAGAGGGACAGTGGTTGAATGATGTTTATCGCCGCACTGTTTACCCTGATGTATGTATGTATATATATATATATATATATATATATATATATATATATATATATATATGTGTGTGTGTGTGTGTATACACACACACACACACACCTTCCACGAGCTGAAAAAGACATTGGCATGCTAGCCAATGCGTCTTCTTCTTTGCCTCAAAAATTAGAATAACTTAACTCTCTTATCCTAAAACTGTATAGGCAGATTGGTTCCGAAAAATCACTTTTCCAGATTGTACAGACAGAGACAATGAAGCCTTTTGACCCCCAGGTTTCTGCAAATGTATTATTGTGGTACAGTAGGCCTGGGTCAAAGCCATGTTGTTCTTCTCCTTCTTCTTCTTCTTCTTCTTTTACCTGTTCCCATTAGGGGTGCCACAGTGGATCATCTGTTTCCATTTCTTCCTGTCCTCTGCATCTTGCTCTGTCACACCAACCACCTGCATGTCCTCTCTCACCACATCCATAAATTTTATCTTAGGACTTCCTCTTTTCTTGTAACCTGGCAGCTCCATCCTTAGCATCATCTTCCCAACATACCCAGCATCCCTCCTCAGCACATGTACAAACCAATGCAATCTCGCCTCTGTGGCTTTGTCTCTAAACCATCCAACTTGAGCTGACCCTCTAATATACTAATTCCTAATTCTGTCCATCCTCATCACACCCAATACAGATGTTAACATCTTTAACTCTGCCACCTCCAGCTCTGACTTCTGCCTTTTTGTCAATGCCATCATCTCCATCTCATAAAACCAAGCTGGTCTCACTACCCTCTTGTAGACCTTCACTTTCACTCTTACTGGTACCCATCTGTCATAAATCATTCCTGACACTCTTCTCCACCCTGCCTGTACTCTCTTCAACTCTTTTCCACACTCACCATTACACTGAACCGTTGATCTCAAATATTTAACCTCATCCATCTTTGCCAACTCTACTCCCTGCATCCTCACCATTCCTCTATCCTCCCTCTCATTCACACACATATGTTCTGTCTTAGTCCTGCTAACATTCATTCCTCTCCTCTCTAGAGCATATATCCACCTCTCCAGGGGCTCCTCAACCTGTTCCCTACTCTCTCTACAGATCACAATGTCATCCACAAACATCATAGTCCATGGAACTCCTCTCTGATCTCATCTGTCAACCAGTCCAAAACCATTGCAAATAAGAAAAACTCAGAGCTGATCCTTGATGTAATCGCACCTCTGTCTTAAATGCATCCATCACTCCTACTGCAGACATCATCACTGTCACACTACCCTCGTACATATCCTGTACCACTCTTACATAGTTGTCTGCTGCTCCCAACTTCATACAATACCACAACTCCTTTCTAGGCACCCTGTCATATGCTTTCTCTAAATCAAGAAAGACACAATACAACTCCTTCTGACCTTCTCTATATTTCTCTATCAACATTGTCAGTGGAAACATCACATCTGTAGTGCTCTTTCCCTGCATGAAACCGTACTGCTGTTCACAAATCATCACCTCCCTTCTTAACCTAGCTTCCACTACTCTCTCCCATAACTTCATGCTGTGACTGATCAGTTTTATCCCTTTGTAGTTACTACACTCTGCACATCACCCTTATTCTAAAAATCTGTACCAAAACACTTCTTCACCACTCCTCAGGCATCCTCTCATTTTCCAAGATTTCATTAAACAATCTGGTTATAAACTCCACTGCCACCTAAACACCTCCATACTTCCACATGTATGTATATCATCTGGACCAACAGCCTTTCCATTCTTCATCCTCTTCATAGCTGTCCTTACTTCCTCCTTCCTAATCCTTTGTACTTCCTGATTCATTATTTCCACATCATCCAACCTTCTCTCCTTCTCATTCTCTTCATTCATCAGCCCCTCAAAGTACTCTTTCCATCTGCTCAATGCACTCTCCTCGCTTGTGAGTACATTTCCCTCATTATCCTTTATCACCCTTACCTTCTGCACATCTTTCTTAGCTCGGTCCCTCTGTCTAGCCAATTGGTACAAGTCCTTTTCTCCCTCCTTAGTGTCCAACCTTTCATACAA
This sequence comes from Protopterus annectens, assembly GCF_019279795.1. Classification (NCBI taxonomy): domain Eukaryota; kingdom Metazoa; phylum Chordata; order Ceratodontiformes; family Protopteridae; genus Protopterus; species Protopterus annectens. Next base: position 1,726,514,082 of record NC_056732.1, read on the forward strand.
CTCTCCATGCACCTTATCCTAAGCCTTCACCACCTCTCTTTTTGCCATACGCCTCATCTCCTTATACTCCTGACCAAAGCCATTTTATGTCTCCTAAAAGTAAGAACCTAGATTTAAAATTGAAACTCCAACCCTTCATGACAGAAAAATAAGGCCATTCAGGAGATAGTCTCTATGTAATCGCTGTGGATCATTTCAAAGGCTGCCTGAGCCCAAGTTAATTCTAGTAGTCATTTGTGTTCCTTGCTTAGCATTATAAGGTTAGTTCTGATGTCTCCAAATCTTTGAGTCAATTCTAATTTTCTTCTCAAGCTATTTGAGCATGATTTACTTCCTCAGTCTTTGAGAAATAATAGTTATACTACACAGAAACAGTAACATTTTACAAACTGAGGAATGCAAATTCTGGACTTTGTATTGTGTTTTTATTCGATGTTCCTGATCTGACCTCATTACTGACATAGGTTCATAGGTTCATAGGTTTATACTAAGCTATCTGCCCTAGGGCATTTATAAGCCTAGCCAGAGTGTCGTTGGCTTTTGCCACCCATTTTAAATTAATTTTGCCATGCCCTTTTTTGTGGTTAGTATACTGTGCCTCTGTCTAACAGTGACACAGAAGTCATACCCGGGGCAAACCTACGATCTCCCATCCACTCATCAAGATTCCTCTTGAAGAGAGTCAATGAGGGACTCTGCCTAACCTGGACTGGGATTTTATTCCAGAGTGAATGGAGCCTCTGGGTTATGAATCTGTCCCTCCAGCATGTCCTATTTATTTCAGTGCTGAGGTTCAAGTCTCTCAAGCAAGTAGCTCGATGGGATTTGGATTTTCTGAGGTGCAGTATGTCCATTAATTCCGGGTTGGACATGGCTTTATACGTCAGGCAGAGATCGCCTCTGAGCAGGTGGTATGCCAATGAGTAGAGCTGGAGTTTCTTTAACCGGGCAGCATATGGCATCTGTTTGAGCCCTTTGATCCTCTTGGTGAGGTACTTTTGGGGTCTTTCCAGTTGCTGCAGGTGTCTGGTAAGATACATCCCAAAAGGGGCATTGTACTCAATTATGGGCCTGATGAGGGATGAGTAAAGCAGCACAATGACCTCCCCTGATCTAGATGTGAATCCCTTCATGATTAGGTGGGCTATATAAAATGCTTTTCTAATCACTTTGGCCACATAGTTGTCAAATGAGAGATTGCTATCAACTTGGGTCCCCAGGTCCCTAATTACTTCTTCTGTACTTAATGGATTACCACCTATGTGGTAATTTGTGGGCACTTTGTTTTTGCCAAAGGGGATGACTATACACTTTTTGGTGTTTAGGTTGAGGCCATGGCTCTGGCACCAGTTGTCTGTTTCTATGAGGCCCTTTTGGAGGATGCTTGTGTCGGCTGGAGAGTCGATTATGGCACCCAGTTTGCAGTCATCTGTGAACTTGGTCAGCCACAGTCCTTCCGTGTTGGCCTGTACCTCCGAGAAATATATACCGAACAAGAGAGGTCCCAGGACTGAGCCTTGTGGGATGCCTCTTGTAACTGGTTTGGAGTCTGACATGGCTCCAGCAATTCTAACCATGTGGGTTCTGTCCTTGAGCCAGTTTGCAACCCATCTAGTGACATAGGGGTTTATATTGAACCTGATGAGCTTATCTATAATGCCCAAGTGGGGTATTGTATCGAAGGCTTTTGCGAGGTCCAGGTAGGCTGTGTGGACTACCTTCCCCTCATCAATGGCCTTGGTGACTGTTTCAAAGAAATCAACCAGGTTTAAGAGACAGGATCTGCCCTTCACAAAGCCAAACTGGGTAGGATCCAGTGTCTGTAGGTCCCCAATATCTTTATTTATGAGGTCCATGATGATCCTTTCCATAGCTTTGCAGACCAAGCTAGTCAGGCTTATGGGGCGATAGTTTCCAGGATCCGTTGTGGCACCACCTTTGTGGAGAGGGACCGCTGTTGCTATACACCACTCTTTGGGTACATATCCTGTAGTAAGGCTGAGATTGAACAGTAGTTTTATGTTTGGGTTTAGCTCTTCTTGGAGTTCATGTAGGACGCAGCCCTGGACACCGTTTGGTCCCATTGATGCTGTGTTTTTTGCTTTGGAGTGGGTGGTTCTTACCTGAGCATCTGAGATGTCAGGGGGGAGCACTCTGCTGGGATAGATATTTGTTCTTTTGGTGGGGAGGGGGGGAGAAGTTTGCGCTGAACCTGTCAGCTAGGATGTTGGCAATGTCTGTGGGTTCGGTGTATTTTTTGTCATTTTGGACTAATTCTGAGCATATCTGGGAATTCCCACCCAGGTTCCTAACATAACTAAAGAAAGCCTTGTGATTATCCTTAGTGTCCTGTGCAATTTTTCTCTCGAAGCTGGCCTTAGATGATTTTATGAGTGCCCATAGTTTTTTGCTAATACTGATCAGAGATGCCTTCCCTTTTTAGGATTTTGCTCTATCATGTAGTAGCTTCCTCCTTCTATTGTATAGTTTGTTTATGGCTGGGGTCCACCAGACAGGATTGTCTGCCTTTGGAGGATTGCGTCTTGGTTTTATTTGAGATTGCATGATCCATGCATTCCTGAAGGTGTTCATAGAATGTGTTTATAAAGGATTCTGTGGTCTGGGACATATTTTCCACAGGCCTGGGGGCTTTGAAGGATTCCACCTCGGTTTTGAGTGTGAAATTTGCTTTAGAGAAGTTTTTCACTGTGGTTTTCTGGGCAGGGGTTGGGGTCAGGATGTGAATATCCAGTGAGATTAGTTTATGGTCTGATCTTACCAGTGAGGGATACACTTCTGGTCTGGAACATAGAGTCCCCATGTTGGTGATGATCAGGTCCAGTATGTTTTCCCCTCTTGTGGGAGTGGTAACAAGTTGTTCCATAGCATTTGAGTTTATAAATTCTAGGAACCTTTGGGCTAGGGTGTTGGAGCTAGAGTAATGCTCCCAGTCTATGTTTGGGTAGTTGAAGTCACCCAATATAATGGTGTTTGGAGAAACCTTCATATTTTCCATTGTTCTCAGGAAGGCCGAGTGGGGATCCTGGGTTTGGGAGGGTGGTCTGTAGCAGGCTATAAACTGGAAGGCAGTTTTACCCACTGTTAGTTGCACATGGATAGTCTCTGATGCTTCGTGCTGTGCCACCAGCCTGGAGGTGTGGGTATCTTTGACGAATATTGATACTCCCCCTCCTTTTGTGGATAGGTCCAAGTTTTGGGGCTGAAAAGCATGGTATGAGGCATAACCTGGTAGTGCTGGCGTGCTCTCGGGAGCCTTGAACCAGGTTTCTGTTACTGCACAGATATCGATGTTCTCCATGCTAAGGAGAGTTTCGAGTGTGTGCATCTTGAGGTTTAGACTTCTGGCGTTGAGTAGCATTACTCTTAGTTTCTTATCCCTTGTGATACCTATGGAGGTGGATTTGTCTTTTGAGCCTTGCCTAAATAGTACTGACTTCTTCTAGGCAGCAGTTAGGTGACTGAACAGTCATTAGCTGATAGGAAGAAGAATCATCAATTGACCTTAGTGAAACACTTGTAGGTCTCAGTGAGGTTGAATGTGTACAGACTAGATGTCCTAACCTCCCTGCTATGGAATTGTTTGAAACTCATGCTTTCTTTACTGAAAACAGCAAAGTTTATAAAGCTACATGGGAACAGTGTTCATTAGGTCATTAAGAAAAAAGTTTACTGGATTTTGATGCAACCACAGTTTTCAGAGTTTTAGAACTTCCTTATAATTATATAGTAAGTTTGTTTACAAAATGCTACTTTCACTACTCCATAGAATGTCATGTATCTGTGTTAGCTGTAGTATTAATACTATCATAATGTAAGTGATTACTTTAAATCAGTGAAAGCCAGCCAAAGATGTTAGCTATGTATTTTCCATTTTGACCAAAGATTTTTATTTCAGCAAAAAAAATTTGTATAAAACAATAAATAACTGCTACAAACTGAAGCACTCCTTGTAAAAAATATGTCTGTCTTTTTCTTTAAATGTCACACTTTATCATAGATATTATTTTATTTATTTAATGACTGGGTATACATCACTTTCTCCTTTGCAGTAGACAGCCAAGGGTCACACAACAGAACAATTCTGTCAGATAGCAAAATAAAAAATCGGTGCCATTGTTCTTTACTGGACTCTTCAGTATATAATATGTCTTCTGTTCTTTCAATAATCCACTTAATGGACGCAGGAGTAAATGGTGGGATTTAATCCTCAATTGTTACAGTGCTTAAATGATTGAGTTTGATTATCATGATTAAACTGTGCAAAGTGTGAATGAATTGCACCAAAACCCAAACTGCTGCCATTGATTCTTACAAAAATGGCCAGTGAGGATTCCTGAACAATCCATCTGTGTAATGTCATTATACCCAAAATATACATACCTGTAGTCTGTGTAACACACCAAAGAAAAACTCTTTGTTGAGTCTAGCCCTGAGAACCTGAGTGTGTGGTCCAGTGGGCGTTCTGATGCTGTGGAAGAAAACCTATGAAAATAACAGAGCAAGACAACAGCACAAACAGTGGAAGTTGTTCTTTCCTGAAGAAATAAGTAGAATCATAGTCCATAGTTTAAGATCAGATTAAACTACAAAATAGACATATCTGGAAATGAATACATACTCACAGCTGTTAAAACCCAGCTCTGCCAGTTTAACTGAACTTTAGGTAGAGATGGAACTCGTAGTCTGTGGCGTACAGTAAGCACCTTCTGAGATAAAATTAAATTATAAACCATCAGCTGCAGTCCAATGTTAACAATGACAACCCAGAACTCTCAACCTCTTAGCTGAAAAAGCTGAAAAAGCTGGACAAGCAAAACAAATATGGGCGGTCAAACCCCCACAAATAGGGACAAATTTTAATTATCGCTGTTTTAAACTTAGAAAGTTGATAGAATAAAAGGTCTTGTGTTACTATGTATTTTCTGAAGGATAGAACATCTGAAACTCAAATGTCTGCCGTTATTTAGTGAATTTACTGAATTAGTGAATTCAGTCCTCACTGATTTGCCATAAAAAATCAGAAAAATACAAATTTTATAAGGAACAGAGTAAAAATAAGAAGTAAAAATCTGGACTTTATGTGAAAATCCTGGCAGCTGTGAGATATGATGGAGAAATATGTAGAGTTTTAAAGATAATGAAAGTTAGTGTATATGTATATGTACATGTATATGTATATGTGGATTCACTTTAGAAGCTCGAATTCCCAAAATCGTCAAACATTGCTTTGCTAAAGTCAGTATATATGTATATGTATATGTGATGTGTTATGTGATAGGTGTAGAAAAAAAGAAAATTACTTTCACTTTGTGTCAGCAAGACTACACCTGAAAAGGTATGATACCAATGGCAATTTCTTTCACCTTGTCTTTGTTAGTGTTGTTGGATATATGCCAGTGGTCTCTCAAATAGTTTCGGTTTACTGGAAAGACTGCTCTGCTGGAAAAATGAAACTGCTATGTGACCTTTAAATTTTGTGACATCCCATCTTAACAAAAATAAAGCAGTACATTAATGAAATGTGGCGTTTGCATCCTGTGAGTACATTTGCCTAAATAAATCAGCTGCACAAGTGACTGAGATGGAAGCAAAATTATTCATAGTGTCATTTTCCCTACTTGACTATCAGTAGCTTAAAAGTGACACTTCTGATTGTTGCTGGGGCTAATGCCAATGAACAAATTCTGTGAAAACATTTTTTTTTTTGACATACATGGGCTATTCCTATTTTTTCTAACTGCATTCATCTTCCATACAAAGCCATAAGATTCTTGAATCCCATACTCCTCCAATTATCTCTAAATATAATTTACTTAAATTGCTAATCAAGACTAAAAATACTTCTTCCATGGGACCTGACAATTTACACTCTTGCTTAACGTACAACTATGGGATAAAATATTTGTTTCCTGCTCCATAATGTATTTTCTCCTATCTGAGAGTCACAACTCTTAAAATAATCATCCAGGCATTGGGAAGCATTTGTTTCATCTTCTCTCCAATTCACATTGTACTGTTAGTAGTTGTGCTAATCATCTTTCTCACAGATTCAGTTTTGTGCTTTTGCTGATATCACTAACCATTCCAACAAGTCTCAGATCACTTTAGAAGCACTGTAGAGAAAATAGTTCCCTCCTTGGTTCTTCTTGCCCTTTGAATGCCTCTTTTACAATTATACATGCCTTATTGTATACAGTCCAGTCCCTCACCCTGGCTTATGTCCTCTACAAGGACCAAGAACATATTTTTAACTAGCTTGTTTGTAGATGTCTTTACTTTGCTGATAGCCCATATAATTGCAAGCATTGCAACTGAAAAGCTGTGCTTTTTCCCTTAGAGTAAGTACAATTAAATATTAATTAAATGCTCTTCCAGGGTTTCCTAAGCTGTAATGTGAAAAGCTTCATCTATATTCTGTTGGTGTTTCTTTGTTTTTGATACCTGGGAAGGAATGCAGTTATACAATTAGGGAATATGGTAGCTCCCCATGAGGTTGCACATCCAAGCTCTGGGACACTGTATCACCAATTTATTCCCTATTCCAGTTTTAGGTACTGATCCATTGCTTGTTGCAGCTCAAATTGTCATACTACACATGGCAGAAATAGGTCACAGCAATGGAAGAATGTAAAGGAAATAACTCTACCGATACACAAGATTTTGAGTGATTTCATACAGACTGTTTGGGGTTTCAGACAAAAGTACTCAATAAACCATAGCTGATGTTGTCATTTTGTATATGTTCGTCTTCCTCTGCCATCTGCTTCACCAGTTTTTCTTCTGGATTACTGGATCTTTGGGACTTGCTTTTGGCTAACGTAATTCTGGCTGACTCATTTCCAACATTGTTTCTGCTTTTCAATGACTGAATTATCATTATATTTTAATTTGTTCTGTGTTAAACTGTTGCCATTGTCAGGATTACATTCAGTATTGGTAGACATAAGAGATTCAGAAAATGTGCTTCAAAGCAAAGCCTATTGTTCTAGGTTCTTTTTATTTATTTGTCTTTGTTGACTAGGAAATGTCATACTGGTTTAAACACATTTTCATGATGACCCAGGAAAAAAACCTTCACATTTAATTTACACATGATGCACATTAATATTTGCAGGGCAAAACATCTGTAGATGAGGTTATTTACATGATTTTTAAATATTTCTTACATGAACATAGCATTTTAACACAAAAAGAAAAATGAGCATATACTGCTTAATTACTGAATCAAAAAATAAAATGCAGTAGTTAAAGTACTGATAAAATGATGGCTGTTGGGAAAAGATCCAGCTGGGGTCTTTTGAGGTTAGTAATAGTTTACAGACAAACAAGTATTAATGTAGATGAGAGAAATGAAAGGAGAAATTATGGAAATAAGCAGGAGGATCTACTAAATTTTAATTGTTTTAATTGTAAGTTAAATTTAATAAGTCTCCCCCTCTCTCTCTCACACTCTCTCTCTCAGATGAAGGATAAATCATACTGTTTTTTTTTTTCACTTTATGATGTGTAAGAGTTTATTCATTCTCCTGATCTTGTAACTGTATACAGAAAATAAATTGTGATGCTGCAACCATCAAATGTGCTGTCAATCAACCCTTTTATCTGACCAGAACTTTGTAGAACATCACAGGTTTTGCCTAAAATGTTTGCCCCATCTCACCTTTTTGTAATAAGTCAGTGAGAGGTATAGTTAGTAATGCCAGATATTAATTAGAGTTTATGTAAATGCATGTAGAGTTAATACTTTTTCAAAACCCTAAAGTGGGACTTTTTTGCAGAAGTGTGAGACTTTGCATGACAAACCATGCCTATGACCAGTAGAAAGGACAGAACGTTACATTTTTGCCAAAATAAAATTTTATTCTTGCAGCATTTGAGTTGCTTATGCTGTTTCATATAATATTTTGGTGTTTGAGATACAAAATACTTGTTTTATAAAACTATTTGTCCTAAAATCTCACAACATTTTTCTTTTTTTTTTTTAGTTTTTTTCCACAAGACACAACTGGTCAAATAGGGGCTATCCTGCACAAACAGGGACAGGTGGGAACTCCAAATGAATTGTTGAGTCAAAATCTGTTGATCTGTCAACTTTCTGAGTGAAATAGAGTAATATGCAAAAGATGTACCTGATTTTGGGCAGACAGTAGTTTAGTGTAGTGTTTTTAAAATAGGTTATACTGGAGTTTGACTCCATTGCCTTTATACATGTACAAATTGAATAAACTGCAAATCATAAACTCCTTCACCTGACTGGAATATCAAGAAATAACAATACAAACATGTAAAAAAAAAACACAGTGAGGCAACAATATACTGGAAGGAATGTTTTAATATAGAAATAAATAAAGCAGACTTATCGCTTTCGTCCCTACAATTTCTGGGAATCATCAGAGCAACTAATCACAAAATTCACCAAATTCACAATGTAATTTATACATGTCAGCCATGAACCAGCAGCCAGTCCAGTGGCAACAGTATTTAACACAATTAATCAATAAATACCTTAACATCCAAAAATAAAGCTTATAGCCCAAAAGACAGCTAAGTAAAGTATACCAACAAACACAATAAATAATCATTCACAGCCCAAAAACTCTCAAGAAAATTGACAAGAATGAACATGACGTTCCTTTGAGACCAATTGCAGCTGCAAGGGTTTCAAAGACTGAACCTTTGGCCACATACATTGAATTCTACTGCAAGAACACTACGAATAATAAACCATATATTTTGCATGATTCTTTACATCTATTAGGTACCCTTAGGGCCAGAACATATGAAGGGGATTACATCTTTATTACTCTCGATGTCATTAATTTATTTTCAGTAATTCCCCACACAATTGGTTTGGAATATTTTTCTGAAACTGAGTAATGGCCAGCATTTGTTAAACAGTAAGTTGAACCTGTTAGTGGACCTTATGAATTTGGTGTTGAACAACAGATTTGTATTTTTTGATGGAGAATTTTATTGGCAAATTTCAGGTGTTGCTATGGGTACAAAATGTGGACTCTTTTACATTAACTTGGTCTGGCTGAATGGGAGAGATTTATGTATTTTCATCCCAGTATATGAACCAAGTTATGTCCTATTTTAGATTTTTGGATGACATTCTGATTTTGTGGAAAGAGGAATCAGCATTACATGCCAATTTTTATTGATTCCTTAAACAACACCACTTCCTTTTTAAAATTTGCCTTTAAGATGAACACCCATTCTGTTGACTATTTGGACATATATTTGCACAAAGATTTAGAGAAAGGGTGTTTAGAAACCAGTAGTTTTCATAAGAGAACATATTCCAATTAATTTTTATATTTTGATAGTTGTCACCCCTTTTACCAGAAAAAAAGTGTGGTAAAGGGGCAAATGGTTCAACTGTTTAGCTTAGCTAGTGAAGATGAGATTTTTACAGTTGAAATGAACAGTGGGTATGTTTAAAAAAAAGGGATTACCCTACAATTTACTGAACAAATTGAGAAAAAAAGTGTGGGCAAATATGTGGACAAGATATGCAGCTATTTTAAAGGTTGGGAACTACTTAAGTGAACAAGTTTAAATGATTCACCTGTTGTAGAACATGATAGAAAATATGTGATGTAATCCGCTATAACCTTGACACAACAATCATTTTAACCTTATTAAAACCTATTGGAACCTGGTATTCACCCCTGAAACAAAGGAATGCTTAGGGGAAGAAATGCTTGAGGGAAGTCTCACAGTTTGTATATAGTAGGGGCAATAACCTAAAGGGTCTGCTTGAACACAAGTTTCACACTGATGTTATGTGCAGCTCAGAAATGTATAAATGTGTTTTGTAAATTTTGTAAATTTATTAATGATGGACCCTATGCCACAGTTAAAAACTGATTGTACCACTGCATGCCTAGAGCATTGCAAATGCAACACAAAAAGGATTTTATATTTGGCTACGTGAACGACATGCCAAGCACATTATGTGGGTAAAACCATAAAGAGGCTGAAAGTTAGGATTAGTGAACATGTTTAGGCATTAAAAACAAAAAGGACCTTAATGCTTTATAGACATTCCAATGTGTGCACTAATTTCAGAATGTTTCTCTTTTTCATTATTGATAAAATAGAATATAACAACTGAGGTGGTGATAGCAAAAGCTTGCTGGAGTACAGAGAAATGCTTAGTTGAGGCTGAATGTTATGGAAAAGCCAGGCATCAATGATCACTATTCACTCACAGGTTTATTAAAGTTATGAGCAAGATTAATTTAAAGAAACAATATATACAAATCAAAATATTAAAAGGATTTTCAATAAGTTTTTAGGCTGTGTATGATTATTTATTGTGTTAGCTGGTGTATTTTACTTAGCTACCTTTTCACTATAATTCTTATATTTGCATTTTAAGGTATTTAGTGATTAATTGTGTTAAATAATGTTGTCACTGGATTAACTTTGCTTAATGGCTGATATGTATAAACTATAATGTGACTTTTGTGATAATTTCTCTGGTGATACCTCAGAGATTGTATCGGTGAAAGTGCTAAGTTTAAGTGTTCATTCCCATATATTGGTGTCTTTATGTGCTTTTTTTATTTACTGGCTTAAACTGCAAATCATATT